>NC_055679.1:759000-1113000 GCF_017976325.1 Chelmon rostratus
AATGTTATTTTCTCCACTTGTGCCACAGTTTTGATCAATAAGCAATAATGTTCATGGTATGTACAGTAGTTAAATACTATGTATGTTACATGTTGCAATTGTTAACAGATATTTTGACTGATGCTGACAATGAATGCTCTTTTTTAGGTATTGTGGGCGGGGATGCTTTTAAAACAGCTTTCTTTGTGTGGCAAGTATTCTTTTTAACATTAAAATAAACTTATATCACTATACTTCAACATAAACATGACAGAACGTATGCAGCAGATATAATGAGCTCACTCTGGGCTTCATGGCTGAGGGCAATAGAGCAGTAAGTGCTCTTTTATCTTATCTTAGTTGCAGTCTGTGTTGTTGTTGTTGTTGTTGTGTTGCTTGGTTTTTTATCAGCAGATACTGTGCATATTGAACATGAATTCACATGACATTTGAGAGATACTCGGAAGCATTTCTTGTCCCCACAGTCATCAACAGTTGCCCTATGCAGTGTTGTACTGTTTTGTCGCAACATATGATAACAACATGATAACTCCTGCACCAGTCAGCCTTGCTAATAAAAAAAATATCACAGAAACTAGGTCAGGCTCCACTGTCATAAGCTGTTGACTAAATATCTTGGCCAATCCTTTCAGTTACATTAATTGGTTACAGGTGTCTAGCCAATCCAGGGCTTTATTTGTGCCAGACCCTGTCAGAACAGGCTCTGGGACCTTCCAGATTGGGACTGGCACCTATTTCACTCGATGAGATTATCACATTTAGTATTACACAAAATCTCTGAATGAATTTTGTGTAATACTAAATGTGATAATCTCACAGCTAAGGTGGTGGGTGTTTGTGAAATGAGTATCCTAAACTTGGGGGTGCATGTGTAGGTGTGGAGCTGTCATAGTGATGAAGAGGAGAGGAGACTGATAGAGAGGCAGACAGAACACGTCACTTGGTTCATTTTCTTAGCCTGGCTGCTTTTCGTGGCTTTCTTTGTGCCTTTTATAGCAATCCACGGACAGAAGGGAAAGACAGGGACAGGAAGGGAAGGGACAGAGAGACCAACCATAAACTGTTTCTGCGTGCCGCCCCTGCTGATTTGGAGTGAATATTATGAATGCTCTGATTACTAAAAGTCAATAAATAATGCTTTGTTTGTGATGACAGTTTAGTGTTGTTTAGTTTCAACACCTAGCCCCGAGGTGTTGTCGAGTGTGCTCCAGGCACTGTCGATTTTCAGTGTGTTTAGTGACTTTTTCTTTCCCTCTGATCTGCTGGAGCAATATGCATACCATGCCAAGAAATTAAAACTATATTTTAAGTCTGGTGGGAGTCCTTTAGGATCTTCTTGTTTGTCAGCATCTTCTCCAGAATGTGGAAGCCAAGAGTTGCTTAAAAGGAGGACAAAAAAATCATGCTTTAAAATGATACAGGACTAATTAGCAATAAGAAAATATTTGTTGTTAATTATAAAAAGAAGGCTCGTGCAAATGTTTGGTTTGTATATGACTAATACACCTGCTGCCAGCCAGAAACTCTTGTCCATGGATTTAGGCACTTGGGGAAAACGGGGTCCTTGTGTGAGTGGATGTCCTGTACACGGTTCAGGATGGAGGTCCATTTTGTAGATCACACTCCAGATCAGTGGTAGATGATGCTGGAGCACAGTAGATGTGGTTTTTGATGCCCTGCATGAACTTTTGTAGTTTTTCACAGTCCTTCATTTCGGCAATGTTCTCCATTTGCTTTGAAATTCCTCTAACGTAAATTAAATACAGTTATTTTCAATAATAAAACCCCAAAGAGGGATAAATTGAGCATTTCAAAATCGATATGTATTGCAATTCAATTAGAAATGGTGGGAGTAATTTAGGACTTTTGTGTTGCTTCTTGTAGCAAACAACAGAGCAGTTGGTGTGATTTGCTCATATCCTTGCCATCATGTTACAAGGGACGGCTTGCTCAAGAAAATAAAAATGGTGAGGTAGATTCATTAGATTATAGTGTGAGGGACGGTCATCTAGCTGGGGGTCGGTCAGCTGGCTGGAGGTGGGGTTAATCCCCATGGGGCGTCAGCCAGGGAGGCAGATCTTACTTCGGTACTCACATTTTCTGAAAGGTGGAGCAAGCAACAAAAGACAAAGGAAGGTGTTTTCTCATATTTTGGGGGTGTTTTTGTTGAAAAAAAAACATGAAAAAGTGTATTAGCAATAATATGTGACCTTTCATGAAGTGACACATTTTTCTTTTTCTTCTGATTTAATGTCCCCTGTGGCCATAAGATATGAAGGCAGTCAGTATATACACAGGCCCTTTCAACCATGGAAAGCCCTCTCCTGCAGAACCAAAGCACCTTCTGGACTCCTTTTCGTCCAAGCTGTAATTAATTTGCAGAGTGGATTTGCTGGGCCTAATCCTGCTGAACTGGACTCAATGACCGTTTGTTTGTGCTACTCAGAGATTGCATATGGCATTTCCGGGGCAGCAGATGCACCTGGTCCTTCATGCAGCCAAGCCAATTCATTTGGCTTTTAGGTATTTGTCATGAAACTCATCATCTACATGCAAACAAAAGCCTCAGTGAAGCACATGAATCAAATTTCCACAGCAGTGGAGGGAAAATAATAATATACTAGCTGGGAACAATGTTCAGTAATTTACATCTGAATTGTTTATTTATTTTTTTAAACAGTGACCAGGTTAGTAATGCACGCTCATCTTACATGTGTTCAAAATTTTAAACTCATAAACTGTATTAAGTTTGATATAAGTAAATGTTAACTGTTGTGCAGGCTTCATCGACTGCATGTGCATGTGTGCTTTAGTCAGGAGTAAAGAAGGATCCAAATCCTTCCCTGGAATAATACTGACAGTACTGATGAATGTACTGCAGTGTTCTCATCAGCTATTTTACTGTCAGGGCTTCTAGCAGCATATTATAAACCTCGCATGAAGAACAGAATGTAAAAGTTAGATTACCTTAAATTTTCAAACAACCAAACAAACCAGGTGTTATATTAGAGACAGACTTTTTATTTCTTTTTATTTCTTCTTTTAACTCCCCCTGGTTTATGAGTGCGTTTTATAAAGCCAGAGGCCTATTTGCTGCTATTTTAATTTTCTATTGAAGTTTGTTGTTCATTCAAACAGTTCCTCCATGTTTACCAGGTGTCTTTGTATATGCTTCATTATTTACATTTCCACATCACTAATTCCATCAGCACAACAACGTCATGTCAAACTCACCACCTGCTACGACAGGCATGATCCCTCCACTTTCTGGGACGCTGTTAATTTTAAACACACTGCATACAGGAAGCTCTGAGTCTGACAGTTCCTTAACTGGTCCAGAAAAATGAAAGAAGAAATACGAAAATAATAATAATAATAATAATAATAATAATAATAATAATAATAATAATAATAATAATAATAATAAGTGAGTGAGAACAGGGTGGTGAGTATGACTTGATTTTGTTTTACTGATTAGGGGACATTATGCTGAATTCACCTCCTCAATAGTTTTTATCCAGCTTTTGTCCGCCTGTTTGTGCTGGCCATGATTTTTAGACTGGGTATTTGAACTCTGGATTTTACTTGAGAATATATTGTACTGCAAAGTAAAAGAGGCAATCATTGGGAGAGCAGTGTACACATGTTGTCTCCTATGTATGTTTTGTGTTTCTTGTTGTTGTTGCCAGGTGAAGAAGCAGCTTACGTTGTGTGATTTTGTTATTGCTCTACACTGTATTCCCAAATCCTCAAATTTCCTATCAGTTCAATGTTGATATTTTGAACTTTGTAAAAATGAATAGATGTGCATAAATCAAGCTGTCTTTGTCTTTTGACAACATGATCAGTGTGGAATTGACATGATTACAATAACATGATTCTCTCGGCTACATCTCGGTCACTTGAGCACTCAAATTTAACCCACAAGCTTGCAAAATAAGTAAAAAACAGACGTGTTTGGAAAGTTTCTTTGCGAAGGGAAAAGGCCCAGTGAAGAGACAGAAGAAGATCCGACGACTTCCAAGAAAAAGAAACAGACAACACCAGGAGTCCTAGTTCAAATATGGATTTGTCACGACAGGTGATTTTTTTTAAATAATGTATTTAGGGGGCAGAGAGGATGTTACCAGACACTTTGATGTTATACTCATGTTATGTTGTTGGTGCAATGTTACGAGGAAGCTTCTGATAAAGTTGCATACGAGTACACAGTGGATTTACGTTTTTTATTATATTCATAATATAAACAATCTACGAACACCCCCTTCCCTCCCGGGCCACAGTAAAATTGTCAGGCACTGACCGGTCCACCGTGACAAAAAGGTTGGGGACCACTGGTTTAATACACTTTCTTACCTTCTCTGAATTAGATTGTGTCAAACATCTACGGATGAATGATGATGAATGATAGATGCTGACATTAGCTAGTTTCTGACTTTTACAGTTAGTTACAGTTAATGAATGTTTACTAACTAAAGTTGTCCATAGTTTTTCAACATCAGGAGTGACAGGGAAGAAAACCCAGTAGAGTCACCCCGAACCTCTGTGGTCAGCTGAAAATAGTCTAATTAAAAAAATATAAATCCATATTTTACAGGACCTTTTCCATAGGAGCTATATGTTTAAAGCAGTCACCCCAGCTCAGGCTTTCGAGCCTATCTCATCCATTCATTCTGGTACCGGGACCAGGAGCCTACCAGGATCTACAATGTGAAATGTTGAAGAGACATTCATTTAGACTATTTTTATGGAGAGAAAACAGCTGACCACAGAGGACCAGGCTGACTGTCCTGGGTTTTTCTCCCTGTCACCTGGGTAGTCTATGGTTTTAAGGTTAGTCTGGCATAGGCCTAGATGCTGCATGCTGTGTGCGTGCGTGCGTGCGTGCGTGCGTGCGTGCGTGCAGTGGGCAAACACTTCATCCTTCTGGGCAGGCAGACGTGTGAGATCAGAAAAATGCTTTTGAAGCTGCAGTGTGCTGCTGCTGGAGAACAGCTGAAGAGAACAGGTAATGTTTGGATTTTCCCTTAAGGTTATGTCGGGAACACATAACCTTGTGCTGAGGTTATAATGGGGCTAAGTTGAGGCACAAGGGACAAGGTTCATTACTTTGTGAAACTACACGGGCTTGGAGACATTTCATGAAACCACTGTCAGCAAACAGTTAGTTTGCAAATGACTGAATTCTATTTTTATCTACGTTTTACAGAGTCCCAGTCTTTTTGGAATTAGAGTTGTGTCATGGTATGCTAACCTCTCAACCCCATGTGAAGTTTGATAAACCTTATGGCAGCATTATTGATGGGCATCTCTGACACACGATGTGTGTAAGGACAGATGGACTGTGTGATCTGGATGGAATCAATTAAGGACTCACAACCACATACTAATAAAAACTGAACAAAAACTGACTGTTTTAAAACATAGAGAGGATCTTTAAGATGCAGCCCTAGAATGATGCATCCCAATTACGAATCTCAAACCCTTGGAGATTTAAAACCCCAGAGCTTTCTCCTTTTTGTCATGTTTTCATGGATTGATATCTTATTGGTTGATAAGAACCTGTCAGTTTTTGCTGTCAGATAGTGACTTTAAAGACTTTGTTGCCACACAGATTCACATATACATTGAATTGAGTGACACCCCTGTCATCAGCAGTGGTACTCTGTGAGGCTCTCAAAGCCTCTGTGCGAGGGCAGATCATCTCCTATAGTTCCCACTTGAGAAAGGTTGAAAAGGCTGGGCTGTCATAAATCGCAAATGAGCTTCTCAATCTTGATGGAAATGGCTAATCCTCCCCCTCTCCTGCCCTTCATAAAAAAACAACTTCTATTACATTCAGAACGTGATCTACTGATGACACAGTCAGACAATCAAGACAATCCAAACAGCAGGGAGACAAAGCTGGGAGGCTCGTAGCTCAACAGGCCTGTGCAGGCAGTCCAGATTAATTCCCCGTATCAAATCGTTTAATCTCTCATCCGGTTGAAATTAATAGGTCTTTCACTAAATACTACACCAAACTTACATTTCCAACTGACCCCCAATTTCCACAATGACCCCAATCCCCTGGAGTCATTAACATACCCCGAATCGAAAAAATCGCTGCCAATAAGGTAGCCCCATGCACACATAAGAGATACAGGAAGCGATCCGATCAATGCGAAATGAAAAGTCCCCAGGTCCTCATGGTTTCACTGTTACATTTTACAAGGTGTACTCTATAGTTTTTTTCATCAAGGCCAATTACTTGCAACTTTGTGTATGGTGTCCATCTCTTTGCCTCTGGAGAAAGATAAGGACCCCATTTCTCGCAGCAGCAGTATAAACCAATTTTGCTTTTAAATGAAAGGCTGTAAGATACGAGCCCTTTGGCTAGTGCCTATGATCTTTGATGGTTAAAGGCTATCCTGTCCCCCCGCTTTGATTCTAAATTCATTTCCTGAATCCAACTTTTATACACTTCCAAATTTGCATGTGTGCACACCAACAGCATTCATTCGCCACCTCTCTCTCTCTCCAGCACAGGACATGTCAGGGATGCCTTCAGCCGTCTGGCCTCGAAGCCATGACACCTTTAATATCTGGTCCATAAACTCTCCCTTTATCGGGACGACCCATATGTTTTCATCCTCACATCTTCTCAGTACTGCACTGCCCACTGTCCCCTCTAAGATAACGCTAGACGGATTCAAATTCTTGGGTTTTTTCATCGCTGGCTCCTTTAAGGATTTGTTCCTCAAAGATTTTCAGCCACTTCTTGATAAATGTAAATCAATCATGGTGGGGCCTCTCTTCTCCTATCCTTAGCCAAATCAGTCTCATAAAAATCCTGCCCAAATTTTTGGTTTTCTTTCGCAACGTGTTCCAGTTTACATCACTAACTCCGAGCTGTGAATAACCACCCTGTCCGTCCAGGGAGAAGAAGAAAGTCTAATGAAGGCCAAGTCCTTCTGATTTTTCACCACTACTTTTGGGAACGTAACATTCATAAACTCCTGTATTGGGCCAGGTGCAATCTCCCCTACTCCTGCCCACCCTGGGTCCACGATGAGATGTCCTCTATCTGTTAGCCACATTCTATGATCTGCTCTAAGCCTCCCACGGTGGCCCACAAAATCTCAGACAGCCCAGCTGTCACAAGTACTCTGATTCTGGAAACAACATGGTCTGCACAGAGCCATTATGAGACTGAGGTCTCCTCATCCTTTGTATCTCTGTCAGTTAAACACAATTTCCCCAACAGCCATCTCTTTTGTTTTTTTCCAAACAAGGAATTGTTGTCCAAAAGCAGGGTCCCGATTTCCCTGATCAGTCCCCAGTTCTGAAAATGGCCAGTTTCTTAAATGTGGAAAAAACATTTCTTAATAAAAGCAATGTCAGCAATAGATGTCAGCATTCTCCAGCTGATGATATACACAAGTTTTGGACATGCCGAGGCTGACCAACTTTTGGTCCAGTGCATCTGCCCCAAAATAGATCCTAATCCCCTGACTGCTCTGTTTGGTCTTCCTCTAACTCAGAATATGCTCACTACAGGACAGTGTGTCTTTGCCTTTACTGTCCTGTTGGCCAGATGTGTGTGGAGCTTGTTCTTCCTTTCACTACATGGCTTTTCTATGGGTTGTCCGATATAACAGAAGCAAGTAAGCGATACCCATTTCCTAAAATCTTTTTTCTTGCTGTGATTATGTTGTACCCATCAATAACGTGTGTGGCAGAGACGATGTTTAGTAGACACCAACTGCCAGTCTGTAATAATTGGCATCCTTTTGCCTTACCCACTCCTACCAGTGAAAAGAAATCTACAGCCAGTGTTTCTGTTGGAAGGCACAGCAGAGCCTTATGGTGAAGCAGAGAGCTGTATGTATCTTCTGTAACTTGATTTAGCTCTGCATCAACAGGCTCAGAGACCTGAAACTGTCATGTTTGCTGTGGCTCAAATTACAGTGTTGTGGAGTGCACTACCTTCAAAGACGGTCATTAAATTATAGGAGAACTGGGACAAGTACAAGGTCTGATGGAATTAAAAAGTGACTGAAATAGAAACATGAAAACTCACAGTCATGTAAAACCTATTTTACTGTTACTATGACAAATGCTCTTCATGTGGCAATATGAACGGATGACACATCATCCAACCAATCTATTTTGTTTTTTATTTCATCTAGTTCAGCTGCTTCTTACTCTAGAGCTATAACAACCAACAGCTGTGATTGAGAACAACAGCTGCGAAATGACCTACGCAAACGCACACACACACACACACACACGTACACACACACACGTACACACACACACACACACACACACACACACACACACACACACACACACACACACACACACACACACACACACACACACACACACACTTAATTCCACAACTGTTCACAAACAAAAAAGTTAAAACACAAATCATTCATCAAATTAGTGCCTGTATGTGGGCTTTGGCTTGTCAACATGGGTTATGAAGGTTCCACTCGGGAACCAAAGCTTCTTTCCCCACAGGGCCTTTCAGAGCGCTATGTAACTGAGCCATGTAAGTGGCTCCGGAAACAACACACACATGCCAGACATCACTTGTTTGATTGTTTTAGGGTGTAGTTCTCTGTAGTCCAGACAGCCATGTGTGGTCTGTATAAAGGCTTAAGTGATGCTGAGGACACAGGAACATTAATTCCCACTTCTGAGTACCAGGGGAATCTTCTCCACAAATTGAATCCCTGGAGTGGTCATCTCTTTTCTTATGAATATGAAAGATTGTTGTCCATTTATGAAAGCAGGCTTGAAGGGAACTTAAATGAATTCGGCAGGAAGGTCAAAGTAATGAAGTAATGAACAGGCAATGTAATTACTGGGGAAGAGACAATATTTGCATACTGGGCTTTGGGATATATCAAAGAGTCACTTAATTTCACTGAGAATTTTAAAATAAATCCTGCATTTTTCAGACCCCATTACTGCCAATTTGAATGAAATATGGGATTCATTAATGTGGTTTTCTGGGGCCAACTGTGATTTGTTTTTTTTTAACATGCACAAGAGTAATTCAAACTAATACTCATTTATTCATACATTGGATTATTCATTCACTAATGCATTCGTTGTAACAGTGTCTGCCCTGGAGTGGTCATTAAGAGGCACGGCCATGCCTAAAAACCACACAGAACTAAAGTTTGAGTGTCAAAGCATTTGTTTATTGTAACCTAAGGAAAGTCATTTGGCTTCACCAAGTCTGGCAAGATCACTATTTGGCAGTATTCTGTGAGAGCTCCCAACAGCTAGAAAATCGCCAAGACGTCAAGCCGAACAATAATCAGACAGGATGAGATGGAAGCATGGATATCCTTTTTCTCATTTTAGAGAAGAGGCAAAGATAAACATATTGGTTTTAGCCCTGAGCTGAACAAAACTGGCTTTCACAACAAGCTTATATATTTCTTCAATTTGAGAGAGAAGATGAAAAACGACATTTTGCCATACATCTCAGGGTAAGGAATTAGGGGTCTTGTGTTTTTGGGAGATTTAACAGCAAAAGGGGCAAACTGAATAACTTTCATTTTGCACTAGTAAACACTACTGCATTTATTTTAATGCCAGATGGTAAAAATGTCTATTCTGCTCACTCTCACCAAGAATTTCCATAATAGCTCCAACTTTGGTGAGGGACGAGATGCACTTCAGACAGTGATCAGTCAATACAAGCTGCTACGTTATAACTGGTGTTTCACCCACGACATCTCCACAGAGGAACCACTTTGTCCCACTCTTGCATGCTGAAAACATCTTGTGCTCTTCTGATCAGGTGTTTGTGTCTACCAACAGAGAGGGGCAGGGGTTTTCAAAGTCTGCACATCCCATCATGCTCTGATGCCTATGTGGATGTAAACATGAAGTTCAGTGGTGCCATGAATTCAGTGAGCTACAACTTGATGTCTCGTCTGTGCCTCTGCGTCCCCCTTCAACCCACCTGCCGTCCCCTGGGGAGCCGCCTCACAGTTTTAAAACCTCTGTTGTGGAGCAACATTTGGAGAGTGGAACAAAAGCTGACATCTTAGTATATGAGTAATGTGATGGTGAAACCAATTCATTTGTCACTTGCAGTAAAGCAGTACAGATCTCTCTGACCTCTACACAGTACGGACATCACCTAATAGTCTACTTTACTGCTTCAGATTGGAAGGTTATTTTATTCTTGAAATGCTTCCTGTCTCTAATCACATGCCCCAAAAGACAAGCAGACTACATTAAATCATGTACTTCTTCACAACCTACATGAGTATCACTAAAAAAAACCTTAACTCAAGGACCATTTGAGCTTTTGACCACACCCCCTGGCCTTCCTCAGCGGTTGTCATGGAGCTGATCAGTTGTCAACATGTGACCCCACGTATGGGTCAAAGCACACTGACTGTCAGTAGGGAATTGGATGACAGTCACAGTCTCTGGGATCAAAATCAGAGACTGTGTATGTCCCACCACTCAGCCTGCTCAGGTGTAGACAATCCAGGAATGGCATCTTTATGTCTGTGTCACTTTCAGTTTTGCAGCTTGTAGTTTTAAGTATTCAGTATTCTCACTTTTACTCTGCACTGCTTGACTCTACACAGTACCCACGGAGGCTTAAAACCTGAGCCTTGATACTGAATCTTTTAAACCCTGAAGTTTTTTTTTGTCTTTTCCAAACACAGTTAGGCCTATGAACCTGAAGCCCTCATTCTTAAGACTCACAGTCACATAATCAACAACATTAATATTCTGACTGTGTCGTAAGTGTGTTTTGCCTCCCGATGGATACCTGGTGTGAACCGCAGTTTGATCACAGACCTAAACAAACCACACCAGAGCAGAGTTTAGTTGAATTTACACGAGTTAAACATAGCTGGTATGAAACTATCCTCAGAATGCAAATACAGTATTTAACTACAGTATGTTCCTTTTTCAGTCACATCTTGAGCTGACATAACTTAACACGTGCTTCTTAATTCTGTAGCAGAATTTAAATAAATTATGGACAAATGAACATTACTCCTGTATGTGACAGCTGAACATGTGATTTCAAAATCATCAGCTATCACTACTTTGCTGCTTTATCAATCTCCACTCTTCTGTTGTCAGGCTTTCCACTGGATTCTTGAACCTTGCTACAGGGATCTGCTCCGATTTATACACAAGAGCATTAGTGAGAGGGGCGTTTCTCCGAACTGCTGCAGCAAAGTTAGATGCACACTGTTGTCTAAAATATCTCTGTTTGCTGTACCACAACTGCCCCTCATTGGAACTATGGGTCCAGGCCCAAAGTAGTTCTGCGTATCATTGGAAATATGTCAGTACGGCACAGTGCAGTGCTGATGTTCATAACTTCCACAGGATGTGAACATTGATGAGGCTGCCACTAAAGAGTGCAGTATTTCTGGCCACTGAGTCAACAAAAGGTGATTATGACTATCTGATAAGACATTACAAAGGATTAATTACTGATAAAATTGGGGATGGGAATTTCTACGATTTCATTGATACCAATGTGATTACTGATTCTTCTTATCGGTTTGATTCTTTTACATTCTACTTTACTGATTCCTGATCAGTATTCTGTGCGGACAAAAGAAGGTCTATTTTCAGTTCAGTTTTATCTATATAGCGCCAAATTACAACCCAAGCTGTCTCAGGACACTTTCCATCTTTGGTTCAGCACAAGTTCAGCGTCAATGCAACTGTTATGTTCTCTGAGTGTGAACACTTTGCAGACACAGAGGAGAAAAAAGGCGTGCATGTGACTCAGGCGTGCAACAGCTCCACTGTTTAACCGCTGTTTTGTGAATGCACTGTGACATGTGTTCACCCTTTCTTTCTCTCTGCGAGCCGGCT
Organism: Chelmon rostratus; assembly: GCF_017976325.1. Lineage (NCBI taxonomy): Eukaryota > Metazoa > Chordata > Actinopteri > Chaetodontiformes > Chaetodontidae > Chelmon > Chelmon rostratus. The sequence goes on from NC_055679.1 coordinate 770,872, forward strand.
GCAGCCTGACAGCTAGCTGTAGCAACAGTCTGTCTGTCATCATCGAAAACGGACGAAATGAGAGAATAGTTCTACAGCATTTGTTCTCATTTAGGTTTTCTTAGCTAAAGACAAACTCTGCAACACCTGCCTGCGTGGTGCTAATGTTATTATAACATAGGAAATTTATCCTCAGAATCAGTAGCAGACATGCAGCTCAGCTGGACAGCAGTGGCACACGTATGTTGAGTCTCAAATAATATCTTTCAGCGTTTTGCTGGTTTCTGTTCTAATCACAAATAGTCATTTTACAGACATTTCAGCGAGCATTCCTTTCATCCCTCTTCATGAAATGAAGCCACGCTTTGGACACTTTCTCACTCTCTGTCATGTGCCTTTTTGTTTCCAGCATCTAGATTCCCATCCCTCAATAAAAAACTATCAAACCCCAACCCTAACTACAGTCATACTTCAGTTGTTATCAAAGAAGTATTTGGGTTCAATCAGCCCCAGACCAAAGCACACAAAGGTATGTGCTAAGAGTGGTCACATACTTTTAGTCCTATAGTGCAGTTTTCCATCAATAAGACCTCATTCTCTCTGCAGGTTCTCCCTATGTGGAAGCTCATCGAGACAAAGCACTAAAGACCCCAGAGACTCGCCATCTCACTCTGTCAGACAGATAAACACCGCAGAGACAGAGGAGAAAGAGGGAAAAACAACAGTCAAGATGGAGACAGAGCAATGAGAAGAGGCCAGACACAGAGAGCAAGAGACAGAGAGGAAGTGTGAAAGGGAGAGTCGGAGCCAGTGGAAGCACATTGTCCCTGTCTCACACATTCAGGCCTCACCTACAGCTGACGGTCCCTGCAGCCAGGTCCTTTCACAACTTATCACACTCCGAGAGACGACTCCCCGCAGCCCGGAATATACTGCCAAATGTAATAATTACTTTGCAGACCTTGGTGACTATTGCATTGTGGGAGCGTATTCACATATACAGTCTCCAGTGACTGTGACCCCGAGTCAAAATTGTCAATTTAATCATAATTAATAATGGCACAACTGCGGCATTTCAATCCTGCAAGTCAAAGTCATTAAACTTGCTCCAAGAACTCCTGGACTATATTGTCTGGAGGAAGTAATCAACTTTGGACAGGCCTCAGTAATTCATTAATATACCACCTCCAGAAGAAAAAGAGGAGGGAAGGGTGACTTTGTCTACAGGAAATTTTTTTCTTCATACTTTCTGGGGCCATTCTGGCTGTTTGTGTGTGGAACAGTGAAAAAGTACAACCATGCTGTTATTCACTGTACATTTTTTCATTTTAACAGCATAAAGTGTTGATGTTGTAGTCTAATTTTAGAGTTTGATCAGGGTGTTATTTCTTATATGGATTCAAATAGTGGTGGAGGACAAATAATAAAAGATCTGCCTCATATGAGTAGTATGCTAAAGTCCATGCTTTGATGTCTACTAAGGACCTTCTGTGACAGGTGTGACCCAGCTGAATATATTTACAGTCTGACGATGGTGTGGGCCAAAAAAAAAAAAAAAGTTTTAATTTTTGCTTGCTAAAAACCTGATATGTGAAATGGGTTTAACCTGATGAAATAGTGGTGAAAATGAAGTCCTAAGTATTTTTGTAAATGTGCAACAAGAGTTTATAAAATTACACAATGCCATCAAAGCTGGTATTTTAACAGCGTCCTGAGGTTGGGATGTAGGGAAGCCTTTAGGCATGCACTGTACTCATTTTATGTGTTCCAACACTTTTTCTGGTGCTGTATGTTATATTGTGTTAGACTGATTGTGTTTGAATGAGAGACTTCGCAGTGGTGCTTAATTAAGTAAATTAAAAGTGTTACTCTGCTAAAATGGTTTGCCTTAACTTCAACAATTTAGTTTTTTTAATGCTAGAATCACGTTGATTCATTACCTCACAAATTTTAAGATGAGTCGAGGTAGTTTTGTCAGTAAATGAAAACAATATTGTGATATAAAATCAACTTTAAACTACACTCCCTAATTTTGTTATAGCCTGAAAATCTCCAAATGTCCTTCCAGCCCTGGTGTCTGGAAACTGAACACAGTTTGCAGGATGGGGGACCCCTCAAACCAAGAAACTTATCAGCCCACTGGTCAGTCAGGCTTCAATTTTCTATACAAGTGTGCACACAGGGTACACAGTCTGTATGAGATCAGGCTTTGTAAAAATGATCCAGCGCTGGTGGCTGTGCAGTAAAACAGACAACACATGCAGGGTACAGAGTGATAAGGACGAACAGCAGTGTTCATAAGTGCTATCTGTGAGTATATCTGCATTTTGACCAACATGATGTTAACTTGGTGTGCTGACACCAACTTAAAGATCTCTTCCACACATGTATTAAGACATACAAAAGAATTCTCTAATGTGTGTCCTACATGGTTTGGCTGAAGAAAGTTATATTCACCACTTTAAAGTGCTTCTCCGTTATACAAAAAAAATATATATATATATATATATATATATGAATATGCAAATACTTCATTTCACAAGTTCAACTGCTGGACACAAGATGCCCCCTACTTCACTGTGAAGTCCATTCTCAGTGTGTGTGCACTGGAGGCTTCATGTTTCCACATCACACTTGTGTATACTGAATATTGGTGATGTCACAAATCATACTCATAACCTCGCCTTATGAGCATGATAAAATCTGATTTTTTAAATGTTTGCAAAAACCCAGATCATCTCTATAGCTTGTTACATTACAAAGCACCACGCCTGATGTGTTTTCATTGTACGTCAGAGAACTGCTCTTACCTTGAAAGCTCCCGACTGACAGGTAAAGCCAGGTGAGTGCTGGGATGAAGAGCAGGGCGAGGGAAGCCGCCAGGAACTTCCTGCGCCCGCGACACATTCCCAGCATCGTCTAGATCAAAGCTAATGGAAAGAGAGGTAAAGCGACCTCTATGTGGGTAGCAGCTGTTGTCCAGGCTGATTCATGGCACTGGAAGAGAGGCGAGAGGAGAAACTGGGTTAGAGAAGGAGCAGACATTTCACACTCTGTATGGACACGATCACAGCTGAGACGAGGCTTCTGCTGCTGCCAAATGAAAATATGTCTGAACCTCTTGAGCCAAAGACAAATTTTAATCAAGACTGTAGACTGTAGGACTGTTAATTATTTTTCATTCCAGGCTTTAAACGGACAACAATAAAAGCACTAAAAATTAGATATGCAAGCAGGTATACTGGTGTCCAAACACAAGGTGCAACTCAGAACCAAAGGTGGCATACCACAATGGAGGGGCCATTCCTAAACAGGGCTTGAACAGGAATTTTAACATGCATGTGTTTTTAAATGCTTGGGCAGCGTATGACACCTTCCTGCACTGCAGCGAGTGCATGTTCTCTGGAGCCTCTTCTCTGGATCTGCATACCAATTTTGGGTATATTTGTACCAATGTATTGGTGAAGTAATGCCAAAATTGTCAGAATCTTTTTGTACTGTTGCAAATTTCACATTTCACCTTCAAGGGTTTTGGCTTGCAATGATGACCCCCCGATCACACAAAACAAATCCAAGGTTAGACATGACCAGTCAAATAAGAGTCTCCATGGAGTCAACTTATCCAGCTCATTAAATAATTCTGCAACTGCAAGCACGAAGCAGTTCAACCTTTTTTGATCTGCCAACCGAGTTTAAAGAGATTCATATTAATAAATGTTGCATAAATCAGGCAGTCACATACTAATCTGACTTTGATGACCTAAACTAATTTGTCAATTTCTAGTGCAAAGCAGGGCAGAGAGTGTAGAAGTCTCATTATGTAATATTAGACAAAAATCCTCTTTCCGTTATAACCACATTTGTCCAATTACCCGGTTGACCTCAGTCAATGTTTAATCTTCACCAGAGACTGCCCAGGGATAAAACATAATACCTCTGGCTTGCACTCTGTAGGCTGGCACATACACAACCCAGAATGCCAATTATCATTGTGTAACCTAGTAAAATGCAGAAGAAGGGGCACTCTTCCCAGCACTTACTGAATCTCCACGTTTTTTTTAGCGTGGCCCGTGCAATGTGAAAAGCGCAGACAGAGACAGGGTTAAATGAGGCTGAAGGAGATTAAAAAAGTCTCTCAAGTACAACAGCCACTGCTTTGATAGGCGGACTATGATTCATTTCAGAGACTCCTTAGCCTTTGACCCCTGTGTGATATTAGCTCTCCACTGGATACTGTGATTAACATTGCAAATACTACACTGAAGACATTTATTAGCATATTCAAGTGATGTGTCAGACCACAGCGTAAGCAGATCCAGTCATGCTGGGATGCATTAGCAAAAAGCGGGTTGCAGGAGCTCACACTGAAGAGAAGCAGAGCGAAGGATATTTTTGGCCTTTGTTTTCAGCTTTCATCTTAATTACTTAGATGTGACACGGTACCATCGGCTGCCACAGCTTTCTGACAGAGACTAGCTGGGCAGGACACGAAGAGACAATGACAAAACACAACAGAAGTGTAAACCACTTTTCTGATCCCCTTCTTTGGAAGCAGACTCGAATGGAAGTGCCACACCCTCCCTCATTACACAAATACACATCACCTGATATGCTTAAATCCAATCAGCAGTCGAGTTAATACAGCTTGGAATTGGAAAATACACATATACAAGTGTCACCCTTCAATGAATTACTTGCTTTTTTTTAATCTATCAGTGGCTGAATAAATAGCTGTTATTGGGCACTGCAGTCAAACTTTTGTAATCCACCATCTGATGTATTTGTTGTGTTCTGGACACGCCACGATTATTGCAGTGATTATTGCAGAGAAGCTTAGCTCAGCGAAAGCAGAGATGTTTGGGTTCATTGCAGTCTGAAATTGATTATGACAGAGGTTTTGCAAAAAAATAACATTTTGTTCCACCACAACAGAATTTTGTGTATTGTCATCAGATAACATGCACAATTAATCAGAAAATCAGATGCACACACATTTGTAAAAGTGGATTTTCAGTCAGGAAACATACACAAAGTAATCTGCCTGCAGGATAAAAGTACTTTTTCTATCACATGGATTTAGACATGAGAAGCCACCACAGAAATAGTGGCTGGTTTATGTCCATCTTCACCCAGAAATAATCCTTAGAATTCTTCCTCAAGCCACCCCTCCAAATGAACAAGCCACTCCCTCGGCTGCTGCATCCACCGCTAGTTACAAACAGTCCACAAACTCTTCAACTGACTGAGGCATCAACATGCTCAGTCCATTTTATTTCCTTGGTCGAACCTAACTTGAACCCAACAGTCCCTAAAACTCACAACCATTTACAGTCTGAGAGTGTGATGAGCTATGAATCACATCCAGTATTTTCTTATCTTGCCCAGTACACAAAGTAATGTGATATCCATAGCCTGGCTTCAAATTTATAGTCCTTGCTAGAGATGTCAATGGTAAGCCGTCCCTCATGGCTCAACAGTAAGTTAATAGAAAATGGAATTCCACATCCACAGCTCAATAGTAAATTGCTGTCTGTTGACACTAAAAGTGATGATTACAGCAGTGGTGGCTTATTCATTGAAAATGGCAAAGGAGAAACATGCTGAGGGAGTCTGATTGAATTGTTCTCTGTGAAGGAAGGCGCTGCAGTGGAGCTGGGAAACATGATACACTTACAGAGGTTAGAAATATTAATGGCTCTGACAGATTTGTTCTGAAAAAAAATTGTTAGCAGATTAAATGAAAATTTCTCAAATTCAGAGTGATGGTCAAACGCACCTAAATGGTAAATGGACTGTATTTCTATAGTATAGTATATAGATATTATGCAGTACTTCAAGAATGTCTCAACTGACACCTTCATTTCTAAACACTCACTCTATCCATGCAGATAGTTTGGGTTTTATGCGTCCTCTGCGTCCATCTGCCTCTGAGGTTTCGGCCCACACCCCCAAAAATTGAGGCAAACAGATTTTCCTTTCAGGAGTTCAGAGCACTGCTGTAAACAGCTTTTATTAGGAGTACTGTACTTTCTACCCCATGAAAACTGTTCAGAGTATGTTGTGTGAGTTACCTGGGGGTGTCCTTCCAAGTGCAATGAGTGACTCTGTGGTTGTTCAATGGCCTAATTGATCAATGTGTACATTTAACTGACAGGCTGCCTCTGGCAACTGTGTAAGTTATGATTCCTGTCTGTCAGGCTGCCTCCACCTTTGCTCCTATGAGCCTCACAGTGATGAGGCTGCCGTGGATATGTCAACAAAGCATCAGACTGTTGTTCAATAACCTTAACTGAATATGTATTTTAACCTTAACAAGATGTTTTTTTCTATGCTGACAATGTATTTTTAGTTGTCTTTAAATGAAACTTTATTTCTCTATGAATAAATGTCTCCTATTTCTGCATGTCCCTACATTTACAATTCTGAAGGCACCACTCCCCTACCAATGATCTCTTTGCAAGCATTCCTCAAAATAATCAGCCCCTGCATGCTGCTCTTTAAATATCACTGTAATTAGTATTAGTATTAGTCAGTCTGACAAAATCTGTCAGACCTTTTACTGCACGACCCACCACCATGTCCTCCATGTTATCCAGGGAGATTCAACCAAGAGTTTCCATTAACCATCTGCTGGCTTGATTCCCACATTCATATGGGCGTATGCACCCTTGCACCCCCAAATCTTCTTCTGATGCTAACACCTTGATATAAATTTATTATCTCTACATTTCCAATTCATTTCTCCTCACTGAACCATAGCTGTAGCAGATTAGGAAGCTGTCTTGAGAATCATTTCTTGGAATAGTAATTTGTAATGGTTTTGAAAAGCGCTGACAAATGGGCACAAGATCAGAAAACACTGTGTCATCTTAAAAGGTATTTAGAAACAGCATATTTGGTTTGGAGAACTTGTTTCTTTTGTTGTTTTTTGCTTTTGATTTTTTCAATGAAATATTTTAATGCTGTCCCGCTCACCACCATTGCACTGAGGTGGAGCAAAGGTCTCTGAAAAACACCTCTCAAACCAAATTTAGCTACAGGGTGAGATGCAATGTTTCTGAGCTATTTGGGCGTGTTGGGGCGTCCTGAGAAAGTTTGCCGTGCAACCAGCAGTCTCCCCTGCCTGTAGAAGGAAGATAAGGATTACATTTCTTCTACAAGAACAGAAGGACAATGTCTATGCCCCGCTCTCAGGTGCTGGGCTCCACCAGAGTTGTCCCTTGTAACAGACTGTGATCTTGTGATAGGATCTCAAGGTGTAGCCGGGGGGAGAAGTGTCCGTTTGAGGAATTGCTTCTTTGCTCTTTGAGGGTGATGTGGTTCTATTGGCTCCATCAGACCGATCTTCAACATGCACTGAGGCGGTGTGCAGTCCAATGTAAAGGGGTTGGGGTGACAGTCGGCACCTCCATGTCTGAGGCCATGGTTCTCTGCCTGAATTCATAACTCCTCTGTGAAGTGGTGACACCAACAACATCAGTGTTCAGGCTGAACAGATCAGGGAGTTATATGGACATATTAGGGATGACCAGGTTGTGTATTACAGCCGTGCAGTTGGGCAGATGATGAGGAGGCCAGCATAGAAAAGACTGTCTCTCTCCACATAATAATCAATCTGATCAATACAATCCACACCATCCTGACAGAAGTACAGAGTGTACTGTAGACTAGACTAAGCCTGTCTTACCCACAGAGTGGAGAAAAATATATTGATTTTGCAGGCCAAGTTTCCTTCCATTTCATTATATCACCTTAGCCGTACACTCTTTAGTGTTCTGTGACAGTGGGGAGGGACGTTAGCACTGCCATGCAAAGGAGGTGCTACACTATGTATGTCATTGGAGTTTTTAAAGCACATAAAGCCATTTAGAGGTGAAAATTCACACAAATCCTGAGCAGCAAGGTGTGAAGCGCATTGGGCACCAGCTGCTTCTCATGTAAATCAGCTTACTGTGCTGAGGAGCTCCATCTGGGAGCTGGAATTAACGGATAATTCAGGATTGTTAGAACTTGGGTCTTATTTGCATAGTTTCGGCCATCCTTCCTGCTAGCAATATGAAGATGGAAGGTACAAACTTAACAGCTGAGATCTGTGAAAGCAGCTACACAACTAGCAACAAGTCACACCTGGCAAGAAGCATGAGCAGTTGAACCTGTTTGCCAGAAACAATGCTGATGTTGGACGATTCCACAGCATCCCAAAAACCTTCAGCTTTAGTTTAGCTTCTGTTTGTGTTTATATGCTAACCCAAATGAACTGAACAAAATGGAAGTTATCACGATGCTAACATGTATGAATCCATGAAATAATGGACAGTGAGAAACACGCTGTCTTCACTTACAGATTACTTTACTTTTATTTTAAGAGTACAGACAGATCTTCATCACAACGACAGTCACCTGAAGATCAATACCAGCTAAACCAATCAGCTTGTGGTGGACTACGATGCTTCAAATATGGATTTTGCTGCAAAGAAGCTAGAAATTCTAAAATGTGGATGTATCACACACATCTTCATCATGGCAGCACAGAAAATCCACACAATCACCACAGCTTCAAGGTGGACACTCAAGATTATAGTCACCATAAGAGTATCTGACCAAATGTGAAACGTGGCTTCAATCTCCCCTTCTGTTCCTGAGTTATGGTGCTGAATGATGGCCAGAAAGGTGTTTTTGCAGAACATTATTATGTCACAGTGAAGTCGACCTTTGACCTTTTGGACATAACAAGGCATCAGTTTATCATTTGTGTTACATTAGCATATGAATTATTGAGTTATGGTCAGAAATGTGTTTTGTATGGTCGCCACATGCTTGACGTCTGACCACAAAATCTGATCTGTTTATTCTTGAGTGCCAAATGTGAGAAAATTCTCTCAAGGGGTTCCTGCGACAGACAGAAATATATAGAATCCAGCCCTAATCAATACACAAGATGAGCATAAAGCAAATATAGAGTTGTTTGGAAAAAAAAGTCTGTTATTAAAACATAAACGGACCATTTGACATTTTGAGAAAATACTCTTGTTGCCATATCTGAAATGATGCTACAAGTTTAAGATTCAAGTAAGATTCAAGTTCTGACAAAGCAGAATTACTCTTTAAATCACTCCTCCACCACCTCCCCACTTTCCAAGGTTCAATTTGGGATCTGCAGCCTTTGTGTCACCATTGACACCTACAATCTATTCTCTGAGAGTGCACTCAAAACGAAATGGCTCGTGACCACTCTGAACTCAGTGTGTCCTCCACATCCACTTTAACTCCTGTTAAACCTCACTCATACCTGTGACAGGCAATTCTCTGAGTTGAGCAGCTTGTTATCACTCAGACAGACATCTTCCAGCCACACTTGGCATTTCAGCTTCTTTTCATATAAAGCAGCCTTATACATTTATACTACAGCTCTGAGATGAACTGCTGTTTAGTTGGGAGGGACACAGACCTTTAGTGGCCAAGATGAAGCAATTAATCATGTCCAACTCTGAGCTGGAGGCCAAGAAGAAGAAGAAAAAAGAGTCATCCGAGTGAAACATTCATCTTCTTGGTGATTTTTGTTCCTTCCTCATTTTTAGATTGTTGGTTTCTTTGTTGAAAGCCTTTCTTTAGAGAATACTGAAGAGTTAATGGAAAAATTCCAATTGTTAAAAGAGGAATAATCCAAGCTGTGTCCAAAATGACTACCTTGTCCTCTATTTAATGAACATTCAATAGTCTACTCTTTAAGCGAGCAGTCATTTGAGACTTTGGACACATATGAATAATTCTTAATGATGATTAGAATGGCTCATCTGCAACTAAAAAGTTTTCATTTAAAATGACTTCAATGCCAAGATTAGCACACGCTAGCATGACTCACAACACCCACCCACCCCCCACGCCTCCCCAACCCCAGCACACGTCAAACACACCACACATGCCATGGGGAGAAAAGTAGGGCACAGCACTAAAAACAGAAATGGTGTCATCGGTGTCTGCCCCATGGAAGCAGAAGACTGTCGGAGTGGAGAGTGATGCCTGCCTGAGCAGCACGTGGGTGTCATGGAGCCTCGTGCTGTCATTTCAGCGCCCGTGTTAACAGGTTAGAGCATCCACCCTGCTATGGCACACCATCTGGAGATTCAGCACGAGATCATACCAACAACACTGCACCTTTCACGACAGTTTCAATGTCTGCCCGTACAATATGTCACAAGAAAAAAAATCATATATTAAATATACACACACACACATAAACATTATGTAAGGGGCACCATTTATCTGGACAAAATAAAAGTGTATATATAATGTAATACTGTATATATTGTATATAATACAATTAAATCATTGTCTAACAATAACCTGTACCACAGCTTCAGAAATACAACCTCCAAGAGCCTCAAGAACAACATCATACTCCTGCAAGCTTTACAGCAGGGCTGCTGGTCATGATGTCTAGCCTAGCAGGTAGCGTGGCTTTTATCTGCTGTTTTAAGTTTTCAGATCTCTGCCATCCCCTGAATACCTGAAGGAATAAATCAAATATATATTGAATGATTCATACTGAAAAGTTCAGTAGTTCATATATTTTTTTATATTTTAATGATGACACTTGAAATTCAGTTCAGTCGATATGAATTAATTGCGAGTGCAGGCTATTATTTATAAAAATGGCACTGTATGCTATTTAGGCCTACTATTGTTGAATATTTTGAATATTTTCTTAAAAAACTAATGTTATTATCATTAGCCTATGTCAGTGTGACAAGACTCTTAAAAAGCACGGTAAACCCATAATCATGAAAATGCTGCCAAACCTCGACCATGGAGGCAAGCAGTGCTCAAGGCAGAACTCACAGTTCAACTGATGAACGAATCTCAACAAAAAAAGTGCAAACATCAATACTCAGTTTGAGACTCTATACAACAGACGCTCTTGCTCTTGCAGACATCTCAGAGATTCTCCAACAACTCCAGAATTTTTACCGTAGTCTGGCCAGAGCAGCGCCGCAGCGAACGGTCTGCTGGGAGCACAGCAGTCTGATGGGGGGGGTCGGAGGACGGTGCTGGAGAATAATCTGATTCTGCAGAAGGTGAACTATGAGTTACAGAATTTTTGGCTTGTTGCCAAGGGTTGGCAAGCTAATCAACAATCGCTCTCAGGATGGACAGGACAGGGAAGGGATTAATATTCTTCGGCCCATGTGCCCCTACTTCACAATCAACGTTGTACACTGTAGATGTAGTGTCAGAGAAAAGTGTACACCTTTGTCTGTCTTCTCTTTAGGGGATGAATGCAGATTTAGCACAAACACAGGCCGCCACCTCTGCACCCTGGTTTAGTTTAGTTCTTACTATTTCTGCACCAAAAGTCAAAATGTCAAATCACAACAAAGCATATCATAATACACACATTATGTCATCATACTATACATTTTGTTTTTGTGTTTTAATTATTTGCATGTGTTCTGCTTGAAGCACTGTAAGGCTGCTATCTCAGCCAGGGATCTCAGTGGGATTTACCTGGTTAACTAAAGGTTTAATACAAAGAAAATCATTCCATGTGGCTCTGTCTCTCCTTTTGTTCTTTGTTGTCTGTGGTGTGAGCTCCATGGCCACATCTGGAAATGTGGGGGTATTGACCATTTGTCAGGTTAGAGGAGGCTCATTCTGCCGTGAACTGGCCATTTCACTAATTCTTCTTTGATGTCATCGAGGAGTCTCTGCAGGGCTTGTTGTATGACTTAGAGTGGGGGGTATTGGAAAGGACCAGGCTGGGCAAGACTTCATTAGTACCACTCTTAAAAAAAAAAAAAAAGAAAAGAAAGATCTTGATCTGCCAAGTTTTGTGCATCTGATCTCTGGTCTTTATAGCCCAAGAGTATAAAATGTCCCTCAGTTTTGTGGATTTTCATAATATCAGGGATTCTGTGTAGTCCTGTCTTCATGGAGGAAGCATCCAAGTCACACTGCCAGGAGTAAAAATGCTGAAGTCCTTCAATAGGGCACAATATCTGTGCCAACCAATACTGTGAGCATAACAGAAAGGAAAAACACACTACTGTGTCAGTAGTACAGAAGCAGAATGGAAAACATAAATAGTGGAACAAGCCCATCAGAAACAGGTAGAAAGCTCTAGAGGCCTACAGCTGGGTGTCAGCTGGGCATAGAGCTTTTCTCGAGACATCCCACTGGATCAATATCTAGCCTCCTCTGCACAAATCAATAGCACATGCCCTTGGCGGTGACAACCTTCACAGCAAAGTAGCAGAGGATCTGTGAAAGACAGCCGAGATGAAAAGGAAATATTTCCAATGTCACATGTTGCTACACAAGACTTCTAGATAATAACTTCTCACTGGATTACATCTTCCCACATGAGCTCTGTCAGGTACGCAAAGGACTATTATCCACTCCGATACAAGCATCTGATAATGTGTCTGAGGAGCAGGGACTCATTTTGAGGGTAAGCAACCAGCAGCCACATTTAGACAATTTTCACAGTCCCTGCTTGGTGAGACAGTTTTGTCATGGCCTCTATCGAATGTCTACTGATGACAACTACACAGACAACTCCAAAAGCAGCACAGTGGCTCAGAATGGAATGTTAAGATAATTAAAATGAATGAAAAACAATTTCATCTCCAATCAGTGAGTGAACCGCGGAAACATTCTTTGTTTACTCAATAAATCAACAGTTGTGATGATTTTTCCCCCTGAATTTCAAGTCTGTAAATCTTATAGTGCCAAATACAAAAAAAAAACAAACAAAACAATCCAATTATTAATTTTTACATTTCACCTGTAGCAAACATCACCTGTGTCCAAAAAATAGGGCACACAGGTCCGATTGCTTCGGTTTGATGGGGCAAAAGCAAATGACTGTCACACAATTTGCCCACTGTATGTCGAGTCCATGTCATTTATTTCATATGCAACATTCAAGCCTTCCTTATTGTTCTGTTATACTAAACATGCTACAATTACAGGCACGTACACAATGAAGTTCTTAAGACCTGTTTTATAAAATCACCGGAGACCAGTCAGAGAATGCAGCTTGGCCAGTGTACAGGACTGGACATGTTAACTGGGCTGTAGCCTCCAAACACCTGCCTGGATCCGTATTTACACAGGTTCTGTCTAACTGAGTGCAGCTTTCCTTTACTCTTCTGTCCAACTTCAGAAGAAGATCATTTGGGTTGTTAATTCTCTACATCCAGGTGTGTCTGGGTGCCTGACAGGCAGCACTACCCATTTGTCATTTATCAGTCATTGCTATTAAAATTCTAAAACAATAATTAGCTTCGTGAGAGGTGTTATGTAGATACTGTCTTTGCCAGAGTATCACCCAGAGATTAATGTTGGAGAACTTAACGCCAGCACTAACGAACAAGCCAGTCAACCAACACACACTGCAGCACTTCACAAACCTTCCAACCAACTGTGGTCAGGTGAAGAGAAGAATCCAGCCCATCAGTGGTTTCACTACAGCAGCCTTGCAGAAGACGGGCTGTTGTCACCTTTCTCCGTGAAATGAAACCATGCTTTGGACTGTTTCTACCACGACTCCTTCTTGTCACAAGTTTCCAGCAGCACAGACGCATGAATTTGACAACATTGTTTTGGGTTAGATCGGAGGCATATGATTCCAGTGGATCATTCTCACTGAACAGGTTCTCGATTCCCATCCCCACAGGAGGAAGAACCTTAACAGCAGAACACTGGAACATTCTTTTGTTCATTTTTTCCTCCTTTTTCCAGAACATATAAATCCACTTCTGTTTTACATAAAACACTACATTTAACAAGTAATGCTGATCAGTAAATGATGCTTTCATTTTATTTTCCATACAGAGGCAGAATACTGCATGCTCACAAGCTGTGCACTCCTTGTTTACCCCGTTTCTGCTCACTGCTCTCGTCAACTTGCTGCTCATGAACCAGACGCAGGACTTGCCTCCTCTACTGCCGTACAGTGTGATCAACACTTCAGCTGACTGAGCTTTCAACAGCCAGCACTCCAGGATTTTATCACTAAACTCTGCACATGATGCACTATTGTGATTATTACTGATAAAACCAGAGAGTTAAAATGTAGGCTGTTAACTGTTTAGTGTGGAGCTGCTGCTCTGCAGGTGGAATGTACCACAATAGGGCAGAGACCATGAATAATACAGTAATTACTCTCATTTCTCTTACAGGCTACATCCTGAAGGTTAGTAAACGTATTCTGTTGTTAAGACTATTAAATTAGAATTGTCATCCAATTCCTATGTGCTCACATGTTCTGTGTTAATTTTGATGGATATTCATATAATCAAGATTCAGATTGTTTATTATTTTAGAAAAAGAAATAGAAAATAGTTTTTATAGACTGGTCTGATCTGTGCAGAAACTCTGCATCAACAGTTACAATTGTTGTGTGGCCAAGAGTTACTAACATTTTGTTATTTGTTTATACAGTAAAAAAGATACTACATAGGTGTGACTGTCCTTGGAGTATAGTCGTTCACTTTCAAACCCAGAGCCTGGTTCTGTTCAAGGTTTCTTCCTGTTAAAAGGAAGTTTTTCCTCTCTGCTGTGAAGGTTTCATGAGATAGTTTAGATATTCTCATTTCAAAAGATGTGTTAAAATATGGAAACTTCCACCTCCACCTATCTCTGTAAGTGCACACTATCCTTGGCAGTTCTAAGCTCAGCCTCTCTACTTGCTGTTGCATGAAACAGACAAATGTTGGTTGTAAACAGCCATTGAACCAGTCTCTGCATTACCCCCACATGACCGCCCACTGCAGTGAGGATGGACAGAAAAGGTCCATTCCATTCAGTCTGAATGTCAGAGGTTATTTGAACAGCCACCCCATTGTACATCCACATAACAATCACACAGTTCCTGATGATTATGATTAACATCCACCCTTTACAACATCATGCAAGCATAGTCTTAGTCTCTAATCTACTAATCAACCAACACACACCCATTCTGTTTTACTGATCTGATCTCTGCATACGAGCAAAGTGCTTTGGAAGGACAACACTCAAAATAAATTTAGAAGGACTGCCTGAAAAGTTGAATGCTGCACTGAAATTTCTTACTCGGTTTCATGACCTACAACAGTGAACATAATTTATATTTCTGGCACATTTCATTTTACTTTTTAACCCTCATATGGCTTGTGGAATAGATAATCCCAGGATCAAGGACTCGAAGCCAACAGTGAACAAGAATCGTCTCAATGAAATGTATATTCTCTGTATTGAGAGTGCATCATTTATGATAATAATGAGCCATGTCTCTATGATGTTTACTCCAATCATGATCCAAACAGTGCTGCATGTATGTGCACAGACCTTATTGTACCTGTATTCACTGCACTTTGCTTGATGTACTGTACTTCTAATGGCCCCTAGAGCCGCTGTTCTCATATTGTACTTCTGGTCTTGGCTGTATTTCAGCTTCACTGCTGGGTTTTACAACAAATTACAACTTAGCAAAACGGACCACTGCCATTCGCCCAAATTAAAACCCTGTCAGGATGGTCACTCAAGAATTTACTAATTTGTGATTTGTGAACATATATTGTATTTTTTTACAGTTTGACTATATTATAAACATTTTGAAGGGCAGGCCTGGAATTAACTCATTTTTAGGGCAAGGCCACTTTGGCATTTGACAAATGCTAATTTATTGTAGTATTGCAGCCAAAATGTAGGGCGCTGAGGCCAAACCAATGGAGAAATAACAAGTGATAATTACATATTATGAAGAAATAGTAAATGGACTGCATTCATGCTGTCTGTCTTTTCCACAAAGTGGCTGATGAAGTCTATAAATTGGGTTGAGAGGGTGGGTGATCAAGATTAATCTGAGTTTCAACACTCATTAGCATCTGGGTCTGAGATCATAAGAGTGTCACAAAATGACCTAAAACACTTTTTTATACATACATTAAACATTGAACACACTGATGAGACATTTCTCAAGATGAGAAATACACCAAAGCACTGCAGACACACAGCAGCTGACAGAAACAGGAGGTCATATTACACAGAGAAATATTAGCTGTTTCTGGGTGAATAAATCTTAATGTTAGAAGGGTAACGAAAATGCTGAGTCGTCAAGTTTCATCAGGAGCCATTAATAATACCATCAAGCACATCATGTGAAGGAAAAGCAGTTTAAAAACGCATACAAAACGTGCAACCATTTATCACATAGAAACAGTGCAATTAGCTGATAATTATCCTGATCTGCCACCGTCAGTAATCAATGCCAACACGCTTTATCAGACATTTACTGCCCTTGAGTAAATGCAGCACAATTACTATTTCATTCATCCAGTCTCTGCTAATTGATTAGTTTGCAACATTGCAAATATATTTTTAAGCAAACATTGAAACCAAAATAAGTCAGTCAGTTATAATCATGCTGATATATGTAGATCAACCGAAAACTGAGAATCAGCTACTGATGTCAGATTTGTCGACACATCATGCAGTACAGTTCTGAGAGCAGATATGGAACAAATGATGCTAAATCTACGGAGTTAGTGTAAAATCATTGTAAAATAACCACTCTGTTAAATGCTGACATAATCAGAATGCAGAGGCAGTAACGTGACACGGTTGTATTATTTGAATGCCTCTTGTTTTAAATGAAATGATTAGAGGTTCAGTGATGGGAATCTGTTAGGTTGCAATAAATCCAGTGACAGTGACATTCTATCACACAGCTCCAATGAAATCCAGTAAATGACTTGTTTGTCATCCTGTCTTTGGTGTAGGAGCACTGGACCAGCATACCCACCCACCTTCACTATCCACCATCTCCCAGGACCTGTGGTGGATTTCAAACATAGCCTCAATCATCAAGAAGGCACAACAGAGGATGTACTTATTGTATCAGCTCAGAAGTTCAACCTGCCTCAACAGCTGCTGATCCATTTCTACACAGGACTAATCCAGTCTGTTCAATGCATCCATCATCCTCTGGTTTGGGTCTGCCACTAAACAGGACAAGAACACGCTGCAACAGACTATAAGGACTGCTGAGGAAATCATTGCTGCCAACCTGCCCTCTGCTCAGGACCTACACACCTCCAGACTGAGGAAACGGGCAGGAAGCATCACTGCAGATCATTTAACGCCAAAACGAGACACAAAAACAGTTTCTTTCCACAATCCATCAACCTGATGAACAGAGTCAGAGTCAAATTCCTTGTTCCAATAAAGCCAATTCTGATATAAGCGTAATTACAAGTAACTCCAATATATTTACAGGCTTTTCTTATTAATGTATGAGGTTCACTTTATATAAACATTATTTGATAGCAACACAAATACCTGTCCAATATGTCAATCCAAGATTCTTCTTCAATCTGTATAACACCATGTACACCACCACAACATCATTTTTTCAAAACCAGCTGCTTATAGACTATTCAGGGCTAAAGACAGCTATTGAATTTGGGTCTTGATGTACAGCACAGCATATTGGTGTTGGGGCTACAGTATTAATCAAATTAAACGACATAAAATGTGTGTTCGTTGCAGTTCCATCAGTAGTGCGCTTCAAAGAATTCTTGGACCAATCAGTGGATTCATCGTGACAATTTATATACAGCTGATATAGCTTGGATGACTGTAGTTCTGTTTATAGTCCAAAATAGCTTGAGTCTGAGATATACTCATCAGTGAGTATTTGTGATTTTATTTTATCCCACAATGTGATTATCATGTTTTGGTCTAATGATTGAGTTGACAAAAGTCACAACTCATGTGAACCTGTATGCCCACGACCCTAAACAGAATACACCATAACACAGATGGCATTCATAACAGAGAGAGACAGAGAGCCGGCACAGAGAGCTAGACAGCCTGCATGGAGTAAACCTAGCTCGCATCACTACTATCCTAACATTGAAGCAGTCGCCATCTTTGGGCTGAGAGTCATTAGGTGGCATCTGGTGTTCTTGCCTCATCAGACTTTCTTGGAGGCCAAGGGCAAGAAAGCCCCACACCCATGTCTACAGCCTGGTCCAGATGCTGACCCAGGGGTCTTTTTCCAGTGACTGTGTCTACTGTGTCCACTCTGGCTTCTGATGTGTGTTCCTGACCAGCCCAGAGCATCAGCGGGTGAGAGCTTCCCTCCATCCAAGATATATGTGGACAGTGTGTCAGCAAGGGCCGTAGGCTTATCAAAGACCACAGCCTCTCCAACTGTGGACTGTGTCAGCTGCTGCCATCTGGCAAGCAGTACTGCAGCCTAAAGACCCAGACCAGGAGGCCCTGGCACAGTTGTTCCACAAGGCAACCAGACTCATGAGCAATAGACACTAATGGCTACAGCCAATTGCCACACTCACACAGACATAGCTGTGCATACACAAACATGATAACAATCTACATGCACATATTTTTAGTACAACTTTTAATGTCATTTCTATTATATATTTATTACTATTGTTGCTATGTTGAGGAGCCAAAACCCCTAGAATTTTACCTTCTTACACCTGTCCTAGATTTTAACCATTCCTTTGGTAACCATGACCTGGATGACCGAGAATTGTAAAGACATCTTATCAAGCAATTTCAGGATGAACACCCTCAGAATGGAATGGGAGTATAAAAGTACTACCAGGAAAATTTCAGATGAATAAAACCACTTGCGGTTTAATCTGAGATGCTGACAACACAGACTGATACAAAACAGCCTACATCTGGGTTCCACGGTGACAGGCCACAGAGCGAGGATGACCTGAGAGAAGGCACAGAACCAGCAACTGAATGAAAGAGTCAGACAGGTCCATCTCACAACTGAAGCTTTGAATAAGGCATTTAACGAGTTACTACAGAATCTGAAATCACATCTGCCCAGTGTGGTCCTAGAGAAGGTCACTGATTTCACTGAGAAGGCACAGCTATCTCAATACACCAGAAACAAAGAAAGACAGACACGAGAGACAGACAGTCACATGCCAGCAATCCTTGGAAAGAAGAACAACTTACCTGGAGACAAAAGAAAGATAATGAGAGAGAAGATGAAACACACGACAGATGGGACAGTATCTGTCAGACAGCAACTTATCAAACCACAGCAAGATGTCTTAGCCAAAGGGTTAAACTTATCTTACCTATTTCACCACAGCATCTACCAATAGTTGACCTCAACACGGCAACAGAATTAAGTCCTATGGAAAAACAACTAAACAGAAACATAGGCAGCATAGTTCTCTCCAGTGCATGGCACCTTCCAACCTTACCATCCAGGAAAGGAAGACTGTGTCCTCTCTGAGCAAGGACCAAAACATCACTATCCTACCACTCGATAAAGGAAGACGCAGACACATACTGTGTAAGCACACAGCGGGCTACGGTGCCCAGAGGAGAAGCCATCCCAAGATTCACATAGAAGGAACCCCTCAGGCCCCTCTTGTCAGCAGCATCAAATCAGTTACTTAAAACATTGCAAACTCCTATAAATTAACCAAATAATGTTGTACGAAAATAACAGCCTTCATTTAAATTAGGTAATTGTAAGGAATTTCTGCAATATTTTTCAGAGAGAGGGAGGGAGGCAGGGAGGGAGAGTACATGTAATACACAAACTTTCAAGGCCAGCAGTACTCTACAATTCTCTGCTTTATCAGTTAAATACATGGAGAGACTGGTCTCTTGACTTAGACACAGAGTGATGGCTGACTCATACGAACGTGTCCAGTGCAGGTAGAATGCACTTCAGTATTCCAAACCCTGGAAGGATGTAACCATGGGAAAATCCTAGAATGCCTCCGCTCTGCAAGTCTGTCACTGAGTCTCACCTCATGTGTCAACCCAGTACCTACAGCATTTTTAAGCCGCTGTTTGTTTGAGTTTCAAGTCATGTCCTGAAGATTAGAAATACATCTCTGCACATGGGCATCATCCCAGATACCTTCAGAACAGTTGATGTACAGTCCTTACTAAAGAAACCCAACCTTGATGGTAATGCACTGAGCAACTTACCTTCCATTCATCAGTAAGATACTGAAAAACATACTTTCAGTACAAATTAACTCCTTTCTTAAAGAAAATGATATCCTGGAGGAGTTTCAGTCAGGCTTTAGAACAAACCACAGCACTGAAACTGCTTTGACCACAATAATCAGAGTAAAATCTGATGAAAATAAGGTCTTAATTCTTGTAAGCTTTTGACACAATTGACCATGATATCTTAATTAATTGTCTTGAACAGCTGGTTGGTCTTTCAGACCGTGTGTTAAACTGGTTTAAGACATACATCAAAGCCCGCCAGTCTTGGAGATCATGTGTCGAACAAACATGACATTTCTTTTGGGGTTGCACAAGGCAGCTGCCTTGGTCCATTACTCGTCTCACCATACGTGCTGCCACTTGGTGACATCATTAGAGAGAACAATGTATGTTTCCATAGTTATGCAGATGACACACAGCTGTACATCTGCACTGAACCAAATGATGCTGCAGCTACAATCTTCATTGTTGTCTTTTGGCAATAAATATACGGATGAGCAATAATTTCTTTAAGTTAAACCCTCATTTAGGTAAAATCCTACTAGTCGGGTCACTGAATTAAATCTGAAGTTACAAGTCTTGATGTCATCCCAGATTCAGATCTAAGCTTCAAGTCCTGTACATGAAATGGCTATATCAAAACATCATCATCATCATCACTTCCATCTGACATCAGACACCTCACCAAAGAGAAGCAGCTCCAGCCATCACAGAGCTTAGTCTGATATAGATGTTCAATAATTTAGTAGGGCCAGGGTTGCCAATAAGGGGGGGAAAGGGGTGCCAAGGCCACACTGATACAACTGCTGCCCCCCCCCCCCCCCCCCCCCCCCCCACAAGTGAACACTCTCCCCCGTCACATTTTATAACAAGCTTCTCAGATCCTACGCAATCACCAGTGACCAAAACCCTCCCTGTGTAGGCTGCCCCCATGAAATATTTCTGGGAGAACCACTGAGTATGGCCCTCAAAGGATGTTGTAAAAACTGAAATGAAAAGGGTTCCCCAACCCTACTGTAAAGGTCAAAGTGCTCTATTGGCTTCGTCACTCGCTGTAGTTTCACGTTCTGAGCTGCAGTGGAGGGCCATTAAGTTCCAAAATATCCCCAATGATTACTTTGTGATGAGTGCATCACATGAAATGTGGCTGTTTAATGCCGCCAGGCTTGAATGAGGAAATCAATGAAGCAGTGGAAAGAACAGACTTGTTTGCTGTTCCACCATACATCCCCCTGAGAGTCAGCCTCCACGCTCATTAATGAAGACAAACAGACATAATACTGATACACATCGTATCCAGGGACAGATTGAGATATCGATTGTCTTCTGATTGTCTAAAGGTTATTGACTCATTAGATGCAAGTGTCTAAATCTAGATGATTAATTCTCTGGGGTGAGGTGCTCCCTCACCATTCTTTCAATACAGGAAAGCATATTATAGACAAACATCTTTCACAGTCAAGGTAAGATTAAGTAAAAGGTCAAAACCTGCTTTCATTTATCTCCACAGTGAAACTAAAGTTGAAGGGTAAGGATAATGTTGATAAAAGCCGATCAAAATCATAGGGATGTGTCAAAATGTCAACACGGCTGCTGTTCTTTGTTGCTTAAAATTTGGTATTTGAGGTATTTCACCTGACATCAGAAATAGGTTAATAGATGTTTTTTTTTTTTTATGTTGCTCAAATACGCATGGTTTGATGTTAGTAATAGTGCTGAAAATAAATATTAGTTCTGAGCCATTACCAGTGTTGGGAGTAACTTCACTGTCATCACACTAGTTTTCACAGTGACTAGAAATGTAACTTATTACTTTTTCAAATGAAATTAGGCAAATACAATTACTCATCAATGACAGCAGACAGACACAGTCCATTATGACTCTGAAACACAGCAGTGAAATACAGCTGGTGTCAAATAATGTAACAGCCACTCACCAATGGTTCAACCTATAAACCAGCACAAAAGGGACAATTACCATCCTAATCCACACACATTACAAACACTGACAAAAAGTAACTCATCCTAGCAATAGGCATGCGTGATGGTAGATATTTCAGCATTTGGATGATGCACAGCGTGGATGTGAGCAGGAAGACACAAACATGGGGGAGAGTCAACGTGACACAGAATGGAGTAATACAGAGCACGAGTAGTGTTCCAACCAGCCAAGCCAAAACGAGGAGCTCGTACCTAAAACAGTGGCAACTTCTGTTGCATGGATGTGGTTCAGGTACGAAAAATCTGACATGGACCAGAAAACCATACTTTAAAACTATAAATTATATAAAGATGGTCCCTACAGCAGGCTGAATCACCTCTTTTACCACCTGTGCAAGGAATTTGTGGAGAAAGTGTAAGGATGAGGGCCACAAAAGTACAATCAAATGCTCAAAACGAACTCCAGACTAGATCCCCAGGTTATTTTGTTTGGAGCAAAAATTTGTACATATATAATTAAAAATGTAATAAGAAATAAGCTTTTCCATTAAGTCACTGATCAGTCAAAAACACCAAATATTACCTAGTTACAGTTCCATAAATATGATAATTTGTTGCTGTTCTGGGTGGCACAGCAGTGGCTAACACTGTCACATCACAGCAAGAAGGCTTTGGGTTTAAACCCATGCACCAGCTGGGGCCATTCTGAGTGGAGTTTGCATGGGTTTCCCCTTGTAGCTCCGGCCTCCTCCCACAGTCCACTTTAAATTGCCCGTCGGTGTGAATGCTTGTCTGTCTCTATTTTGACATCTTTTATCAGTAAAAGTCTCTCTGTGTCAGGCAACCTGTCCAGGGTGTACCCCGCCTCTTGCCTAAAGTCAGCTAGGATTGGCTTCAGCCCTGCAAGTCCCTCCAGAGGATAAGTGGTTACAAATAATAGATGGATGCTGCTTCTCTATGTTTTATACAGTTCTAAACTGATTCCATATGAATTTTGAATTGTTGGTGCAACAAAATAAGCAGATTTAAGACAATCTGTCAGTTAATCCATATGTAAAAAAAAATGAGTCTATAACGTTTTTTTCAAAGGAAAACAGTAAATGCTGACTGGTTTCATATTTGCTGTAAACATAAATATATTTGGATTTTAAATTGCCAGACAAAAAAAAAAAAAAAAAAAATCAGAAGGCACTTAACATTTTACTATTTTCTCACATTTTACAGAAATAATTATTAATTAATTGACAAAATATCAATAATGACAATAATCATTGGTAGCAGTCAAACCTGATGCTGCTACATATAATTATATTATACAAATAATATAAACAGAGACTAAAGTCTAAACTAAACAAGTAATTAGTGATGAAATCCTCATTACTTGCTGGCCTGTGCTGTAGTTTGTAATGTTGTAGTGTTTTTCTGGGACAGCTGAATGCCCAGTCCATCCTCAGCTCAGCAGCATCAGCCGGATGCAGCCGTTAGAACTTAGTTAAAGCCTAATCAGGACGAACAAATGCTGCACAGTGAAAACCACGCATCTCCAAATTTAAACTGAAGGATTAATTGTTCGTTAATGCTCTAAAGAATATCTCCTCCTCATCATGTGCCAGCCGTTCAGTTGTCTCGGTGAACTCGCTGCTGTATGGTACAAGTGTGTCTGTGTTCAACTGTTGCCGTTCAGCTCGCGCTCCTGTTACGTATGGCTGTTCATGCATCCGCGTGCTCACAAACAACCTGCGCGAGGACTGGACAGGAACGAGGATTAGCATACTTAGAAATGATTTCATTCACACTGCTTTTCAATATGTTTTATCACTAAGAGTAAGAAGGCGTCAGCTGGAAGACTCAGAGGACGGCTGACCGAACCCATGTGCTGTTAATCCCCCTGCCCTCCGATATTTCGTGCTGTTTGCGCGGGGGGGGATTAAATTACTGTTTTGCTGTGGTTTCTGTGCGTTCAGTTTGGATGGTACCTTAAATCTGCTGCGTTGCTGTCCGCACTGTGGATCAACACGCACATATAGAGGCCTTGATGGAAATTTAAGCACAAGGACTTTATAAGGTTACGATAACAAGTCAGAGCCACACAAGTCGTGCCGAAAACGTCGCGGGGAAAGCGTCTTACAGCAGCTCGAAGGAGGCTGCTGAGGGAAGGTCGCCGTGCTAGTCAGACATGAACAACTGCGGACTGCACTCACCTGATGCAGAGGCTTCAAACTCCTGCTTTTAGGATGTCTTAATCCAATAAATCCTCAGCAGTAAAGCCCACGGTGCTGCTTCAAAACAAGGGGGTTGTCTAGAAGCCAGTCATAACAGTTCTTGCGCAAAATGACACGGTGGCCCGACTGGATCAGGATGTCTCACCGGTCCAGAAGTCTCAGCTGTTAGCCCCGACTCCCAGCAGCAACAGCTCGGCCGCGATGGTTCCTCCGGACTGGAGAAAGACTCATATCTTAGACAGGTTTGTGGTTGCGTCGCGCCACCACAGCGTCGTCTCCTCTCAGCCTCATTAATAGCAGCGGGTCTGGATCGCTGGGACCGGCAGGCAGCGACGCACAGTCGGACAGGAGAAACAGAACCGCGGCGGCCTGGACAGCAGGAGCGCGGAGACTCGGCCGGTTCTCCGCTTAAAGCTCGGATAGTTGAAAAAAACGTTTCGAGTGTCAAGTGTAGTGCATACCCCTTCCACAGAGCTACTCCAGTTCCGTCCACGTCCTGCTGGTGTCTGAGTTTTCGGCCTCAACACAGCAGCTCTTTCTTCCTGACAGGCAGCCAGCGTCAAATCACAGCGCTGCATTCACAGGCGGGATGGAGGATAATAAGGAGTGGATCATGGCGGACTGGACTCTGGACTGGACCACAGTACTCGTGGGCCGAGGACCTCAGCAGTCGCGACCACGGCTAGATTAAGTGATGTTTAATTCTAAACAGTTCAAATCGAAAGTGCACCCACATATGTATCTCAGTCCTAAAAACATGAAATTATATCCAAGCAGCTCCTTTTGATCATGTTGTCAGTGGTTTGAAAACCTCATGAGTCTGCAGCTGACACTCAGACCTGTATCTGGTTAGTGTGGCAGCAGCAGTGTGTGTTAGCAGCAGACCAGCAGTCGTTTTTGGGTCTTGACATGTCTACAAAATACGCAGTTCATTTCTTCATATTTATTAAATTTGTCTGTCGCATTGATTCAATGTTTTCTTGTCATTTTTTACATGAAGCTGTGACGTTGCATTGGATGCTCTTTCAGCAGTAAAGGTTGGCCTTGGCTGCCATCAGTTACTTGCACACATACACTGAGTTACCTAAGGCAGTGCAAATGAACAGTGACAACTGTGTGAGCATGGATGATGTGATCAAAATGAGCTATTTAGATTAAATGCAGTTTTGGACAGATATGACACCATGCACTGACTTGAGGATGGCCCAGTTGAGTAACATTGTGTTATCTTTTATATCCCTTTAATGTGATTTGTTGTTTAATGCTATGTTGTTAATTCAAGAGCACATTTTTTTAATTTGTGCACACAAATGTTCTTTCTCCAACACTTCAACACTTGCTGCTCTCCAAATGTTTGTCTTGTATAAATTTTGATCAATTGAGATCAACAAAGATGCAAACGATACATAAAGGAAAATATTCCCAACATCTTAGCTAGCCCACAGAGTTTTTCTAGGAAACTGCAGGTAGGCTTTGGCATGTTTCTGATGTAACGCAGGCCAGTTTTATGCAGTCTTATTGATGTGGTTTACTGATCCTTATTCCCTTGTGTCAGCTCAAGTCTGCAGCTCTTTTATAGTGATTGTCTCTGTGTTAACTTCTTTCCATATTTCTCCAGTTAATGTTTCAGTGCTCACTGAAATGTCCAATCTTAGATTTCACTTTGTAATATTTTTGCAGTGTATTCATATGTATTACTTCTGTACATATCCAACTGTTTGACTTAGTCTGTACTTCTTTTCTTCATAAAATTTTAAGTTAAAAAATTTGAGGACCAGCAATCAGCATATTAACTCTGTCTTGCCTCCAGTCTCTTGCCACATTTTGTCTAACTGACTATAGGTTAGATAACCATTGTATAACCTCCTCTGGTGATAAAGACTAGCAAAAAAGAAATATTTCTATAAATATCTTTAAAGGGGAAAGCTCCAGATGTTTGCCTTTGTCTCTTTCTTTTTGTTCTTTGCTGGAGCTCAGCAAAGAGCTGCTGGTGGACTGTTATGATGCTCACATGCATTGCAGTAAAGAATTTTACTGACCAAAACAATAAGTACAGTTCTATGACTCGTTTGAATGTTTTTTGGAAAACATGGAAACGTTTTATGACTTCTCAATATGAAGTGTAATCTGGCGCTGGCTGGACGAGAACACAGCTGTAAGTAGAAGATTTCATTCATATTAGTCCTCTTTTGTACAATTAAATTTTAAAAGTATTAGTACGAGTACAAGTAAGTAATTAAAATTAAGTTAAAACCCTTGTCTTTCAGTTTATATTAATCGGTAAATTTTGTCTTTTTGGAGTGTGCTGGCAGGGTGCACAGCCCTGTGCAGAAATTATATTATTTCAGCAAAGAGAAATCAACACAGAATAAATTCCAATATGAGTGGAGAACTTGTAATAATTAGTAGGGATAAAGTTAGTCAAAAATAAGTGATAAATTATGGTTAATGTTTAAGTCGTATCACAACCCTTTTCCCGCTATGAGCAGAACCAGGCTTCACTGAAGACGCTTTCATAGAATATCTTTATGTCGTCTTTAAAATAAAGGAGTTGACGCAGTTTTAAAAGTCCTATCATCTCTCATTGAACTTCTTAAACCACATGCACACACACACATAGTGCTATCTGAAAGTCATTGATTATCTAAACCGCAGAGTGAAGACATTCATTACAGTGTATTTGATACTACAAATTTTATTTGAGAACATTGGTCTAATTTAGTGAAAAATATGAATGTGTGCGCATGACAAATTCCTGTTTATCAATCATTCTTTATTTCTATTTAATTGTTCTTACATTCTCCATTTTTTCATTTTGTTCTGCATTATTAAATCCAGTTTTGCTCCGTATTTTGTACATTTCATTCCCCACACCCACTTTTCAGCTACACTAGCTGTTGGTCTGTCAGTCAGTCGGTTGCTCAGTCAACCACTTTGGTCCAAACTGAAATATCTCAACAACATTTGGATTGACTGACATGAAATTTCAAAACAAGATTCATGGTCCCCAGAGGATTAGTCCTACTTATTCTGGTAATACTAGAATTGTTTTTGACTTGTGTGTGTGTGTGTGTAGGTAAGTAAGTAAGGAAGGCGAAAAATTGTGAAGATGGAAGGGACATAAGGTCAAAATCCGATTTTACCCCCACAAAATAAGAAAGAAAAAAACAGCCTCACACAGTGTGGTGCCAGGAGCCACAGGGGGACACAGATTGTTGAACAGACTGATTTCAAACAGCTGGAAGCAGCTGTTTTCTCCCAGCCCCGGCAGCTCTCTGTGCAGCTCCTCCAGGTTCCAGCCCCACAAAACTGCTTATGGCTTTTTTTCCTTGCTAAAATATGTGTGTATGGTTGCCAACTGCCAACTTTCCCTCGTAGATGTACAGAACGGCTGCAGACGGATAGTGGTGGGGTTGTTTTGTTGAAGAGAGTTTGTCTTAGTAACACCAAGTTGTGTTTGATCGTGTGAGGGATGGATTAAATTGGACTCAACCCAAATATTCCTCAGTTCTTACGAGTGTCTCCAGCTTACCTGCAGCTACCAACATCTCTGAAACTTCTCTTTCTGCAGATAAATATGAATAAAATCAGTCATGCAACTGCAACATACTATCCACATTACAAAAAAGTTAGGACACTGTGTAAATCATGAATAAAAACAGAATGCAATCAATTGCAAACTGTGTTTGCAGACAATGATTTTTATGAAGTTTTCTCGGGTCCATGTACTGATATCCTTTATGCAATCATGTTTCACAAAGTGGTGAATGTTGCCCCATCTTCAAGGATTGACGTATTGTCTTTGTTCTGTTTTCAATCTAATAAACCAGGGATTAGCAAATTATCATATTCTGAATTTTGGAATTGAGGTTGTACAAAAATACCCAGTTTAAAAAGTATGAAAACAATTTGCTCAAAGCAAAGAATAGCTGCAGAATCAGTAGGCAAGGGACAAAATTTTGGTATGGGAAGTGTTCTGGTTGCCGTTTGTAGTTTGCAGTTTGACCAAGCATGTTTGAATGGGATTTGGTTGCATGAAGGTAAACATTCCGTCTGGAGAGCAAAGGTGTCTGAATGCAATCTTCTATATCTTCTATATTTATTATTTTGTATAATTTATCTGCAGGCTTCTGTTTATGGAGATAAACCAAAATGTCGTCCTTGCATCTCAAGATGCCAATCAGACTGTGCACAACCGGCACACAAGGAGGGCCCAGATATCTGTTATCTATTATGGGCATATCTGCTGGCTACACTGGAAGCCCTGAAACAGATGATAGTTGATGGGTTCCAAGAGTTTGCATTTTCACAGCATTGTTTCACCACATTTTTATCATGGGATAAACACTGGATATCTTGGATTGTTGGCAAAACTAAATGTGTGGCTTCACAGAGTACAAGTGACACAATTGGTGAACATCATCTTTTTATGTAGGTCTCTATGTGTAGTTTTAATTCATAGTTCTCATCTCCAGACCAAGTAAAGAGGTCCCTCAAACAAAATCTTTTTGTTCAAATCAGACATCTAAAGTTAGAACAGGAGCAGAATGCTTACTACAAGGCTAATGATCCAAGGTTGTCTAGATATAATTATATATCTAACATATAGATAACTTGTCAGCTAAAGCCAGTGTTAACTGCTGCATCATTAACTCAGCAAGTGTTGCAGACAGATATAGCTGCTGCTATGAAGTCAAATAATGTGGCAGTATTTCTCATTTTCACATAATCTGGAAAAAATGTGTGAATGTCTTGTCACTCTTCTTCAGTAACAGACAAAACTGGTCATTTGTCTTACTGCCCCTTGTTTCCTGCAGAAGATGTAAGTCTTTAAAAACATGCAACAAATATATATATATATATTATTGTAAAAAAAAAAAGGCTCAGTAATTTCCTATAACAGTTAGCCAATGTGGGATTGAGCCAGAATAAACGACAGTGTGCGTGTTCATGGTAATGAAGGAACATGTCTCCCAGTGCAACAGTGTGGCTCACTGATGCGTTAGTAATAGTTTTTGGACAATAAAAGAGCTCTATAGCACAGTGGAATGTGAAACTTCTGATAAGACAAGACTTTATTTATCCCCAGCCCGGGAAATTCGAGAGTTACAGGCAGCAGCAATAGCAGTAGGACATACAGTACTTGTTCTGAGGATGATTCATTATAGTATTTTTATGGGATTTGTTGACAATAATTAAAATATTAATATCACCAAACCTATCCATTAAAAACTATGGATTAATGTACAGGATTAAACACACAAATAAACTACAATAAACACAAAATTATTAGTTATATTTTTGAGACTATCAAAAAAATTGGATTTTGAGATTTGTGTGGTGTTCTAGGTGTCAATTAAGAGACACTGAGAAGAAAATGACTGTCTCTGCCTAGAAGGCACTGTTTTAAATAATTTGTACAGCAGTTAAAATGAGCCTGACAGTCAGGTAATGCAGGTTAATTATGATTTCCCTCTGGATGTTGTCTGTGCCTTGAAGGTCTAGTTCAACAGTTTAAAACAACCTGTTGCGTTTTTTAGATTAAATCTGAATACAAACAGAATCCCTGAGCTTGAGTTTGTCCCCGCTGGGTTTTCACTCCCCACTCACCGCACCCCCACCTTTCATCAGTTACATTTGAACAACATTATGCTTTCAGGCTCATATGCATTACATCATGTTTCTACATTTCCACATCGCTCTACTTTGATTAGGTTAAACAAAGTCTCGTCTCAGCATCTGAAATTAATATCTCGAGAGGATTGTGGAGCGTGAGAATGTTTCTGACGGCTCTGGGTTGTGTGGTGACAACCTCAAAGTCCTAGCAGTTGGATCAGTGGTGGCAAACTACTTTAAAGCTACAGTGCTCGCCTTTAAAGCCCCCTGCAGGGAGCCAGTCTTTGAGCTGCACTGCTGGCTGCCAGGGGCTCAGGACTCTCTAAGACTGGAAACTGCAATCTAGCATGCTTTACTCTGCTCAGCCCGACTCTGTCCAAGTAATGAGCTTCTTGGATACATTGAAATACGATTCTATTCCAACTTTGAAAGAAGCATCAAAGGTTACTTTTGGATGAGAAGCTAATCATCCTATTCATCCTGAGAAAGAGATGGCAGTAACTATAATTTCTCTTGCAGCAAATCAACACTACATTTTTATCAGTATGTGTATGAAAAGTTATGGACAGCATGAATTCAGTGAATGACAGCCAATCACATTTCTACTCTTCCTTGGGTCTCCACTGATTGCTTCATGAACAGCTATAAAATAAGCTCTTAGTAACCTAATTTGCCCTTGGTTCAGATGAATGTCTCTTAAGGAGCAATACAAATCGCACTCAAAATTCAAGATTTGGTGCAAGACTGTGGAAGTTTGGCTGAACAGCAGACTGTGGTGCCCACAGCCCTTTTTTTTTTTACAACAGACTTTTAACATGTGACAGGAGACAACAAAAAAGCACAGGTGAAATTAGTCAAATAAATGAAAGTTGAATGCCTGGCATGACTTAGTCAAACATTTGAATATAGCAGAGCCTGCACAGGTCAAAATGTCTTCTGGCATGAAAGTTTTTCTTTTGAATAAAGAAGAACTGTGAATTCAGCAAACTGACAAAACAATGTCAGTTGCACAACAACGTTTATAAGTTGCTAACATTTGTTTGTTAGGATGGTGTTTCAGGCTAGTTACCTAATACCTTAAAGTCCCTGAAAAATGTTTCAACTCTTGCATGAAATGTAAAATATCTGTCTATAAAATTTAATATTCATGACTACAACAGCTACTCAAATTTCATGGCCTCGTTTCTGGGGCAGGAGAATCATTTAGATTTATATTTGTTGTAAGATGAATCAATGAAGTTAACCATAGGATGCAGATACTGTACAGTGCCACACACTCCAGGCATCAAGACCATTTAATCTGGCCTGTAAGAAATTCCTAAATACAAAAAGAAACAAAGAAAATACCAAAACAATCCCTTGACATCAGTTACTTTTTTCAGTGACATATGTTATGGCAACTGTCAAAACAAACAAAAAGGCTCATCAGTATGCCCAACTGTTTTAGGAGAAGCACTGGCAGTGATGAAAAATGCCAAACTTGGGTGTCATTACAGCTCAAAACATGCTAAAGTAGATGAGTCGCAAGGACAAATGCTCTTGGATAAAATAACACTATTCAGCACAGTTTGGATGCCCAACAAACAGCTCTCACAAGGACACATTCTGACAGAGACATTATGCAGGCAAGTGTTGTGGTGAGCAAAGAGCTGCAGAGCTGTTAGCATCGCACAAAAGGTTTCAGGACATGAGAAGAAAACAAAAAGAAACATATTTTCTACGCTGTTTCATGTGAAACAATGTAATGTGCCTGAAAACCAACAACACAAAATCATTCAGCTGAACCACAGCCTCACTCTGTTCGTATGTACGGCCTGAGGATTTTGCCTTTCTGAAGAGACATGCACTGAAGTTTGCATTTCTCTCTGGGACAACCTACAACTGTGAGCAACTCTTTTCAAAATTGACTCTTGCAAAGACTCTGTTCTGTCTGAGTGATCCAAACCTGGAAAACCAGCTGTGAGTAGCTTCCTCATCATCACTACCATCTGACAGCCATTACAGAGGTTAGTGTGATGATGCTTGTGTTCCATAATTTAGTATGACCCTTGAAGGATGTTATAAAAATTGAAATGGCACATTAGAGGAAAAAGGAATATGAATGAATACACAAAATGGCACAAAAATTCAGTGCTGAGTTTAAATTTGTATTACACATGAGTGAGACAGTTGGTAGGAGAGGGTGATTTTAAAAATGAATGTCAACAATGTTACAAATACAGTCATTGATGGAGCATGTTTCTGCTTATGCTTTGCAGATTTTGTCATGCTGGCTGACATTGCCTCTCCCTCCATTTCAAACACTAAAATCCATGTTGCATATTTTATAAATAGCATGACTTTGACTGACGTTGCTCTTTATTAAGTACAGGTAAGCCTCCTCCCATTTGGTATGATACTTCCACAAACTTTTAGCCTTTTTGGCAGACACTCCATCTCCCATTCAATCTTCGTCTTATTTTACCTCCTTCTTTTCCTGCTTCTTGTTCTTCTGCTGCTGTTGGCAGGTGCTGTTTATGTGAATGACTTCTGGTCACTATGTTACAGCTATTGGTCTACATACTGCCACCTGCTGTGATATAGGAGAACGTAGCATACACATTAAATTGGCTCTCTGCTGTTTGCTGCTGACCAAGTTATGTACAGCTGGTTTCCAGAGGTTTTTTTTTCTCTGAGAACAGCTGTGGCCAAAAATGACACCACGAGAGCAGAGGGAGTTTAAGATTAAGGTGATGATTCTCTGTAGGTTTATCACTGTGAGCCACCTCTTTCAAAATGTCAGTTTTCGCACTTACTTTGTCCTAATATTGAGATTGAAGGGAGAGTCACTGGGGTCAGGGATCTCTGTACAAAACCTAGCAGCAGTTCAGCCAGTAGTTGTTGTGATATCTTGTTAGGGACTAAAGTGTTGCATGGACAAACTGACCAATGTTGCTGGTGGGATACGAAGATAAGATTTAGAGGAAGAGACAGAGGCACAGGCTTGCAGTCAGTAGAGTGCCCAGTTCAGTCAGCTGTAAAGGTTGAAGTATTCCTGCTGATTTACCTCAAGACTTCATAGGGCTACAGCCTCATTAGCCCACCAAACCCCCCATGGTCAGGATCACACAGGGCTAATACATGATGAACACTGCTTCATTACTTTGTCATACATCATTTGACTTCTTCAAAAAAGGGTTCATTTATTTAAAGAAAGGTTCATTTATCACTCACCAATGGCACATCGGTGTCAAGTTATCATATGATGCTTGCTTCCTTGCTTAATAAATGTTCAGTGGTGTTGATATGATGGGCATTCAGATGTAATCTGTAAAGAACAGGGCCTCACAACTGCTAATTAGATGCACTGGTGAAAGCTAATTGTATTAGTGTCTATTTACAAGGAACACAATGAGTGTAGTGAAAGCATTAGGGCCATAGTGGCCCTGCAGTCAGTGTTATGGCATTGGGCTGGGAAATGGTGTTGGAATCTAGCGGTCATAAAGGGTGAGCTTGTAGCATGCAAAAGCAGAATGGTAGACAGAATTCAGTGCAAGCAGTTTTTATACAATGCTAATGTTCAGAATGTGCAGTTTGCTGCAGCTGGATCCAGGTGGGAGACGAGGCAGACCAACAAAGATCACAGAGACGAGGCAGGAAGAGTTTGGCTGACTTACGGCAGGAAATCCAGGTGGCGAATGTCTTGAAGTTTTCCAGAAAGAGGACACCAAACACAGATGTGAGGTCGGGAACACAGAGCAGACTAACAAGAGCAAAACAGGAGCCATGACAAAGTACCTGGAGAAAAGGACTGGGGTTTATATACTGCGAGCATTGATTGGTTGATGAACCTCAGGTGTGCAGGTGGGCTGGCAGCAGGAGGGGAGCAGGTGAACCACGCCGAGGGAGGGGAAACAAGCGAAACAGGCAGGAGGATACTGTCAGTCCTGCCAAAAGCTGTGATTTTGATTCCAACCAGCTGTCAAAAAATAATTCACCATGAAATGTTTAATAAGAAAGATGGACTTGTGGAGCTAGCCTATCCTGTGATCTGGTATCATGGTTATTAGCTTTGAACTTTAAGTTGTAAACGATAAAATACTCCAGCAGAGGTCTGTTGATGATACATAGGTCAAGGCTAAAAACCAGAGGATACTGAGCCTTTGGAGTCCAAACAACTCTGTAACACCCAACCGGAGGAGATCAGCCAGCTAGTTCAGTCCCTGCTTTTAAATCTCTCTAAAAAAGCTCTTTTTCAGAATGCATGTCAAAAGGAGAATGTAACCAGGAGAAGGCCTCGTTTGTGGTAGAGCCATTTGGATATAAGATGGTTTCATCAGCATAAAAGTGGACACTGGACTGGTGAGTTGAAAAGCAAATGTTATTTATATATGTAGTAAACAACAGATGATGTATTTATTGGTCCTTGGGGGACAGCTTTACAGGTGCAGGGTACTCTTGGGGAAAAGACAACAGTCATTTTATGCATTGAGACATGACACTTTTTAAGTTTAATATTAATTACTGTATTGAGTACAAAAATATATTTAGTCTACATGTGTTTGATGGGTTGCTTAGCATTACTCCATCAAACCCCCAACCCCCATTCAGACCTGCAGGCTTTTCTGTCTCTCTGATCCACTCATGTCAACAGGGACAGATGTGCTGATGATATTGTGCACTTCAGTCTCTCCGGTGTATACCATCACTGCACAGCTCAGCATGCAGTTGCTTTGACTCTATTCTACAAGACTTGCCCGCTGAAGAAGAGTAGGTTTTTTATGCGGGCTAGCAGAACGTCACACCAAAGAGAGCTGAGGGGAGAGGAAGCTGTTGCATCAGTCACAGGACTTTAACTCAGAGTTGCAGCTCATGACGGGAGAGTGTCACTGAGGCAGAAGTCTGAACAACAGCAGAGCAACCGACCTTAAAACTGGCAGTGACAGTGGCAGACAGGGCTGACCCTCCCATGAAAGACAATCACTGAAATTATTGGCATGACACTGGAGAGAGCCACTAGTCTGTTGCATATAGGAGACGAGATGGCGTTTATTTTGAGGCACAATCAGTTATCTGTTTAGCCCTTACATTATGCTACGTACACTGGAGACAGCAAATCAGAACAGAGACTTTTGGTCAACATGGCAGTAGAGGATCAAACACATGTGGAAGTATTCTTTATGTCAACACTCTGGTTTTGAGAAAAACAAAAACACACTCTTATCAGGCACAGATAGTAGTATGTTTACTATGGTTAAGATTATTGCCATTGAGGGTAATTTAGATGGAATTCATGGTTGACTCTGTTTTTCTACTGAGGCAAATATCTCTGGGGGAGGAGAGCTCCCTCAGGGAGTAATTACAACCAACTGTACAACATACTCTTGCTCGCACACACGTGCACACGTTTGTTTCTCATATGATATTAAATCAAACAGCCAAAATGAAAACTCCCCATAGAGTGGAAAGCAAAGACGGGGGAAGATTTCGCTGATGTAAACAGGCGCTGGTTTCTTTCCCACTGAGCACGCTCTGTTGCACACCGCTGGGGAGAGCCAGGATACAGGGGGTGAGCTCAGCATCCCCCCCAAAACAACAGGGTCCTAATCTGCCTGGACCTACTGTTTTGTTAGGTTTGTTCCGTCCTCTGATCTCTGTGTCTGGATTAATGAAAGAATGAAAAGAGACTGAAAAATATAGCATGAAAAGCAAAAGGTTCTTTCTGCAAAGACACCATTTGAAATCACTGTCCTGTTGCTAATGTGCAAATTATTTTGCAATAAATCAATTAGTCTTAATGAGACCTCAGGGGAGGCAAACTAATGTGCAATTCATATTTGTTTGGGGGCTTCACACTGCCTCTTGTAGTTTTGCTGACCTTTTGAAAAATTCAAAATCATTTCACACAAACTCTGGGTTAACGTGATCATTTTAGATACAGATTATGTAGCTAAAGAACAAGCTCAGTGTGACCATTGGTGCTACATGAGACAGGCAATTACAACTAATCACTGTCATGGTGTGAAATGATGGTGTGATTATGTTGCTCCTTCCTGATGGACAGGCGTGAACAATTGTTACAAACCTATAACAGGCTGGTACTGAAAACCAACAAATCGAGGATGCTGTTCACTTCCAGTTTCTAACTGAAACACAACACTGGCTTCGTTTAACCTTGATCATGGTCATTCTCAAACCTTAATCAGGTTTTACTGTGACTATGACAACAAAGGTCCCTAACCTTAACCAATGTAAGTTTAAACCAAAACATGATCTTTTCCCAAACCCAACCAAGTCATTGTGCATAAACCAAACTTAAGCTTAAATATAGTGCCGTCAAATGAGAAAAAGGTTTTGTTCTTGCAACAGTGATTTGTATTGGTGTTGGAAAGCACCTGACAAATGATGTTGTCCTGCCAGTATGACCAAAAAACGCTTCCTTGTGTTGTTCTAGGGGGCAATGACAATGATGCATTTTGTTGTTCAATTTGGAGGATTTGTTGCTCATTAAGACTGAAAATGTTTTGTTTCCAACCATCATTTATTTCCTCCCATTTCAGAAATGCGGATTTACCACAGAGAAAGAGGAACTGCTGCTCTTTAAAATTCACTCTTAAAAACTTTTAATGGGGAACAACAGGAAGAAGCCTCAGGAAGTGTAACAGACGGACATACATCATGTGGCATGTGTACAGCATACACCAACATTGCAAAATTAGAGGATAGACAATCAGGATGACAAAAATAGAGATAGATTGTAAACATAGATGGATCTGGGAGGACTTTCAGCAAATTCCAGGTGCTACAAAACAGATAGGACCTGAGCCACACAACCTCCTCTCCACAATGGAGATCTGGACTACACAAACCCACAACAGACAAAGCTCAAGAACATCGTTCACACAGCTAGGATAAAGGAAATGAACACAGAATGCCAGATCCAAAACATCTGGAATGAGGCACCAACAGCCAGGTGAGACAGGCATGAATACAGAAGACTGAATTTTAGTTGTGTTATGCAGGTGAAAAAAAGTCCCCGGTGATCTGTCTGTTATGGTTGTGAATTCTTTGTTCCTTGCTACACACTGACAGTGCATTTCTTTTTGTTTCAGGCTGGCGTTGGAGAGGGTCACCCTGCTGAGACACACCAGTCTCCAATCGGCTAATCACCGCCCTCTATAATCAGCCCCTGCTCTGGCCTTGTTGCTGCACTATTCTCTGTGTCAGTGCCTCTCGCTGCTCACACTAGTGATCACCTGTCTCTCACCTCGCTCGTCCTGTTTGAGGAAGTTTGTTTCCATTTCCTGAGTTTTTGGTTTGTGAGTTTTAATTATTAGCTTAATCGAGTTTTTCCCTTTCATGATGATTTTTAGTTCCTCCTCTAATTTGTCACTTTGTCACCGCATGAGCTTTCAGTTGATGCTTTGCTTCTCGTGGCTTTCCTTTGTTCTACTTTGTCTTTGAACTTTTGTCTGAAAGGTGATTTTGAGTATTTGCTTGTCTTTAATAAACTGTGTTAAACGTCTCTGCATCTGGCTCCTGGCCTCTCATTGTGAACCGTAACACTGTCTATGCACTGATCAAAACAGACGGTAGGATCAAACATAACACAGTGACTCTTGGCTGTCAAATTTTGAGAGATCACACAGTGAACTCTCAAAGAGATCAAACTGGTGTCTCTTATGAGGGAAAATTAACCAGCGTTTCAGTACTTAAACATTTCAAACATTTTATTCCAACATATGGTAAAAGAGTCCTTCACCAATTTAGCTTTGCACTCCTATTATATTGTTTGGCGAATGGTTAGTTAAAAAAAAAAGAATCAAAACTGATGCAGTGGAACCAGAAATGTCATCTTTTTTATTCCATGCAGTCTCCTTCTCTTTCAAGTCTTTTATTTTTCAATTACAGTGAAGCAGTCACTGGCAATGACAGTCTTGTTCTTATGTATGCTCAACAAGGCTCAAACATTAAACAAAAAAAGAAAATCATACAAGTAAAAAAAAAAGAGACTCTTAAGACAGACATAACATAAAATAGCGCATTAGTTAAAATATAGGAATAAACTACTAAAAAGATATATAATATAAAATAGAAACTCTGCTAGACTGGTAACATTAGTGATAAAATAAATGAAGTGTACATAGCTTGTGCTATAAAATAGTAATGTTCTGTATTTGCTTAATGAGAACCATTTATGGACAGGTGAGGATGTAGACAGGTAATGCACATTAATATATATACTGTGGAAATGTTTCACAACAGTAAAACATGTAACAACTTGTAAACATGTAGGACAATAGATAAATAGTCAATGTATGTACAGTCGTGGTGCAGCTTGGTGCCATGCCATTGTTACCACAGTCCATTATTCCAATTTCCTGCTTTCTCTCTTTCCACCACAAAGACACAATTCTGCTTTGCCTCAGAAATTTTTTTCTTCCCCTAACCATCTCATAAACTATCGAAATGTAACCCTTATCAAGCAACGTGTTCCTGGAAGAACACACTACTCGAGGGGGGGGGGGGGGTAATTGTGGACATTTTTTTGGACAATTGGGGTTTTGGAATAACGGGCTGTTGGAACAGTGGGTATCAGCAGAGTATTCTGGAGTGAGAGCACCATGTCTTGTCCCATCAGTATGAGAATAAAATTCGCAGGCTCTGGCTGTGCAGAGAGGCTGATAAAAGCATGTATGTGAGCACAACTGACAAGATAATTACAAATTCAGTGTCTGCCCAGCTTAACCTTTGACAAAGCATCTGGAGAAAACAGCATTGTCTGCGAATGACATTTTTTCAGCTGGGCATCACCAGGTTACAGCCTCACATTCCCTGTCAGCCATTAGAGACTTAGTGCACTCACATTCACATTCACAGTGATTTTCATCTGAACTTTACTGTTGCAGCTGAGACCATTTTAATCTCCTGTGTATGGAAAAGAGAAGAATTCCCATCACAGAAAGATGCAGTGCTTAGACCTTCACTCAGGTCTTTGGCAGACTGTATTTCCTTTATCTGGCTCCTCGTTCAGTGTTGGAACTGGGATCAGCACTGACATGCTTGAGTAATGGCACCATGCTTTGGACAGGAAACTCATGAAGCCTCCTATAGCACTTTCTATCTCTGTAACCACCATATATCCCCCTGTGATTCCTCCATGTTGCTTGTCTCTGAATTATAAAGAATGAAAAGAGAGCAAAAATTACCCATCTTTATAAAGCAGAGCCTCTTGTTCACCCTATTTTCAACCTCATCAAATCCTATTTATTCTACGTGTTGTGAACACATATTCAGCTGTGTCTCCAGAGGTTTCATCACTGTGTTCAAGGCTGAAAGGAACAATGTAATGAAGCAGCTGACAGCTGACTGATGTGTTTCTTTATAAATCATGCAGCTTTTCTATGTCAGTGGTGAATTTTTACATCCCTGTTGTTGTATATGAGCATGTACTGTATTTGGTAGACAGGCAGCAAGAGAGAGGGCTTTTAAAACCTTATATCACCTATAAGTCACGTTACAGCAGGATAAAAAAAATTACCCCACCACAAAGAGATCTTGCTTGATGTTACAATTGTTGCATAGCCCTACCTGCCGACACTCCTATTTTTCGTGCTTTTCTTCCTTATTCTCATTATTCCTATTATCCCCCAACCTAAATGTTGCAGATATATGCATAGCCGAGGAATCGGACACATTGTATGTGGCTGGCGTGGGAAGACATGCTTTATTTTGAGATGTTACAGTTGGGGATAGTGATTTGTTTCAAATGCTGTCCCTGTTAGGGAATAGTGAATTATTATCTTCTCCAATAAAACAGACTCACTGCTGCTGCAATAACAATCTTCCAATGTCACCTTGCCTTGGCGAGCTATAAATAAACAGTAGAAAACTGCTATCATCTCTGCTGTCTGTTGACTAATAGTCAGGTAGCAGAAACTGCATTTGGCCTGAGTGAAGATAATCAAAAAGGGTACATCATGGAAATGACTGTACAGCCCACTCACGCTTTAATCTGCATCAGTGCAATGTTAAAGTTGCTGAGGGTTTATAATGTGTTTATGTGGAGCGGAGCAGCAATGCAACCCTGTCCTCTAAATAATTACTTTTATATACAAATAAATTTGTAGTGGCAGAAATGTAATGTCACCCAGATAATGATTTTTTCCCCATCAACATGTATACAAGCAGACTATACACTGCCAGGGCTATTTAAAGATAAAGCTGAAGTTATTCTGTAATGTTTGTTCTTGTCAACAAATCCCATGAAAAGGCCAAAGCTTGATGTATGAGTCTGTCTCTCGGTTCTTTTCTGATTTAGCTAGTCTGTCTCCAGCTCTCAGCTCCAAGCCCACTGGTTCCTGCTGAGACATAAATCCTTAACACAGCTCACAAATGTATAGCTTAATTTTAACAGTTGGCCACTGTAGTTTTTGTCAATCATTAGTGAAACAGGAGGAAATAGTGCATTTGTTGGAGACCATTTTAAGTGGCAGTTTAATCCACATTGGCTGGTCACGCAAGTATTTATAACAGCCGTTAATTGCACCTCAACCAGCCTCCTCTCCGACCATGGCTGGGCAGTCTGCCCGTCACCCAAAAAAACCCTCCACCACTGCGACTCACTCCTCACTCCTCTGTCGGTGAGCACACTGGGACGTTCACTGAAGCAACTGCTGAAGACAATCAAACCGACATTCTCCCCATGCTTGTTGTTGCATCATCCATGGTCAGAGAGGAGGCTGG
The DNA here is from genome assembly GCF_017976325.1 of Chelmon rostratus. Lineage (NCBI taxonomy): Eukaryota > Metazoa > Chordata > Actinopteri > Chaetodontiformes > Chaetodontidae > Chelmon > Chelmon rostratus. The sequence continues at coordinate 811,368 of NC_055679.1, forward strand.
TTGAGGTGCAATTAACTTCAGTAATATTGCCTTTGGCATTTTCTCAGCTTTTGAGTATGTTGCTGTAGTTTTACCAGACCAGGCAGCTGTTCTTTGACATTTTACTCAGTGCACTAGAAAATTCAGTTGGTCTATCCAGCTGTATCATTACCTGCTTCTCTTCCCACCTGATGGGCAGGACATTCTCTGTGCCTCTTGACAGCACAATATGTCTTTCCATTCCTATGCTGATGATAGACAATTGTGTATTTTATTTTCATATTGTATGAAATGTGCTGTGTAGATAGCTTTGACTTGACTTAAGCTTACCTACCCATGAGAAACAGGACATGAATCCTGTCCCTGGTGTTAATGTCCCGTGCTATTTATACTCACCATGCACCCACACCTCTTCTCTCTGACTTCCTTTGGTTGGTTCAGACCATCATCAGCACTTCATGAAAAGCACACACCCTCATCCATTTCATTGTGATCAGTACATTGATGCAGGGGCGGTTCCTCATCTAGGAAAAAAAAGTTTAACCTAGCTTCGGCTTTATCGCAACATAATACATCTGTGTCATCTGGCAGTTACGTGTCAAACTCCAGGGCCGTGGAAGTGCCAAAGACTGCAGGTCCTGGAATGTCCACTTTAGGCTTCCACGAAAACTCCCAATAGACCCTCATATTAAAATGCCCTTTACTGATGCAACTTGACAGAGGAAATAAACATGATTATTTGAATTAATTTTCCTGTCCATGACAACTGTGGATGGATTTAGATATAACTTTTCGTTTAAAATACCCATTCATACATAGACATAAAGTGCAGTGTGGATTCTATAAAGTGCCGGGTGTAAAGTGCCAGTTGTTAAAGTGCAAATGCATGGATAGATAAATAGATCCACATGTGGTTAGTTGATTTTCTTGTCCTTTCAATTGACAGTCAGATTTTAACATTAAATCACACTGAACTTCTTGGATCATACAGCATCGTCTCACCTGTCCTTGCACAGGCCCTTCATTTCTTTTTGTATACAGGACTGTTTACAGTTGACCAGCTTGTCAGGCCATATGTTGCACTTTCTGAAATGAAAAAAAAAGTATAATAAAGAAAACAGTGGACTCGTAAATGTAATCCAGGTTGTACATAAAAGTATATTAGTTGACTTTGATTATTTTTTGCTGAAGACACAGTTGAGGCATCAGCATGAGTCCTTTAAACAGAATGGAAAATAGAGGGTGAAGTATGTACTGTAGATCACAATCTTTTTATTGTGGACTGACACCTGTTTGGGACAGAATTTAGTATTTCTATTACAACATCAGATATTTTATTAGACAAGTGGAGAGACATCTGTCTCTGCTGCTGTCAGATGGTCAAGAGCAACTTACAGCCAAACAGCGCAGATAACTCTGTGACAGTCCTCATTTCTGACTGTTCTGACTGGGGGATTGATTTAAACCTCTGTGATTTTCAGATCTGGTGAAGATCAACACAGGATAAAGGTTATGCCAACTGCAACCCTCTTAAAGGCCAACTCAAAATCAGTCCAGGAGCTGCTACAGACACACGTCCATATACTTGGCTTGGAGGGCAAACTTTTACAGAAACTTTTCTTTTTTATTTAATTTGAGTGTGTCCCCTAAACAAACATATGTCTACCTCACCAGAAAAAACGACCATATAGGGTTATCTTGCAAATAAGTTATTACAACCCATAATTATGTTTATTGTTGCTGCAACCTCTTGTGGATGCAGTCAAGTGATGTATTATAATAAGCAAAAAGACCCACGTATGGGGGAGGTGGAGTGGATGCATGCGTTAAATAAGCACAGGACTTGTCCTTCGTAAAACCAAAATTCAGTGATTTTAACTTGTTATTTTAACGTTTTTAATCCAAAACATGAGAATTTCCTAGATAAACTAAGTCCCCCCCCCCCCCCCCCAAAAAAAAAGAAATACATTTTAGTGCCTCAGTGAAGAACCTTGGACCCCTAATCTGCCTCTACATGCCAAAGAGCAGTGATTCCTAACACGTCTCTGGGGGTCATCAGGTGGAAACCTCCCTTCAACGGTGTTTCGCCTACTTAGTCCCACGACACCTCCAGGAGGCTAGGCAGTGAACTCCGGCGTCCCAGAGTCACCCCCCTAGTGCCAGTTCACACTGCTCCTACACAATCCAAACAGCACTGCCACGTTCAACTGACCCAGGCCTGTTTAGAAGATGCTCCTGGTAGTGGCCAGTACCGATGCTACTATTTAGCTAATGCTAATGCTAATGCTAATGCTAAATGCTAATCGCTACCTGCTAAGAGGAACAAAAGAAAACAAGACAGGTTGATTCACCTGTACTGTTAATAGGCCATGGACCTGTTCAGTAGTTCAGGTATGCGGACGTGAAGCAAGAGCACACAAATGATCAATTTCAGTGTTTTTCTGTGACAATTTCAGTATCGGTGACCGATTGGTGAAAAACATTTGCACATGATGAGATGGTTTTCATATGCTTTAATGTATTCAGACTGTGAGCAGTATAATTAAATGCAAAATTCTTCTTCTTATCAAGCCAGTTTAGTACGTAATTAAGTCATTGGCGACATTCTTTCACAACTGGAAAAGTGGAAAATACAGCCAGTGCAGTTGTTTCAGGTCCCAGGCTTGCGACCATGCAGACAGTTATTCTGATAAAATGTTAAAAAAGCAGACAGGACAATGTTCTGCTGTAACTGCACTGACTTCTCCTGACAGAATGACGAGAACCAACAAGAGTTGAAAGCAAGGTTCCAGTCGGCTGCCAAATGTCTTGCTGCCACCTATTGACATAGTTGAGTATTGCACCCAGAATAACAAGTCCACAGAAATGATGCATAAGACTGAACAAAAGTCTCTTAAAACTTGCAGCAAGAGCTGGAAAACATTTCATTATTATTCCTTAATTGTCATACCTTGGTGAGATGATACAATAACATTATTTCAACATGGTTTCAATGCAAAGCTTCATGTTTCCAGTATTTCTTTTCTTTTGTTTGCAATTTTTCAAGATACAGGCTATGTTATACAAGGTTTTTTATCGCATTTTCCTATTCTTCCAGAGAGTCACTGATTTCCATCTTCCATGTAATTTGAAAATCACTTAACAGACATTTGAGTCATGGTTGAGTTGTGTGATCCATCACAGTGAAAATCAGGTCTGCATTCATATTTGCAACAGTTATCATTTAGAACATTAGTTCTGGCAGAGCGCTGAATTTGTACTTACAATAGCTGATTGGCATCAGCTGCTTCATTCATCCTTTGCATTCACTGGCTCAGTTGCCAGCTGTATGGCTACCAGCTGTCCAGTCACATCCAATCATATTCATGCAGGTGTAAGGGCACCATCATTACCTGACACGTCTCACGATTACTCTACTGAAAATGTGCTTAATGCCAGTTCTGTTTGCTTTTCCTCCAACACTCGAACCTTAACCTTAAGCGCTGAGTTTTCTCTAAGGTTCATGTACATATGTGCTTGTTGAAGAGGGGATTTGTTTTCCAGCAGAATCCTTGTTCATGCTTTAAAAGCTTCCTCAAACAGCAAAGCCTTTTCCACCTAATCTAACTGTGTAATCAACGACAAGCAAGAGTGAGCGTGAGCAGAATGGGATGAACGCTTCAATAACGCTTATGCACATCTTGTGTTTCATGTGGACCAGACAAATAGAGACAGATGAAGAGGGGTCAAGCCTCAGTCTCAGCTCATTACTCAGCATTAGTCTGATAGCTTTCACATTATCGCAGTGTCACATCTGTGCTGGAATATCAGACACCTTGCATCATTTGCCTTACACTCTCTGATCATCTCCATTTGTCAACACTGTGTGGCTAAAGTGAAGAAAACACTGGAGTGCAGGAGGGGATGGATTGTCATTCATCCCACAGCACTAACATTCAGTGACATTCACATGAACCCATAAAAGCAAGCAAAACAATCCTCCAACCCTGACCCACTCGCTGATATTTTCCCCCGACAGAAATGTCCACGCATAGTGATGCACACGAACAATGTCTCAGCACAAACTCCAGCTTTCTGAGGCAGGTCACGTCTGCAACCTTCACAGGGTTCAGAGAGGATGTGATCAGATGGAGTGTATGCATCCCTGAGCCCTGATGATTCAGCATCCCAGGTGTCCACGTCTCCAAATGAGAGCTCTTAAGTTCATGCAGCATGAGAGCAAAGAGCGAAGTGTTGAGTTTGCTCTTTGAACTCCAGAGGGCCAACAAGAGGGGATTAGGGGATTTCCTGTGCTCTTGTTGAGCCATGTAGCATTATATTAATTTTATTCTGCCTCGCATGCTTATGCTCATGTATTTGTGATGACACTGGTTTGGCTTTTGGCGCCATGGAACAAGACATTTACTGTACATTGTAAAAACATATCTACTAAGTACATTTGTGTAGTGGTCTCTCTTTAGTGGGTTACTGTGATATAACTGTGTACAGCTAGCATGGTAATCTCTGAAGTCATCAAATCTAAACAACAGCTGCTAGTCCAAGTTAAGTTTTAGTTAAAGTTAGACAAATAAAACTTGATGATTATGGTTTAGGAAATACTGTGGTCATGGTTAAAAGTAATCTCATGCTCCCTTGACTGCCACAGATGGTGAAAATCCAGGCACTGTCCCTGTATGGCATTCAGTGTCAGAAAACCATGGTTACATAACTTTCATTTAGAGTTGTAATTTGAAAGAAATGATTCAGTAGTTGGGTTGCAGTTATGTCTTGACAGCTGTACTGGTTGATGCCAAATGCAGAATACACTATATGAGACCATCAATGGCCCAACCTAACAGTGAGGAATGAAAGCTGTTTGAATGACTGAACAAATGGAGATGTGAGGAGCGATTCTGAGGTTTGGAACCAGGATGTAAGATGACAACTTCTATCACTTCTATGACGCTCTAAATGATGTTAACCAATAGGAGCACAATGCACAATGCAAACATGTAGGAATGAATGTTTCAGACTGAGGGCAATAGAGGTGCAGCAATGAAGAGTAAAAGAAAAATCATGATCACATCATTCTGAGTGAACCTGAAAACCAGCCTAATATATCACTGTGTGCTAAGGAAGAAGGGGCAAAGCAGGCCCTCTTTCATTTTAAAGTCCTGTATCTGCAGCCCGGTGTAGGTAATATTAGCTGTGAGTGCCAGACGTGAGATGCCTTTGACGGTAAGGTGTGAGGTTACAGTTGTAGGGAGGCTGATAATAACAGCATTATTACAGAGTCTGAGTAAATGTAATTACTGCCATTACATTCCAGACTGGCTATGACCAATGCTTTCTTAAATTCTCAGAAAAACTCAGAAAAGAGTGCTTTTTCCAAACATCCCTGGCAGCCATTCAGAATTCACAGAACCATAGTTACATATATTACTGTCATTAAAAAAAAGAAACAGCTTTTTGAATAGGTATTGACTTGCATTCAGTTTTTTCATGTTCATTCTCCTTGGCTGTCCCATGATGGCAACTGGATGGAAAATAAATATGATTTAAAAAAAGCTTTTGCTAACACTTTCTTATATTTTGCCACTGGTCAAATTAAATTAGCTGGGGAAAACAAAGGTGCCCAGCTTGCTGAATTGCATCTAATCCACCCTTCCCTCCCCCTCCCATCACCTCCCAGTTCCACCAGCTTGTTACCTGCATCATCCCTTAGTAGGCTCATTTCAAACCAACCTGCTGTGGCTGCTATGAATACATTTATGTCCTTGCTGTTGCAACCAGGAGGCAGTGATGTAAGAGGAGGGAGCCCGAGGGAAATCTCCTCCTCCATAATAAAGGCACTGGGAAGTGAAAGTCTCTGCCTTCATCAGCTCTCCACACAATCAGGGCTTTGACCCACCAGCACCGAGCGCTCAGAATGGAAATGAACTCGCCGATGAAGTGATAGTGTGGTTGAAAGAGAGTGTGTGTGTGAGAGAGAGTGATAGTGTGTGTGTTGGAGGGGCGGGCACAAAGGACTATGAGGTGTCTAGACAATGAGGAAGCACTTTTGCACTCTCTGTGGTCTCATTACTTTTGAACTTCCTGTCTGTTATCGTCCTTAAGTGTTTTCAGTTACTCCTTGTCTGGATGAAGGCGTCTCACATACCTGACAGTAGCCGAGGGTCACAGCTTCAAGAGAGGACTTTCACCACTCAACATCCATACTAATGCAGCAGCCAGCAGCCAACGGGGAATTCTTAATCATGCTGCAGGGCATCCTCCTCATCCCTGCAGAAGAGTTACAGCACAAACACTGAAGGTCACCATATTCATATGTGCACAATACCAGGACTTGCAGTTACCTCAGTGACCACCTCCATAAAAACGCTGTCACTAAATTGTTTTATTCGAAAGCCCTCTATAGAGGGAGAGTTTTATGAGCTGACTGGTTAATATTTGTAGGTTGGCCCTCTGAGAGCAGAGGCAAATAAACACACAGCATGCAGGCTGAAGGTTTCATTCTACAAACATGTGGGAGGGACAGCAGCTGGTGGCACAAATAATCTGTCTGTTTGAATTAATCCTTGACAGCTAGAGACAAATATCAACACTTTTCTGACCCACAGAAAATGTATTTCAAAGGAATAATTTGACATTTTTGCAGAAAGTTAGATGACACACATGATACCACGCTCATGTTTGTATGACAAATCTAAAGCTACAGTAAGAAGATTAATTTATGAAGAGTGGAAACAGGGAGAAACAGCTACCTGGCTCTGTCAGGAAACAAAACGCTATGACTTGTTAGTCTAATTGGTAGAAAAGCTGTGCAGTGTAAAGTATAAAAATGACACTTGTCTTTTATGTACGGTTATGTACTGGACAATTTCTTGGCCAGGAGTAGTGTCTTCTTGGAGTCTTCGCATTACCATGAGATTGTCAGGAAACCAGAGGAAGAGGAAGAGTGGTATCAAGCTTCTCATCAAAATTTCAACAAGAAAACAGAAACATTTATTTTCCAGAATGACAAATTATTCATTTAAAACAAAGTAAGAATTCTGATGATAATCTAAGATTATTAAGGACTGTACACATGGGTAAATCGGTGGGCTTTAGTTAGTCACTAACCCAGTGGTGGAAAATAAATACATTTACTCAAGTACTGTGCTTGTACAACCCTGACTCCAAAAAAGTTGGGACACTATGTAAAACAGAATGGGCTGGAGCCTATCCCAGCCGTCTCTCAGGCAAAGGCAGGGGACACCCTGGGCAGGTCGCCAGCCTACCACAGGGCCACACATAGAGACAGACAACCATGCACACCTCTCATTCACACCTACGGACAATTTAGAATCATCAATTAACCTCAGCATGTTTTTGGACTGTGGGAGGAAGCCGGAGAACCCGGTGAAACCCCATGCTGCACAGGTGGGTTTTCACCGCGAACTGGGGATCGTCTAGCTGTGAGGCAACGCTGCTACCCACCGAGCCACCGTGCAGCCCCACAAGTTAAACACTTCAGGTAAAAAACATATTAAGCCACTGCTTTCCAACTCTTTTGACATGGGACCTCCTCCAAAAAAGCAGTGGTTGGTTGGGGCCCCTTATCATGTTCAGACTTCAAACTTCTCACATTGTCTGATTTCAGCTGGTGGATGCTGGAGAAGTGAATTATCCAATAAACAAACAAACAAAAAACTCAAAATAACTCAAAGATTAGAGAAAAATCCAGAGAATAAATCACATTTTTTCTGCAGAACTTTGTTGTTTCATCTTTGCTCTCCCCCTGAATCATCTCACGACCTCTCAGATTTGTCTTGTGATGCCTTGTGGGGACCTGACTTAACTACTTGTACTGTATATTAAGAAGTTAAAACTAGCTCAACGTTGACCAGCTAAAACAATAAAATGCTAGTAGTTACATTCATGCATCACTATTAACATGAATAATAATAAATCAGTCACAAGCAACATTTTTTTTCTTTCATTTTTTAGGTACTTCAAGTGCATTTTTTTGTCAATAGTAGTAGTTTTACTTAAATAGGATTTTGAATACAGATGAAATACATTTCATTGAGTATTTCTACATTGTTGTGCTGGTGCTTAATCCACCACTGCATTTTCTGACAACCCGACAACCCAATCATTTTTGTTAATTGTGTATAAATTATCTATTGTAAATAATTGATCACTAATGTTATTAGTTACAACTAATAAAGCCTCTATAAAGGGTGCCTTATAAGAATATGCTGTATAAACATCACTTACATGTAAATTTCAAGTTATCTCCTTGAAAGTTTCAGAGGGAGATCCTCTGAAGAGTCGTGTAATTTGGCACTTATTGTAAGTGAAATAGGGTCAGTGTTTATTGGTGCACTTTTAGTTCTTGACATCCTCTTAACCTGAAAAGAATACACTCTTCAATGAAGAATGGGGTTTGAAAATAGGTTTGCATAAATCTTTTGAGAGATGGGAATCAGATTTAAGCCGTCCCAGTGCATAAAGTCCAGGGCTGAATTTCTTTCCATCATCGCCTGTTACCCGCCTGCACGATCATCTGCATGCACCTGCCTGGTTAAGTTTGACTTTCTTTGTTTGCCTGGTTTACTGACTCCTGCCTGCATTTTGACTGCAACAGAAGCTAGTCATTTTTAGTTTCTTTATGGCTCCATCAGCTGTGCAAATGAGATTAACAACTTTGTCCCCGCTGAAAGGAACATGCTCGCAAAACGTTCTCAATTGCCATTTTTATTTGTGGCATTTTTGGTCATACATAGATACATGGCTCCATAGATGGTAATGTTGGCCTGCTGGGCAGTCATCACTTTGGTCCACACTGACTTATCTCAACAACTACTGGATGGATTACCACGAAATTTTGTACATACATTCATGGCCCCCAGAGGCTGAAGCCTAATGACTTGGGTGATTCCCTGACCTTTCTTCTCGTGCCAACAACAGGTCAAAACTTTCACCAATCCGGTGAAATAGCTCAACATGTACTTGATGGATTGGCACACAATTTGGTACATGGCTTCCAAAAGATGAATCCTAAGATCCTTATTTTAACTTTTTATCTCGTGCCAAGTAATGGCATTTCCATTCATCTCAGCTGTACTTCCTTAACTATGATGGTAAACATTATACCTGCAAAATTTCATACTAGCATTGTCATTGTGAGCATGTTTGTATGCTGGCATTAGCATTTAACTGTACAGCCATGCCCAAGTACAGACACAGAATGATGCCAGCATCTTCTGTAGGCTCTCAGTCTTGAATGATGTAGGACATGGGCTGATGTTGAACTTGTCAGTTGAAAAATGGGTTGAAATTTAAAGCTTCATAACCAGACTGAATTACCATTTCATTACATGTCATTCATATATTCAGTCTATCAAAAAGCCATCATGAAGTGCTAAAGAGACAGAATCCCACAACTGACCAAAGCCAACAACTAAAGCATTCAATGAACAGACAGGCTCTGTGATAAAACTGAGAGAAATTATTGTTAAGAAAAGAAAAAAATATATCATGGTAAAATCAGTTTTTAATTCACTTAGGAGGGATATGGTGAATCTTTACAGGAAGAAACAGGACTCAGGCTCGAGGCCAGAATCTTCCTGCTGTGAGGTGGCAGTGTACACCACAAAGTCACCATGCTAAAAAGATTATTTCTGCTCCCAAAACATCCCAGTCTCTGAAACGTTTGTGGAGCCAAAAAACCCCAATATGCATCCACTGAGTAGACATTTCAGTGTGACCTAGGAGACGATAGCTCTGAAGACTTTCTCTTGTACGGTTGAAATTAAGTTTTTGATGTCTTGCTACACACCTTTGGTATATATTTTCTTCTCTTCCTCGCTGGATTGCTAGATTGCACTCATGCAGGGTAACTCAATGAGGAAACATCAAAGTAAGTTTGTGACTTTCTCTGAAAGGGAAATCCAATTTGCAGTTCTTCACTGAGTGTGTGCAGGGGCTATAAAAAGAAACCACACAGCAAGAATACACTTACAAACTCAAAATAACATTACAGAATAATACTTTTGTGTGGCCCAGTTAATAAACAAAGATGTATATGGTGGGGAAAATGTCAAGACCTCCACACAATATAATTACATCAAATAAATCCCATAAATAATCAGTGCCTTTTGTCAAGCTTGTGCTGTCTAGTTCTTGTTGGGAATCTGTCAGATGTTTTTTTTCAGTGCTGAATTGGATTAAAATGGACTTATTCTTGCCCTTGGAAAAAGCAATTTGACAATTATAACTTGTAACAGGGGCCACTCATTTGGTTTGTCCAGAGCTTTCTGATGCATCTTGTGGCTTCCATCAGTTGATGGAGTTTGCTCAGTCGTCATGGAGATGGTTCAGTCATTAACAGGTCATGAACTTAGGTCAAATCATATAAAGCACATATAGGAGGAGATCTCAGCGTCTTTTTCGCTTCAAAGATGGTCTCTGGTGTTGATATGAATGTCCTACGTGATCTTTCTCTGGTCATCAACTGACTCCTGGTCGATGACCTTTGTCCTTCTCATTGGATGCTGTGAGTGGGTTTGGTCTGGTGTCTGTTGTTTATTCAATCTCCCACCAAAGTCGTTCCTATTTCATTGTTGTAGTGTTTGCCACAGCTGCCACATGTTGTCAGGGACCCAGCAAAAAGGCAAGAGGACAAAGGTGTAAAAAAAGGAACATAAATAAACTGATAAACCAGAAACAAAGTAATTCACATAACTTAACTAGAAAAGTGAGCAACCAAAAACTGGGCCCAAACTCAAAAAGGAGGTCAACTAAACAGTACAAAAACTAAAACTTCAACTTAACATAACCAAAAAGACCTGCCACAAATGACATGGGGTTATATAGACAAGGAGTAGTCCTAGACAGACACACAGGGGACCACACCAACATTACATCTTGTCATGTTTCGGTGTTCAGAGGCTCAGGTGCAGACACAGACACGGCAGACGCAGGTTTGGCAAATAATGAGTTTTATTTATAACAGAAAACGCTATGCAGACAGGGCATAGGAAAACTAAATAGACACAAACTACTTGCGCCCTCTAATGGGAAAAGACAATACTAAACCGAAAATTACAACAACTGAAAACCAACACAGACCTCTAACGGTCTAGTGGGGAAAACAATATGGAGGGATAACTAATGAGAACTACTTTGTACAACAATAACCAAAACACTATAAACACGAACAGAAAATACCTAACCTAGGTTTATTGGCTGGACGAGCCAAGAACTGAACACAATACCAAGGGGTAAGGTGGGGGCCGAAGAGTACAGGCTGGATGCAGGGCTTGAGGGTTCCTGGATGGCAGAGGGTGGAGGTGGATGATGTGGAAATGGAGCCAGGAAATGCAGCGGAACAGGTTGTAGTATGGCAGATGAGACCAGGCAGCGAGGAGGGAATCTAGAGCACAAAAACCAGAGTTAGAGCGTATTCCTTTCCAGCAAGAGAATCAATGATTACTACCAACAGACAGACTAACTGATGAGCTTTTACGATCCGGCGTCGAGTCGTGGTCAGCAGGCTTCTTAAATAGAGGGGAGGATGATGAACAGGCCACTCCTCGCCGCAGCTGCAATCAGTTACTCCAGAATCAGAACCAGGTGTGTCTCCAGCCCATCAGAGTAGGCTGGAATAGAGTGATGAATGCTCCACTAGGCGGAGCCCGAGGTGGAGGGCATGACACATCTAAGACCTCTGACTATTTAAAGATACTCAAACTGATAAACAGCAACAAAGCAAAATATATGATAAACAAAGAAATAATCAGCTCACAGTAACTAACACAAGAAACAACAAAGAGATTTTAAACCAATTAACAAAAACCAGACCCTCCTTCTTCCTTCTCCCTCGTGGTTCCTTCCACTTCCTGTTGATCACCCTTAAAAGGCCAACTTCTTCCGTTTTTCCAGCCTTTAACCCAAGGAGCTCAGGAAATAAAAAGGTAAGTATTACTTTGCAAATGAAAATCTATTTTAACTAAAATGTGTGCCACCAAATAGAAACTGACAGGAAAAATAAAGTGTATTTATGAACTCAAGAGACTATGTGTTGTGTCATTACTTGAAACGTTCGTGTAAAATGTGATAAATACAAAGAAATACTAACACTGATGGGCAGCAGCTGATGCCGCCTCCACACATGTGATGTCATGAAAATGTCATTACACCATTCTAGTTTTCCTCTCAGAGTGTTCCCCTCTGTAGGGAGTACCAGCAGAGATCTGAAGCTGTTGAATCGTTTGTGGTACATGCTGACTCATTGTGACTTTGAGACTTTCACTTAAAGACAATGAACTTGGTGCAGCACCCATTCTCTTTCATCATGTCCACTAGACAGTAGGAATGCACTGATACCAGTATTGGGTATTGGGTCTTGATACTGTGTTCATGTAATTGTAATCATACAACTACTCCAATACAACTAGACCCAGTACCACTGTAGGAAAGCAATGTCTACAGTTTTAGGTATTTCAAGATAAACAATAACGGTAAAATTGGAGCAGACAAGCAATTTGACCAAACATGATAAAACAAAATGCCCAGAGACAACCTAAGAGTGGTAAAATTAATAGAAGCTCTTACCCCGTACATTGCTCTTGATGCTGTCATTGTCAGTTACAGATAATATAGGATTTCATTGTCTTCTCAGTGTACTGGAACCAAGGTATGAGATTCATAGCAAATCTGTGAATTCAACAGAGAATTTCTGCTTGTTGGAAGTGAGTTGTTATCCTAAGTGAGGAAGTATCTCTGGGTCCCATGCAGAAGGGAGGGTAAGATGGTATATGATTGACAGGTGGATTGGTTCGGTGTCAACAGCAATTATACAGCACTGCCGTGGTGAAGAAGGCTCTCAACGAGAAGTAGACCAATAGCAAACCAGTATTATCAGTCATCCTGGAAATATTCCATTCGTAACGAAGCTCCAGTGCCACCTTTTTTCCAAAGATGTACATACAAATTTTGCTTTGCCACTTACTGGTGTGGCAGGGTACTTGTATTTCATTCCCCTGTTGAGCAATGTATCTCACTAACGACTGCCCAGATTGTCATGATGATCAAAATGGGATCTAATAATTTTGGTGACCGCCCTGACCTTGAGTCACCATCATCTCCTGTGGCACACTGTCAGTAAAATTTCCAATTTATCAATACTTGATCAATCCGTGAACTGATTTTCAATTAATTTAAAATGGATATTCATGGATCTCAAACACACTAGATTTTGATCTGCTGATGAACTGTACTCCAGCACCTCATTAGAACAACATTTTCAGTTGCTAAAGGTACAGGTGTAGAATGTGGATTGTGCTGGACTGTATTTCGAGTGAGAAACATGCTGTCTTCATTTAGAGACTACTTTTACAGTGAGTACAGAGGACTGATAGAGAGCTTCATCACCTGAAGCTCAATATCAGCAAAACCAACGAGCTTGTGGTGGACTACAAAGCTTCAAATTTACCATGTATGTTGCTGAAAAGAAACTACAAATTGTATAACGTGGATGCTTCACACACATCTACAGTCACCACAGTTTCAAAGTTTACACCAAAGATTAGTGTCGTCAATTCAGTATCTGACCAAATGTTGTCAAAATCTCTCCCTTTGTTCCTGAGTTCAGTCAGGACAACTTTGGCCAAGGAATATTCATTAATAATGCAGAAATTACATTTGGTGGCATGGCTCTGTTCTGGGACCTCCCTGTCCTTCCACATGCTTATGTTAAAGGGAGAGCACCTCTCTGCTCTTCAGTCTGCCTGCATGGAACAGCTAGAGCAGGGAGAGCAGCAGCAAAGACCACAGAGGGAACAGAACAGAGCAGGCATCAATGACAACAGAAATGACAGCGATTAAGTCAGACGTAGCATAAAGGGTGGAGGTGGGTTTTAAATGGCTTGCAGAGGAAGCAGCGAGGGAAAGCGGGCTAGGACATCTTAAATAGTGCACTCTGTTTGAGATGTGCCAATAGAGTGCCAAGCAGAGAATCAGCTGAGCTGTCAGCTGATGTGGGCTGGCTTGAGATCAGCTGAGCCATTAGCCAGTGAAGCTAGACTGTGAATGGACCTTGACTTGGCCTGCCTGGACTTGGTCTATTCTTCATTTATGACACTGAATACTGGCCAGCAAATTGTTTTTGCAGAAAGAAGATGATGTCACAGTTGACCTTTGACCTTTTGGACATAAAATTTATCCTATGAGACATTTTTGTGAAATTTTACCATAATACTATACGAATTCTTCTGATATGATAAGGTAAGATAACGCTTTATTAATCCCATGCTGGGTAAATAAAATATAATAAATAAAAAAATAAATAAAAAATGGACATCAGAGTATCAAAATAATCAACAAAAAAATAAAATAAAAAAATAGAACAAACTATTACTACTATTATAAAGCTATGTATATGTACATTATATACAGGATTATATACAGGATAATGAGAAACTGCTGCCACAAGAGTATAAAAATATATGTTGCCTTCAGTTAAAAATGGATAATAAATACAATGTTAAAAGTATTGCACAGTAGATGAAAAAAAAAAATACAAAAACAGTGTAAAATATGTATGTTCCACAATAAGTAAAGGATTCAGGATGAATAGCTTAAGTAACATTAGTGCAACACAGTAGGTTTGTGATGTTGTAATGGGAAACAACATAACACAGTGTTGTGTTAAGTGATGCTGGAATTGAATAGTCTGAGAGCTTTTGGTTTGAAGGACCTGCGGCAACGTTCCTTCTTACAGAGTGGGTGCAGCAGTCTGTTGCTGAAGGAGCTGTTTAAGGCCCCCACTGTGTCATGCAGGGGGTGGGAGGGGTTGTCCATGATTGATGTCAGCTTGGCTAACATCCTTCTGTCACCCACCTCCTCCATGGTGTCCTTCTTGTTTGGTCTCTTTCTGTCCCTCTCAGAGCTTCCACAGCCCCAGCAGACCACTGCATAGAAGATTGCAGATGCAATCACAGAATCATAAAAAGTTTTTAACAGTGTCCTACATACTCCAAAGGACCTCAGTCTTTTCAGCAGATGACTTTGGCCCTTCCTGTTCAGGACATCTGTGTTGGTGGTCACACGTATTTGTACCCATCCACAATCTCAATGTCCAACCCCTGGATGTTCACCGGTGTAATCTGTGACACCTTCCTGCAGAAGTGTAATAGATAGAAATATGTTGATCTGTGCTTGACTCAGCTTTCAACACCATCATCCCAGACAAGCTGGCGCTGAAGCTACACGCAGTGGGTCTGCCTGCGTCACTGTGTCACTGGATCACAGACTTTCTCACCAACAGGCCTCAGGTGGTGAGAACAGGGAACATCACATCATCCCCTCTGGTCCTAAGCACGGGCACGCCATAGGGTTGTGTGCTCAGCACAGCCCTCTTTACCCTGTTTACTGTCCACAAACTTCACGACTGTGTTGGTGGGGTGGATGGCAGCACAGTCGTGAAGTTTGCGGACGACACTACAGAAGTGGGTCTCATCGCAGATAACAACGAGACCCACTACAGAGAGGAGATACACCAGCTCATCCAGTGGTGTTCAGCCAACAACCTGGTGCTGAACACAGGGAAGACCAAGGAGGTCATTGTTGACTTCAGGAGGTCTAGAAAGATGGATCACACCCCCCTCCTCATGGACAGAGAAGTGGTGGAGCGAGTGGACAACATCAAGTTCCTCGGCCTCCACATCACATCTGACCTCTCCTGGTCCATGAACTCCTCCCGCCTGGTGAAGAAGGCACAACAAAGGCTCTTCTTCCTCAGGAAACTGAAACGGGCTGGACTCTCCTCTCGGTTGCTCGTCAACTTCTACAGGGCCACAACGGAAAGCATCCTCTGCCTTAGTGTGACAGTGTGGTATGGCAGCTGCACGGCACAGGAGAGGAAACAACTGGCACGGGTGGTTAAAACTGCACAGGGCATCTTGGGCTGCCCCCTTCCTGACCTAGACTCTATATATGAAGGCCGGGTCAGGAAGAGGGTGAGATCCATTGCCACGGACCCCAGCCATCTGGGCCACAGACTGTTTGTACCGCTTCCATAAGGAAAGCGGTACAGGAACATCCGCACCACCACCAACAGACTGAGAGACAGCTTCTTCCCCAGAACTGTCAGAGCTATCACCCCCAGCAGCCCCTCACTGCAGTGAGAGACTGTGAGAACTGTGAACCACTGCACACTGCACTTTACACCTACACCTCCACCTCCACCTGCACCTTCTGTGTACCTAACATTTAAGTACACACATGCTTAACTAAATTGTCAGCTCTTTGCACTCAGGATATACATTTTAGTATATTTCAGCTGCTGTTGGTATATTTTACTGTTTATTGTTTAGTATATTTTTATTGTCTTAGTATATTTTCATTTCTGGTATATTTTATTGCATTTACTCATATTTTTACTGCATGTTAGTTTATTTTGTTGCAGTATCTTTATTTCATTTTATTATCTTTCTTATTATCTTTCTAATTATCTTGTTTCTAACATGGGGGTTGCGATGCAAATTTCATTGACATGTCATGCTCAATGACAATAAAGTAATCTTGAATTTTGAATCTTGAATACTGCCGTTAAAGTGTTCTTTATTGCATTTATGTCAACAGCATAAAGTTATTGAAGTGTATATGTATACACTAGCTTGATAGCTACTGCAGACCTTGCGCAAACAGCGAACAGAGTTTTATCTGACTTTTGCCTTGTATTTCACATAATTCATATCGGTATGGTGACCGTGATGCACGTAGCTCATTTCTATATGGTGACTGTTTACGTTTTATGAAGGTGGTTACTGTTATTCTCTGTTGTTTTGTAGATCTAACACCATTTTTCTGTGATTAATAGAAGGTTGAAATAGTCAAAGTAATTTATGAGTTAAAAACATGGAGTAATTCTTTGCATTGTTAAAAAGCTAAAAATATAAATAGATTAAAAGTGCTAAAAAGAGATTGTTGATATTAAATAGGTGATTAGTCACATTTCACTGCACAAGGTAAAGCTAGGACTTAAATAAGCTGATGATTGTGTTAAAATGCATTGGTTAAAAGTAGTATGTTTTTCATTTACAAGAGACTGTTTTTGTAAGCAGTTGCATATGTTAAGTATTGTCTTGTAGCTGAAATTGTATTTCATTGCATTTAATACATTCAACACATTGTGAGTGAAAGCGAACACCATGCTGTGTCTTTCTCTCATACTCTTTCCCTTTTTCAAGGGGCACAACAGAAGTCTATCACCATCTCATTTTACTTGCTGGTGTTTATATGTAGGTGGTTCAGTCCACACCAGTTGACAAAGTTGGTGATGACCCCCTGTATTCCAGCTGATACACATCCAACGATGGCTGTATCGTCTGAGAACTTCTGGAGGTGGCAGCTGGTTGTGTTGTGCCTGAAGTCCGATGTGTAAAGCGTGAAGAGGAAAGGCGAGATCACAGTACCCTGTGGAGCCCCAGTGCTGGTCTGTTGGTGAGGTAGTCAATGGTCCACGCAGCCAAATGGCTCAACTCCTGCTTCTTTCAGCAGGAGCAGTGATGGCTGGATTGTGTTGAAAGCACTAGAGAAGCAAAACAAACCATGACCCTCACAGTGCTCCCAGTATTCTCCAGATGGGAAAAAGATCTGTGCGACAAGTAGATGTCTGCATCTTCCACACCAATGCCTGGTCAATAAGCAAACTGTTGGGGGTCCAGTTTGCTGCTCAGGGCCAGTATCTCCAGATTTAGGGCTCCTGCTGCTGTCACTGCTGTGACAGGAAATGGTTTTCAGGCCCCTCCAAACCTTGTTGCTTCCCTAAAGGCACTCCTCCAGCTTCCTCCTGTATCTGTCCTTGCCTCTCTCTAATCTACTTTTTCAGCTCCCTCTGCACCCTCTTCAACTCAGTTTTGCCCCCAGATCTAAAAACACTCTTCTCCACATTAAATAGGGCTTTCAGTTCAGGGGACACCCAGGATTTGTTAATTGGGAAACACCGTACCTTCCTGGTAGGCACATTGTTGTCCAGACAGATGTTTATGTACGTAGGTTACGCAGGTTGTCAAACTGTAGAATGTCCTCCCCGTGAGGACTGCACAACACTTTCCAGTGTCCAGTCCCTCAGTGCCATACTGGACTCCTCTGACCATCTTCTCACATGCCTAATGGTTGGTGGTTGTTTAATCACCAAAGGTACATAGGCAGGGAACAGATGAACCAGGTTGTGGTCAGATCTGCCCAGCTGGGGGACGGGTGAAGAAGCATCCTTAGCATCCATCTTACGTTCTCCATAATAAGAGACAGTATGGATGGTTTACACTGTATTTTACTGTCTCAGCACTTTGCTCCAGCTCTGCGTCCCCTTCTCTTTCTCCATCTTTCCGCGGGGATCTTCGGTCATTCTCCTGGGAGTACCCTCCTGTTGCACAGTGCTAACAGCTGTTCCAGAGTGTAAATAATGTAGCTGTGGCTGAATGGATCTCTCGATGTTGTTTTAAATAGTCCAAGACTGAATAAAAAATTAATCACTAGTTTCACCAGTTGCAAAAACACAAGAAAAACACAAAAACACATGGATGTAAAGAAAAGCGATCAGAGCTGCTGTAGTGAGCTGCCACTCTTGATTGCTAAAGAGTAATGGTAAACATTTGTTTTGTGTGATCACAGTGGCTGTTGACCACTAATGGCTATTTCTGCAGACCATTATGGTGTCACAGTGAAGTTGACTTTTTGGATATAAAATATCACTTCAGCATTTTATTCTATGAGACATTTGTATGAAATTTTGTCACAATTAGCGCATGAATTCTTGAGTTATGGCCAAAAACATGCTGAGACTTCACTCAATGTACTCCTGAGATATAACTTTCACAAGAATCGGATGGAGGTCACAGTGACCACCAAAATCTAGCCAGTTTATTCTCGAGTCCATGTGAACATTTGTGCCAGATTTTAAGAAGACCTAAGACCTGGCCTCTAGCCCTGGCTGTCGCTGGAAATTACAACATGTTGGTCATAGCTTCTGTTCAAAATTAATTATGTTCTGTAACTCCCAAGCACAAATGCCAAGAAAGCACAATTTGACAGCATTACCCTCTTTTAACCTCAATAGGAGAATTTAATTTTGACAACACTATTCTCTAGGAAAGAAAATCAATATTTTAAGCACATCATAAAAATTCCCTTTGTTAAGGACAAGGGTTATTGAAAATAAATAACATGATCTATTTCATGACTCTCTTCCTCACTCTTATTATTACAAATGAGAATGTATTTATAAGAATAAGTGTTTGTTTAGTTGTGCACAGAGATGGATGGTGAGCACTTATTTCACCAGGGGACAGATAAAGGTGCTTGTTTCATATTTGTACATCACACATGTTTAAAGTGAATGTGAATATTGTACTGACATGAATCAGTGAGCTGAACATGTTGGTTCAAGCCTGTGGCTAAAGCTCTGTGCTGTTATCAGAGTGACTACGTTGAATGCTGGCAACAGAAAGAACGAATGGTGCCATGAAGAGATTAGTCTCTCTAAGACAAAAGGAGAACATTTATAGTAAGTGCTGAGCACTGAAATCCTTTGTGACCCACCACCCACTTCTCCGGATTGTTATTAATCCTGCATTCTGCCAGACTGCTTTGTTGAAAGCAGCACAATGCCAAAAGAGGACTTCTCATGCAAAATATCTTTGAGCTGGTTGTGTGTCATGCTGCAGCTCTGTTGTATTGATTTGTCTCTCTTTGGTTCCCTTTGCCTTCTCAAGATCAGCCAACTCATTAGTGATCAGTGCTCCAGTAATCTCTGGCTGTCGTTGGTCAGTAGGTTCTTTAGGCAGACTGTTGATCTATCCAACACCTTGGTTCAGGGCACGATATCTTGACAACCACTGGCTAAACTGCAATAAAATGAAATGAATTTGGTCATCTCCTGACCTTTCCTTTGTCACCACCATCAGAACATCAGACTTTCTTATTGACCAACACCTTTTGATATTGAGCTCCTGAATGAATGGATTATTTTTGAGCTTTTTTGTTTTCAAGAGTTAGCTTGATTTGGCCTACATGACCTCTTATGATGTTCCTCATTTCCAGGGAATGATTACCTGACTTACACACTTATGATCATGAGTGCTTTCTTCCATCAGCTCAGCTCAGCTCAGTTTAAAACAAAAACCCTTTACAAACTTCTTATTTGATTACATTTCAATTCTTAGCCATTCTTTTTTGAATGATTACATTTCAATAACAACAACAGTAGCTTACAATAGTCATTATTACTACCAGTTATATGGCAAAAATTCATGTGAATTATGTTACCATATCAGGACTAGATGATGATAGTCCTTTTACTCAATTGTGTGAGTAGTGTGACTGGGGAATTAGGATCTCAATTCATTTGACAGGACAAAAGGCCAAAAAACATAGAAGGAACTATGTTTGTGTTTGTGTGAACTAGCTATTAATCATCCACTGCAGAGCCTTCCTATCCTGAACCGTACACATCTCATACCAATTTGTAATTTTCAGTCAGGATGCTTTCTATTACTCCTCTATGACAGTTAAGAACTTGGCAAATAAATTTTGTCATCCCAAGTTTCCTTAAGAAATACAATTTTTTTTTCCACCGTTGCGATGTGTCTATTACAGCCATCTGTGCTGCTGATTCCCAGGAACCTAAAACTGTTCACAGCTCCAGTGATGTAGACAAGGGTGTGTGTCTTTGCTTCCTTTTTCTAGAATCAAAAATCAATTTCTTGGTTTGTCGACACTGAGCAGTAGGTTTTTCTATATTTGCACCACCCTGCATTTAATTCTTGGAGAGTTGTTTCCATTTTGGGGGATTGCAGTCACAGGTTTATAGCGTGAACATCAAGGTAGTCTTGTGTAGTCTGGGCACTGTCGTGGTGAGCACTAGAGTGGAGGTGGTGTGACTGCCAATCCAAACACTCTGGGGTCTGTCAGAAAGTCCAATTGTGGAATGCTGAACTGAAAACAGCAAACAACATTCTGATGTAGGGGTTGTTATTTCCAAGGTGTGTGAAGGCTAAGTGGAGGGCAGTGGAGATGGCATCCCCTGTGGATCTGTTGGTTCTGAATTCAAACTCACGATGGTCCAGCCTGAGTGGGATATTGTCTTTGACATGCACAAGGAATGCCTCTCAAAGTGCTTTTCAACAAAGAAATTGCATGCACAAAGTGAAAAAGACACAGAGCCAACAACAAAAAAAAAGATAGAAAATTAATGGAAAATAGGATGGAAAATAAAACACACTTGATAATAATAGTAATAAAATAAAGTTAACAATAGACTACATAGAATGCATGGAATCAAGTAAAATACAGCATTGCAAAAGAAGTGCAGCAGTGCATAAGTGTGAGGCCTGTATGAGGAAAGTCAAAGCAGGTTAAAGGCTAAAGTGAAAAGGTTTTCAGCTTTCTTTTAAAAATGTTTAGAGAGCTGGCTTCCCTGGTATCTATAGGTAGTGTGTTTCAGAGCTTTGGCTGCATCCCCGATTTTCTTTTGGCTATTGCTGGGAACCTCCAATGAACCAGCAGCAGATGATTACAGTGTTTTCAAAGGCAAATAGCGAACAAGGGATTTAGCAATGTAGTTTGGTCCTGGCCCATTAAGGCTTTGTATACAAGAAGGAGGACATTAGAATAAATTCTAAATGAAACAGGAAGCCAGTGCAGAGTTGTATGTTTCTAAGGTGTTTTCATCACCCTGTTGATGTGGGACTTGAAGGTTAGATCTGAATCTAGGATAACACCAAGACTTCTTGGGGAGTTATTTTCCCTGGATCACTTTTGTCTTAGTGCAGACAAGTAGGATTTCAGTTGTGTTCAATTAGCTTTAAGGAATAATTTCAGTTAGTGGTGGAGTCTATAGCTGCAGTATCATTTGGTTCAGCAGAGATGCACAGATGTCTGTCATCGGCTTAACTATAGACAGGAACTAATATTGTGCTGTATTATGCTCTAAAGCATTCCTGAAATTTCTCCAGGATGTTTAATGGTGGTTAATGGTGGTTAATTTTCTTTAAGAATGGAGTAATTTTGCACTGAAACTTTGTCTTCCAGTATCTTACTGATATATGGAAGGTTGGATATTGGCCTTAGTTGGTGAGTGCATTACTACCAAGGTTGGGTTTCTATAGTAGGGGTTATATAACAGCTGTTTTGAAGGCATTTGGGAAGATGCCTGTTTGCAAAGACGTATTTATAATCTTCACTACATGACTTCAAAACACTGTCAAACACCTGCTTTAAAACTGCTGAGCAGCAGCAATTATTTATTTTTAATTTGAAAGCAAACATTCCTGATTAGGAAAAGAACATCATACCTCTCAGAAAATGTCATTTCCATCTTAATATGGCAATGAAAACATTTTTAACAGTAAGACATACATCAATGAGAGCATGGGCATATTTTATGTGTGGGAGATCAGCTAATATATATTTCTGTAACATAAGTGTCTACTATTTATGATAAGACATACACGGAATGGGAATTTAAGACTAAAATGTGTGAATATTGTGAGGGTTAAAAGGCACTCTTTGATGATATTGATGCATCCAGCTGTTGACTTCATACAGTTCCTATAATTATTTTTTTGACGTTGCATCTGGAGGCATGTTAACAGCAGTGTCAAAAACACTGGGTCATTAAAAACTCAACATCTGGGAAACACTGTCCATTCATTTTGACTGCATCTGAGCACCAAGCGTCATTGATGGTAAACACAGAGTTTGCCTCCCCGGAGTCCAAAGTCCTGTTTTCTGTCTGCCTGTTGATTGCAATACCTTGATCCGAGTTGTTGCGATGGATCCAGGTTTCTGCAAAGATGTCACAACAGTACAGCCAACATGTGAATAGATGATCTCAGCAAGTACTGTGTTATTATTACTCACTGGAAAGATGGCCAAACCTGAAAACAGAAATATAAAAAATAATGAAAACAAGACTCATGTTTTATTCATTTTGAATTTTTCTTGAACAAAAACTAGTCGTAGTTTTGGGCTTCAATCTATTATTACTGGGCAAGTGATGGCCTTTAACACTCACACCTGCCAGGCACTGGGCAACCAAGCATGGCTTGGTCCATCATCTGGGAAAAAGGATAATGTGAAAGGAACCCTTTTCATCAGGCACTGTTGTATATGTATATGCCTCTATGAAGCATCAAAGACCTTATCCAAGGGCAAATCTTCAGAGTGTTTTCTGTAATTGAAATTTGGAGTTTCTCTCATCCCTTATTACTGGAGAACCCTCACATGCCTCACTGTGCCCCTTC
Organism: Chelmon rostratus; assembly: GCF_017976325.1. Lineage (NCBI taxonomy): Eukaryota > Metazoa > Chordata > Actinopteri > Chaetodontiformes > Chaetodontidae > Chelmon > Chelmon rostratus. The sequence goes on from NC_055679.1 coordinate 834,623, forward strand.
CTAATTATACTGTTAGTGATTAAAACATGCTGGCAAGCCAAACCATTGAGCTGGGTTGGTGCTCCTCTAATTAATTTGTCTTCCTTCCCTGGGCACATTATGCTATTTTCTCTCCCTTTCGTGCAGTCTGAAAGTGTAACTTCAGAAATAAGTCTCACCAGGATTGCTCAGAGAATCTCTGAATTTATGGGAAATAAGCAGGTGTGTCTGCTGTGAATTTTAATCAAGTTATTTTAATGGTGAGTGAAAACAAAAAAAAATGTTTTCAACAGAGTTGAAATGACAATTTAATTACAAAAGAGACACTAAACCTCACCATTTGTATTCTTCATGTCTGTGGAGTAAACAGAGGGCTGCTTTACCATCTCAGCCAACAGTAACATGATGTCCCATTGGTAGAAGTTTACTCACTGCTCTCGTCAGGAGAGATGAGAGGCGAGTCGAGGAATGAGGACCAGGGAGGACAATGAATCATGCAGGAGAAGCAATGCCTGAGGGCCAGCGCAGCAAAGCAAGTACTATGGATGGAATAGCTGATGAGGGAGGGGTGGAGGGAGGAGGTGAATGAATTGGCGCATTAGACAGACCAAGAAAGGTGTGTGTTAGAGGTGCATTAATAACAGACAGAGGAGGGTTACGTACAGTGAGATGAAGGTGTATGATGGAGAGATTCTACTCAGGACTGTTCCTGTTGGCAGAAATATCTTTGCCTGTGAGGGTCCTGACAGGGCCCCTGACAGTGGGTTCCCGGGACAGAGAAATGCCACGGAGCTCGATTTCTGTTCTTATTTGAATGTTGTTGTTTTTTTTTTTGTTTTTTTTTCAATAGCTGAAAAAAAATATGGAGAGGTTGGAGTTACAAACATGAATTTACCCATATTTCAGTCTATTCAATGTCTCTCTAAAATGTAAACACCTTCATATACTGAGCAGATTTTAAATGCTGAAATAATTGACCCCCGCCTGGTACCCAGTAGAAATTACTTTCTTGCACATATCTCATGTATCCTGGGAACACTTCAGAATCCCTCAGTAAGAGCAGGAGGCCAGGAAGCAAGGAATCTGGACAAGAAAAATAAAAGCATACAAGCACATTTGACACTAATCTCTTAGAGTGAGAAAGATATGATCTATTCACTAGAAACTAATCTTTATTATTGTCCTCGTCAGTAGTGGGCAGACTGTCAGTGATTACAAAGGTCAGTCTAATTTTTCTTTTTAGTTGTACAAGGGCATCTCCTCTGTCTTCTTCCCTCTGCTGTGTCTCTTGGTGGGGGCTAATCTGGCGTCCACTTAGGCCGTCTGGTGATGTGCCTGAGAGGAAAGGCTGCCTCATTAGAAGATGCCCCCACAGCTGCCTGTAATTGTGCAGATCACAGTGAAGCATTGTGACCTCACTCCGCTCCCCTCAGTGAGAAAGCAACAAGGACGGCATAAATCCATCACACCTCAGGCTCGCCTCATCCACCACCACACACAGCTGCCGTGATTCAGGCCTCACACTTGTGTTTGTCTTTTGTTGACCCTGCTTGTTTTTCATGTTACTTTAGACAGACAGGTTCAGGTTCAGTTCCATCATTTTATCTTTCAACACTTCAGTACATTCAGCCTTTTTCAGGATCATAGCCACTTATCATCTGACTGCCGTACAGGGCAGGATATGCAAAACTACAAGGTGAAAGTATAATATGGGATTCATTGTTATCAACCTGAATGCTCTGGCAGGGACTCTGTGTTGTGTGGCTCCGCTGCTCTTTTATTGGTCTTATGTGTCGAACATATCCTGCCAGAAATTCTGGAAAGTGATCATAGAAGTCTGATGCAATTGATGCTATTAGCAGTAGTACTCTGTAAGAGTTGCAGCTAAAAGAGTAAAATAAGTCATGGTCAGAGGCACAAAGAAAAATCACAAACAAGAGCAAGACACTGAAACTGTGACTATAGATGCAAATCACATTTCTTTGCGTTTCACACAGGTCATAATTTGGAAAGAAAGTCGTTTTGTTTTGCAGGTTTTGTTGGATGGATTGTGGTTGTGACGGTTAGTGCTGAGAGAGACCCAGGAGCGGAAACGGAGAGGGTTAACAAAGGTTTATTTACAACACGAAAAACACAAGTAGTCACTGGCAGCGTGAGATCCAAAAAACATAAACTCAGAGAGGTCCAGAGAGTGCTGGGCTGTGTGGGCATGGGAGGCACTGAAATGAAAAAGAGAGGAGACAAACAATTTTTCCAGGAGGAATTATCAAGAGACACGAATGTTAGTTTACCACAAGAGATACGAGGCCAACTGATACCACGGTACAAAGAAGTATACTCAGCGTCTCAGCAGGGAATAAATAGGTGTCTTGATTCAGGAAGTGAATTCAGGTGCGCCCAATCACTCCTCGACGCAGCGGGGGGAAGGGAGCCTCAGGAAACAAAAAATAAAGTTACCCAACCCAACAGAAAAGAGGAAGTGGACCTTCACAATAAATGTACAGGAAATACCAACCGCCACAGTGGTCCCACATTTCTATTCATTTTTATTGATGGTAAAAAATTAACCTCATACAATGTTATCCCAACTGACCAATTGTGAGCCAGTACTGTAATAGGTGGGCATATTCCTTCACTTCTTCCATTCTTCCATTCCTGTTGAAATGCTGACGTAGCTATGTGTATTTTTCTTTTTTTCTATTATTCTGTTATGTTTGAATTCTGTAACTCTATTAGAGTCGCTCATTTGACAAACATATTATTATTATGTATTATTGGCTCCACATCTGAATAAACCAATTTGCTACAAAGTCCATCAAACAGTATGCAAACTATCTAAAGTTGTACTTAAATATTTCACTAAATCTTAACACAAATCTTGAATTGTAGAGAATTGAAATGGAAAATCAGTCTGTTAGTGCAGTAGAAACTAGCGTCAGCAGGGCTTACAGTGCAGGGGATTTCAAAAGCAGTTACACAAGGACCTAAAGAAAATAAAGCAGGCACATTACAACACGTTTACCCATGATAATAAATATTTTGAGTTGTGACAGTTGTGGTGTCACCACTGAGTCTGCACACATTGTGAAGGCATTGTGGTTTATGATAATATAGCTAATTCTTTTACAAGCAGTTCTAAAAACCTACAGAGAGTAATTGGAGCAGATGGGGAACTTCCACATCGATGCATCGCTGTGAGTTCCTGAGGTGATTCTAATCAGACACACATCCACTGTATGTCATCATCACCTGCTGAGGTCTGGTGCTCCACTGCTGCTCAGCACAGCAAGCAGGCTCTGTTGATGAAGGAACTGATGTCTGCTAAGTAAACACATTATTAGCAAGCACACAAGATGCTGCAATAACAAAGATATGATAAAGTCACACTGCAGAACTGAATACCTCATGGTCTGGTTTTATAACTTGGTTTGGGAACAAAGACCATGCCTTGAACACATCTCATTTCTGCACAAAAGTGTTTAAGCTCACCTAAATCATTTATTTCCTCTCTGACTCAATCTTTGCACTTATTCCTCCGAGCCCCTTTTTTCTTTTTTCTCCCCCTCGTCTCCCGTTTGAATACAGGAACATCCATACAATCCAAGAACATCCAAAGAGACAGCTCCCCCACCCTGAGTGTCAGCTCTACCTGCCTCCCTCCTGTTTCCATGCCGGCAGCTTACACCAGTCCATCATCGCACTCCATCCAACCACCCATGACCCGGATTTCTCCCTTCATCTTCTTCATCCCTCAACCTTTTCCCCTACCTCTTCACCCCTCATTCCTCCATCCCACTTTTCTCCCCCCGCATCCTAATATCCTAATATCCTCCTCCATCCATAATATTAAACACACATTAAATCATTATAAATCTGTGTCTTATTGGAGTGGTAATTAAATTCTCATTAAGAAAACCACAAATCCATAGTCATACCTGCAGAGAAAACCAAGCCCTTATTTGAAATAGCCTTATATGAGAAACAGATCTGTATTTATTTTTCAGTTTTTTATTATTTTTTTTTATGATCTTATGATTTAATCATAGCAATTAAGCCATTCCAGTCAATGGAAGGCTTGTAGTAGGAAACATTTCCCTCCAGGAAATGCTGAGTTTCTATGGATAAACACACATTACTACAGTACTTGATAGTAAAACACATTCAGTGTCAGTTTAAATGTGCATATGGGATTTGTTGACAGAAAAGAAGGTAGACCCTTATCCTTTAAAGCATTGATAGCCCCAATCTATGAATAAACATTACTATTCTAATATGACCTTTGCGGTTATTGAAATCAAGTAATGGAAGTTGAGATTTTTGTGTGTTGCCACCGCTAGTGGAAGGATCAAGGGTCACCAAAAAAATTAGGATTCATCCCCTGAAGGCAATGCTGAATATACCTTTAGCATTTTCATGGAGGTCAGGCCCCAGTGGGTGAGAAGTAATTACAGCTTGATGGTGGCACTGGAAAATGTCAGTTTCAGTTCAACATGAGAGACCATGGGATCATACCAGTCGACACCTGTCAACATGTTGATGATCTGACCCATTAGGACTCTGTATTCATTACTACACCCCCTGTTTTGCCAGACTCACTTTCATATCATGTTTTCCTTTGCACCACACGCACTGGGCCTTACACAAAGATATGAAGTAGCAAGGCGGTAGAAACGCCTTTACTTTGACAACATTGCCTTTTGGTGTTTCTTTGCAGTGGGTCTTAGAGATGGCTCTGCTGTAAAGCATTCAATGTAAATAAAAATGATTAATTTATTCATGCATTCATTAAGCCCATAAATGTCTGTGTTGCGTATAGGAAAGATGCAGTGGACCTTTTAGTGCTCAGGTGTAATCGTCAAGCTGCTGCCACTGGTTTTTCCCGGTGTTTTCTGAAGCAGTAATGAGGATGTCCCTGGCTGTGCTGTCAATGCAATTCTTAATGTGTTTTGTCATCAGTTATTTTGCTAATAATTGTCAGAGACTGAAGATGACTCTCTGCTCTCTAGTTAGCAAGACACAACCTCTCAGCTGAGTGCATGCACGCCACAAACGCATTCCTACAGAGCATGTGAGGGGGGGACTGATACAGACTGACGGCACGTTTCTCTGTCATCAAGCTAGCATGGTTTTGAAGCAGAGGCTCGTGGTTGTAAAATGTACATGAATAGCAAATGCATAGCTGCTGGATTTAAGTGAATAGTCAGCTCTTTGGCTGGCAGCTCAGGGAAAGCTCTGTACACACTGATTTGGTGTCACGGCTGGTGTGATCCATGACTGCAAGACGATCTCCTGTTTTACCTTATGTCTTAGAGTGGATGGACATGATTGAAACTCATACAGTTTCAATCATTCCCCCTCATTGCCTGGACCACACTCATCTTCAAACTCTGCCTTCATTTTGATGTCACCTACACACCTGTGCAGTTTCCTGACTGCTTCTTGCATGGCTGTGAAGGTATCACGTTAAGAAAATCTGTCCACAGAGATATAAAAATCTGCCAAAGACCTGAATGCCACTTGTGGTAGTTCCTACTACAATAGATGTCTCCAGGGCCACATTTTGCCATGATGACACACACACACACACACAAATACTCATGAGGTGAAAACAATAGTAGCCACGTTGTTGGGGCTGTTAAAAAATCTACTGGATGAATTATTAATGCCAAAGTATTTATAGTCATCTGAAAATATCTAAAGGAAGACCTTCTCACAAATCAACATTCTAAATATGGACATAGACAAGAGCAGCACAGCACAGAACAAAGACATGGTGTGTATGGCATACACAAAAGCCAAAACCCTATAATACTGTGCTAAATTAAAATATTGTTGGAGATGTGGGATAGAGTGTAGCAGTGGCAACTTCAATGAAGGCTGTAAGGAAGATTAATGAGCGCTTATTGGAGCAGGCAGCCACTTTAAAAAGGCTTCAAAACATAAAACGCAGAAATGCCATCAAGGTGGCGACTGAGCGGGACAATGAGAGATCAGCAACAAAGCGCTGCTTCTTTTACTGGGACAGGCTTCACAGGTAAACACCATTTAACCTCATCAAATATCAGACCTAATGTGATTTCAGTAGCTATGATTTTCAGGGGACTTGATCCTTATCTTTAGGGCTGTTAAGTAGGTTACATCTATGATTAATTCTTCATCAGGGTCTGCATAGCCCTTCAGGCTGATGACTCCTAATCAAAAGCTGTAATCAAAGCGAATAAATTCAAATTATGAATTCAAATTAAACAGGGCAAATAATACACGATGTGTATGGAGCCTGGTACGGAGCCCTGAGGGGGGTCACATGGTTGAAAGAATCCTGCCAATTGGTAAACTGAAAAGAACATTGTACTTGCTAAACACTTAAGTGCACTCATATTTTTAAAGTAAGGCATCAAGAATATTTAATAATTTGTGTTTGTTTTGTTTTGTTCTAATTATTTAGTTATTTTTTGGCCATTTTGTTTTTTTTAGAGATCGTAGAGACATGACAGGAAGTGAGTGAAGAGAGACAATATGTGGAATGACATGCAACAAAGGTCCCTGGTTTGACTCTAAATGAGGTGGCACTTCACACACATTGTCCTTATCAGTCCATGTGCTGTGTATGTTCTGTGTTTTACATCATTACAACATGTCGCTGCTTGTTAAAGAGTTGATGCTGAAAGTAAAGAGAAATAATGATAATGAGAAATAATTCTTACAAAACAAGCTTGTATACAGACTTTGTACAAGGTGTGTGCATATATATATATATATATATATATATATATAATAATATATAAGTTACTGATTAGTTACTGTTACAGATTGTACGAGGCTGTCTAATGGAGCATCAATTCAAGTGTAACAGGGTGAGACACATTCACTTCTGGTCGTGAAAGACCATCTTCTTTTGCTTCATGCAGAGTTCAGTCTGACTGAAGTCTGACATGCAGAATTGTGGGACTTTCCCATTTGAGAGAGAGAATGCATTTAGTCTTGTCAGGCAGATGAGTGTGAGGCAGCAGCAGAAGGTCTCAAGTGCTGATAATCAAGGCAGATGGGAACAGTTTAATGATTTAATTACCAGTTACAGAGGCCAATAAGCTTATAGGCAGCCACAGGTTTATAGGCAGGCATGTGCAGGTAGAGGTAGGCAGGTAACCAAGCAGGTTCAGGTGGCTTGATGAGGGATGAGGAGCAAACGAGGTCCAGCTTGGGAATGTGCAGGGAAGCTCAGGTGAGGGAAATTGGGTGATTGCGGGGCAGGTGGGAGTGGCAGGATCTTGAATAAAGTCTGAAGGCGTTTGCTGGACAGGTAGATAATAATGCTGAGCAGGCCTGGCAGAGGGTTGGAGAGGCAGAATGAGTCCACACAGTTGATAGACATTGTGACAGACCTGCCATTCAGGAAATATTGATTGTTTATGTCTTTGCTTGACAGGACTGGTCAATAGTAAATGGACTACACTTATGTAGCACTAGTCTGGTGTACTTTGACCACACTTTACAGAACTGCATGGTAAAATAGTACAAGCACAGGAAATGAAGGGATGCTCATTGTAATGATGGTAAGGACAGTGGCAGCAGTAGCTAGGATGGTAGTCATGCTGGCTCTCACAGCTTATGTTTACAGCTCTACCCATGCTATTTCCTGCCTTCCCTGCATTTGGCATAATGACTTCACCAGGCAGATTTCAGTCTGCTGCACCATAAGGAGCCAAGCTGACCTGGTAATGCTGGTGTGGCAGAATACATCAGATGTTGCGCAAGCACAGCCTCATTTCCCAGATTAGCAACACTGATTATTTGACAGACTGTTTCTTACCATAACCTTAAATAAATAGAAATAAATAGAAATATACAGTTATGTATAGATATAATTGTTAGCTTATATCTTCACCCCCCTTCTAATGTCCTATTTAAGATTCCGCCCTTGCATCATGGCCTCTTCCTAGCTGCACTGCCACCCCGATATCTCTACAAGACTCTCTACAGTCTCCCCTCAAAGACACTCAAAGTGTGGCACTCAGGTATGCATCCATTCATCAGTGCATGAACTCTCAAAAAAATGAAAACAAAGCTTAAGAGAGAAAGTAGCACGTGACCAATCACTATGCAAGGTGGGTATGATCATCCTGTCATCTGCTTCTGAGTCTGCTCCTGATTCTGTTTAACTGAGGTTTCAGACACTAACAGATGATCCAACAGGCACTTAGATGGAAACATACGGAGGCCTTAACTCAACAGTGACCTCCAGAAGCATCAGAGTGGAACTTCCTCACCTGTCTGGACTGTCAGCAAATCTATCCAGAGTCATCAAGTCACAAAGAGTGGGCACTTACCACAAGCCATTCAACACCTTAAGATCTTTACTGATACACCCAGGTTCCACCCAAACCTTTCAGTACACTACACTACTGACCAGCGTTCAACAAAAACATTCACAGCGTCATGCATATCTAAAGAATTTTTTTTTTAAAACCCTAAATCTTGGACCGCACTTTTGGTTGAGGGTAAATTTAACATTACACAAAGGTCATCAGAATAAATGAAAATCACTCTCTGAATATAAAATCATACCAGGTACAATGACATCCTGTGCTGTGGTTGCTTAGAGCAGGTCATCTTTGCTTATACATAACATTTACAGAACCTTTTTAAATAGCTTGGACCACTTTGCAAATTGTATTTTTAATTGTAACTGTAACAATTCCTCATTTACTTAAATTATCTTATCTGAAATTATGATCTGATTTTCACTTATTAACAGATCGGTACATGATTAATCATCCAAATGAAAGCTTACTGAGCCTGCAGTTAATGCAGTAATGAAGATAAAACACAGGAACTGAATGTGATCCAAATATCAATACCCTTGTTCAGGGGCTGTGATTTACAGTCATTGACCACAATGGATTCTTCTCGAGTAAGATGAGAAACACAGATCACTATTGATGAACTGATGTTTTTCTTTCCTACTGAACGTTCACTGTGTCTGCTGCTGGTTTCAAAGGAGGATTAGCTCTAAAATGCTGACAGCTTTCTCAAGAGTCTCCAATCAGGCTTCTTCTAAACCCCTAATCTATCTCTTAAAAGCATGGGGGGAGAAGTGTTGAGAGGCAGAGAGCTCTATGTCTGAGCATCAGCACCCCAGAAACACCAGAATCGTTATCGGCTGCACACAGAGCTTAAGGTTGGATCAAGCCTTGTTTGGATGCTGACTTACATCGCACCCCTCTTCCCTGGAGAAGCAGCAGCAGGGTTTCTGCTACTACTAGTTTCCTTAGTACTAAAATATATTTCTGTTTGACTTCAGATTCCCTAATTGCACAATTAATAAATACATTTTAAAAAGACTGTTATAACTTGCTTGATTACAAGAGGTATTTACATGGTATATTAATGAAGTCACATGAATTAAAATGACCAATTAATAACTATATTTTCTTATTCTTACTATCTTGATCCTTATAGCTTTAATCCTTCCTCTTTAAAATACTAAAAAAGTCCATTAATTGTTGGCCTATCCATCTCAATCAAGGTGTTTGCTGCATTGTAATTTGACTAAAATTCAATCACAAGTTTGATCATTTAAGAAAAGAATATGTATATAAATTATTATTTTCACAGTGTTTGTTGGTATTTTCTTTTGTGTTATTTTCTGTATATCATTACTCATTCTGCACATTTGTTATATACAACACAACATATCTTAATATTTTCTTATGTATATACCATTTATCAGTTATACTTAAACTAACAATAACATGGTGTCACATGTAGTTTTTAGTTATTTCATTGAAATCGTTATGACTTTTTACCTCTCCTGTTTGTCATGTTTGACTTTGCCACACTGCAGGGCATGGCCAGCAGGTTGGGTCTGGCCTCCTCTCCTCCTGAACAAAGCTGCTCTCTATCAGGACCTGCCGCCTCAGTTCTTAAGCACCGGTGCCTCACCCATTATTCATTGCATCGTCAGTTCATCTGTGTGGTAACGACTGAGACCTGAAAATATCCTTAGTACTTTGGTGGATGTATGTTTTGCCAGCCTGCTTCCTGCCTTCCTGTGCTCAGGTGTCTAAGCCCCACCTGTCTCCGTTCATGCCTTGCCCTGACGGCGTCTTCAGCAAGGACCAGATTCGACACTCACTCTGTCCAAGCGTGGCAATTTCCTTTAAATTACCAGACTGTAACAGTCTCTGTGCTGCAGATGTGATTTCCCCTTTACAGTCTTGACCCACTGAATAGTAGGACGAAACATAGGGATAACAGCACATGCTTTGGACAGTGTCCTGTCATTTCAGTGTTTGTTCTGAATTCTTCTCTCAGAAAAGGGCTTTCCAATATTGACAAGCACTTTGTTGGAAATATACCGTAACGCCTTAACTCAACAGGGACCACTAGAAGGCTGACACCTCACAAAGAGATCATCTTTGAACAGAGACAGAACGACATCTCCCTTCACTCATGACAACCTGTCATGTTCCATACTTTATGTCATGTGATGACAACTGAGCAAATGCCATTTAGTGAGGCAAGATGGTGTTTTTAATTTAATTTAATTTAATTCACTTTATTGATCCCAAACTGGGAAATTATTCTCTGCATTTCACCCATCACTGTTTTTGAAACACACACATGCAACATGCAACATGCAGTGAAACACACACAGGAGCAGTGGGCTGCCGCATCAGGCGAGCATATAGGGGGGTTAAGTGCCTTGCTCAAGGGCACATCAGCTGGCTAATGGAGGGGGGAGGGGATACTCCACCACACCCAAATTTTTCTGCCAGTCCGGTGGGGGAATCGAACCCGCGACCTTCCGATCAGAAGCCAATGTCAAAATGTTCAAATGCACATTTATTTAAATGGTGGAAAAACGTCACTGATTATTACTTTAACCATTGCCGTTTGTCTCGTGCTGTTCAGTCTGCCTGAGAGACTATTCATTACATTATTATCCATAATGTGATCAATACATTAGTTTGCTAGCTGTACCGCTGGACACGGAGAGGTGATAATGTCTGTCTGGCTGAAATAAATTGTATTGCTGCATGATTGCTCACCCAGTGCCAAATGCTGGCACTGGGGAGTATAGCCAGAAAAAAACACTGAGAAGAACTATTTGCATGACCAATGCTGTGTTTGGATGAAGTGAGAACCTCTGCCCAATCAGGGGATCCATCATTACTGTTTTCTTGTTAAATCCAGACACTCAGACTCACACACACTCTCACCTCTCTGCCATACATTTAATGTGTTGGAAAATATTTTCAATATTCATATTACTTTTACTGCCATTTAGATTTAAAGTCCCGACCAATCACATTTAACATAAGACACCACCACAGCATTGCCTTATTCCTGGCAGGAAAAATGATTTGTCAAATGGAATATCATGGAACCTGAACACCTGGCTTTCTTTAATATGTTCACAGAATGGTTCACAGTATTCCAGCTCAGTCTTAAAATAGTAAGGCACCCATAAAAACACTGAAACAGGTTTTTCATACTGTGATGATTCCTCCTGTTCGTACTGACCATTAAAAGAGGCCCCAGATATGCATATGACACGGGACTACTCAACAACCCTGTTTCTCACTGTCAGCAGAGACTCTAAGCTTGCAGTGTACACTGATAAACCATAGAATTAACCTGAATTACACACAGTAAAAGTTCAATTTCAGTTTTCACCTCTCTCTGTCCATATGCATGCCTTCTCTCTTTTGATGACCGAAAGTTTTCTGCCTCTCTCTTTTCGTCTTTTTCAGTGAATTGGTCAAACGATGTGTAATGTTGTTGTCAGTTAATTAATTTCCATTCTGTTCCAAAGCCAGGCAGCGTTTAACCTGGTTCCAACCCAGACAAGAGGAGGGTCATGAAGGACTGTCAGACGACAAGTGCTGACCCATTCAGATAGACCAAATGCAATGTGGGTTTGACCCACACCACTGTGTCAGTCTGAATGGGGCACAAGTGCTAGAGGACAAAATCCACAGTGCTCATTCTATGCAAACATGCATTGAAACGTTTATCTGAAGCAGGACTTGGCCATGCAAAGCATTCAAATCAAGTGGATATCTTATACAGTTCCCCCATTTTATAGCTATCCTTCCACTGTAGATCAAAAGGTAAACAGTGCCAAGGGAAACACAGGGACAGCAGGGAATTTTATACTGGAAGACTGTAGTTTATAGCCTCTTAGCAGCTTCAGATAAATGTTTAAGACGTGAATGCACAGGAAAGGGACTGTTACATGATTACAGCAAACAAAAAGTATTACACTATACATGAGGGCACCTGACTATTGTTTGGAGTCAGACTTGAATTCCTGCTGTTGAAACTAGACCTGAATGCCATGTGAACCTTCATGGGTTTTTCAGTGTGTGCATTAGCATGATAAAAAGTCTGAGCAGGGAAATTACATTCTGTGGTTGCAGTATGGTGGGAGGCAAGACAGAAATCTGATTACTAACAAAAATGGGGTTCCACAGTAATCAAACAGCACAAGTTATCTAATTCTTCTTAATATCCTATTCTTGCCTTGACCTGCTTTCTCGCTGTAATCTGATGCTGAGTGCAGTCACTGTAACTGACGTAATAGGCAGGCCTGCAATCTGAATTGTCAGCATTGTGCTTCTCAATATGTATCCAGACATGGCACTGCCCTATGAACAGTTTTTACTGCTATCACCATCTTGGCAGCTGCTTTACTTCCCATCAGTGATATTCGTAAATTCATCCCTCTGTGTATGTTATCTGAATTTGTTTTGAGTTTTAAATTTTAAGATTTACAATTGATAGATTAATGGATGGTTGGATTTGACAGAAAATCTTTTTCAACACTAAAGTATCTGCTCGTCAAGCATGTGGTGGTTGGACTGCTGAACTACAGCTCTTTACGCTAAGTGACAGAACTGCAAATTTGGACCATTTAGTGGAGTAAGAAACTCTAATGATCTATGTGGCTTTGCAGAAAAAGTGATGTGTGATATGCAAATAGAGTGCCCTTATGCTGTATGTTCTGCACCCCACTTATGTGATCATTCCCACATAGCTGAGGCCTAACGAGCTATAAAAAAAGGCAAAGATGGATGGAAGGAGTGGTCATCCCTGACTGGCTCCTCTGCACAAAGTGAAGCTTGGTGATGTTAGTTTATACTTTTGATATTATGACTGCTGGTGAATTGCACAGTACCCATAGCTGTATGCTGAAGTTATCGCTTTGTCTTTCTTTTGTCTATTGCTTTTAAAGGTGATTGGAGAAGCTGATTGAATTGGCCATTGCTGAAGTTAACCCTAAGTCCCCCTGCTGGTTCTATATTCCTTCTCATATATATTGCCCGGTCATCAAAAAACAGCAAAAAATGTATCAATACCTGCATCAAACAAGTAAGAAATAGCTCAGAAGAAGAATATTACATTTAATCAACAACTGAATCTGAAAAGCAAACACAACATCCAACAGCTCATTGTGGCTAGATATTGTCTGTCTTTTCTCACTGAGCAGAAAGAGCCTGCAGGAAAATGAAAAGGGTTTATTTAAAGGATGCTTTCTTCTATGCTCTTTTTACATCCATGAGTATTACATGAAGGTAAGATCAAGAGGAAGCTAGTTAGTGTATGCACCATGGATAGAAAGACGACCAAATACACACATTTTTGTGGTTATTTTTGTGGTGACTTAATTTTACGGAACATTTAAATGCTTAGAAAGTACAAACATACTCATTTGCTAATTTAGAATATTTGATAATGATTTATTAAGCTTGCTGTGTACCCTCTATTGATTGGCTGCCACTGAACAGGACTGGAAATGCTCACAGATCGGAGCTCTCCTCTCAGCAGAAACTGTGGTTAAAGAATAAACTGATATTCCACAAGTCTACATTCATGGGTGATCTGCCCTCCCTGCCCCTCCTTCCCTGACTTGCTGTGGAGGAATGTTGAAGCCTATCATGGAGCACACGCTCTCTACCTCATTAACACTCCTGATAATAGTGTCAGACTACATTCACAGCTTTCTGCTCCCTCAAATCATGTCCACTTTCGTATAGCCTACAACAAATGTCTTGTCAGGAAAGACTGATTATGATGTAAGTGATGATGAACTGCACCATAAATCTTTTCACAGCTTGTTAGCCATGCTCCTCAAAAACAAAAATGGCATGATGTGTTGTTGTGTATATAGAGCAGATGATGTGGTCTCTTGAATCTCATGATAAGTTATCATAATGTTCTCAGTGGAAAGTAATTTAATATACTGGACGTACTGATTGATTTGATCAGCACGGAAAAGACAATGGATAGTGAAAATATTTCAAGGTAAAACAACCTTGTATGATAACAAATGATCGTTATCCCAAAGCTAACATTAGCATTCAATGACTTTGTTACAGTTTGATAGTGTTAGTTACAGGAGAAGATAGGATAGGAAAGGTATAAACTTACTATTAAATACCAAAACACATCTTTGGCACATTTATTTAAGCCTGCAAATAAAATTCACTAGATGTCTACAAGCTTGCAGTTTAACAGTGTTGCTGTCCCCTCACCCGACCTCAGAAATGTTCTGTTAAGTCAGTAATGGTATGTGACATTATGCTCACTGGAACACATATTTCTGTGTAATATTCATACAGATTACATCCAAAACTAAAGTATGGTCCAAGTGCTTTAGCAATGAGTGCTTTGTGTGGCACGCTTGCTTTGTTGCATTATGTTACGTGACATTGCATTAACACTGATTACATCCAGTGTGTTTTACTTCCAGGCTTTATTAAATGTGTCCAAGATGGCACTGGTATTTCAGAATGTATTTATTATTATTTAATGTTATAATTATTGTTTTTACAACATTAAATGGAAAGAGAAGAAAGAGATTTAATGTGGCTTTTTTGACACAGTCATCATTTTTCCCGAGTCCTGATGATATAGACTCACAAAAGCTGGATGACAATACTGCCTCCTGGGCTCAGCAGAACTTTTTGCATCCCATTCTTATGGATGTAGTGGTACGCTTGTCCCTGCTTGGTGGCTGCATCTACTTACCTGATTTCTTCCTTGACTGGCTGGTTTGGCTCTAAGTTCTGAGACAGGGTATGTGAAGTTTGCGAAGTTTGTCAATTTTCTGACCCATCATGTGCTTCAGTGTGCTTCTGTCTTCCCCACAAAACCTTTGATGAGTTACTTTTTTTACTATGTTCTGTGAAATTCTTGGCCACCACAGTGACTTGTTTGCCCTCTCCCTACATTACACTAACCCTTGATGACCATCACATATCTTTTCCCCTAACCTCTAATCCATTTGCCTCTGTCAGCTCTCCTCTCATCCTGATAAAATTCCTGACTTTCTCAGTGAGACAGCCTCTTGCACCTTAACAGGAGATTATAATAATAAGTAGAAACATTGTTTATATAACACATATATAGCACATCTTTTTGTGGTCAAGCAATTGAAAAATGACTTAAATTATCTAATTTAAGAGAGCACAGAGAGAAACATGACTGAACAACACTTTGGACTTGATCATCAAAACAGAGCTTAGCATCAAATATTACTGCTAGATTCTTACCAGCCAGCGTAATATTATTTGAGAAACCACAAAAATTAGCACCAAAAGA
The DNA here is from genome assembly GCF_017976325.1 of Chelmon rostratus. NCBI lineage: Eukaryota > Metazoa > Chordata > Actinopteri > Chaetodontiformes > Chaetodontidae > Chelmon > Chelmon rostratus. Next base: position 850,211 of record NC_055679.1, read on the forward strand.
GCTAATGGAATTTAGGGGCGACTGCAGACTTATCATCAGACGGTGTGTATAACTGAGTATCTTCAGCTAACATAATAGAAAAACATTCAAAATCATGATTTTGAATAACCTTGCCAAGAGTTGGCATATGGACAGAAAACAGAAGAGGGGTAAGAACTCAGCCTTGAGGGACATCACAATTCAGCTGAGTCGGCAAAGAAGAAGGGTGACACAGAGTGACAGAAAAAGTTGTGTCGGAGAGGTGTGTGGGTAAGAAACTAAGAGCCTAGCCCTTGATGTCTGCCCAGGCCTCCAAACGATGTAAGAGGATACTGAAATTGAGCAGATGCCTCTGTCCTCAGTTGGCAGTCGGTCATGACATTAGTAGCCTAATAAGTATCGTTTCAGTACTATTGTGCCCTAAAACCAGACCGGAATCTGTTGAAAATACTGTTTTTATTCATAAAAGATATCAAACGCCATAAATTACTTTCTCCAAAACCTTAGGTAAAAAGACAGCTTTGAGAGTAGTCTGTAGATACTTCAAATAATAAACACAAGTACCAAGTTTCATCTAATGTCTTCAAACAAAGATGAAAATGGAAGTGTCTGAAATTACACAGCGATACACTTAATGTTCATATTGGGCTTAGGTCTGAATAAACGTCCTGCTGCTGCTAAAATATAGCAAAAACAAGTGTGGACCAAGGAAAAACAAAGCAAGTCCAAAAACACTGGAAACACTGGAAAGGGCAGACTTAAACACACTAGGGAAGGAAGGCTAATGAGGGACAGGTGAACCAATAAACAATCACAAGGTGAGAAAACACAGGAAGTGAAGCACAAGATGACACATGAGGAAAACTTAAAGCATAAAACAAGAAATAACAAAACTGGTACCCAAAACCATGACACTCTCTGCATCACCTGGGCTTTGAACTCACAACCTTTGCCACCAACGGCACGTTGTGATCATGCTGAGCAACCTGGAAAAAATATAATCCATTAAGTAAGATGGCCATAAGATTTATGTTCGTAACAGTACACACATCCTAAAAGTTTGGACCTGGACCTATGAGCATCATCAACAACAACAACAATAAAACTGGCAGATATAAGAGGATTCAGCAGCAGAGGTGTCCAGTATATGAATTCATTTTGACCAAAAACAAGACATGCCATTGATATTTCTACCAGTGACTTTCTAGAAGGAAAGGTTGTAGCATCATTATCGGACACTTTTACCTGACACGGTCTGTGCACCGTTGGAAATGTCTTTGGCCTTACATGCTTGAATAACCTAGTGAGAGAGATGGCTTTATCAGGTTAATTGCAGCTATTTTTGTGCTCTACCAAACACTTGAGAAGGCCATTAAAAAGTCAAAGATCCGGAATGGTGATCTGCATGCCCTCCATTATGGTGAAAGGGAGACGGTTTTGATGAAATTTCAAAATAAAAATGTCACATCAGGCATCATTATGGTGTAAACTGTGAGAGAGATGAGTGATGTACTTTTATTTCTAAATGTTCTTGTTTCTTCTCCTTCCTTGGCTTCTTACTTCAAAAAAATGCATTAAAAAACACATGCATCGCACACACACACACACACACTGCCCTTGGCTGAAAGCTGGCATTAATCTCAGCCTGAGGAAGCACAGTGAGGAGGAATAATTGAACACAGACTCAACCAAAGGTGAGTAGTGTTCATGCTGACGTTCATCAACAGTGCTGAGATCAGTGCTCAGAGCTGTGCAGGAGCTGATTCATCATTCCCATCCTCTGTTGACAGGTATCAGACATGGCAAAATTGATTTTTATATGAGGGTATGTGTATCAGTGTGTTTATGTAGGTGTACTGGATATGGTTTAATTTGACATTTTGCAAGAAAGCAATTTTTCTTTCCAATCTTCTATAATCAGCAACTCAGATCAAAAATAGATATGATACGAGTATACTGATATTGCTGTTGTTGTCCCACTGGTTTGAAACCTCAATAAGTCTGTGAACAACATGCTATCCCTAAAATCTTACTGGTACAGTGAATAAAAAGACTAAGAATCTACAGTCTATCCGATAGCACAGGATAATGGACAAAGTTAATACTACTGAGGAGATCGGTCTTTCACTCAAAATCACAAAGGTTAGTGTGCTGGTGGTAAGTGGGTTAATGCAGATATTTAGATCCTATCATGTCTGGATCAGGATAGACTCATGTTAATACTAACAAGTAACTCTCTCCTGCCCTCCTGCAACCCTTTTCCTGCTAGTCCCCCCCCCACAACCACATGGGTTCAGCTCTTTCACACAACTCAGACACATTAATATTTACTAGTAGACAAATAAGTCTGATGTGGCAGGTTTATTGTGAATATGCAAACAGTGCACAATAAGCCAAGCTGATGCCAGGAGCCACTGAATCAGAAACAAAAATCACTCTCATTTATACTGACTCTAACTTCCTCTAATGTGCAGTTTTTATCTAAGTCCACTCCCATCGCTATTTGTCTTTGGCCTGTCAGGACACTGTCATTTCATTTTTGGTGCTTTACACTGCTCTCTGAAATTTAATGGGATCTGTCCTCCAAATAACTGATATATGTAAACAGGGTCATAATGACTTGTTAAGTAAACCACAGGAGCAGGAAGGATTGTGTTGTACTGTGTGTCTTGTCCAAGAGGAAAGTAGCACTTGCTATACGCCCACTTAGTAGTAGGGTGAAACTCGTCACCTTCAGTTCTTTCTCTTTATGTTATCCTTCTTTCTGCCTGGAGTTTACATTGACTGTATGCTGTGGGTTGATGGGATGTTTGTTGCAGTGCTACTCACAGCAGCTGCAAGAAGTATTAGTTTTCAGTGGTTTTAAATATTCCCAATTGCAGAAAAATTGCCAAAAGATGTGTTGACATATGTATTAACAAATGTGCTCTCAATAGTTGCAGCCAATAAGATGAGCTGAGAATCGCATGTGATGTAAAGATGTTCTTGTGATGAGCATGCGCAATAAAGAAAAAAGAAGAATGAGTTCCAGTCAAGTACAGGACTGATGCCCGGAACACCCTCCCAGGAAGGCATCCAGGAGGCATTCGGTAAAGATGCCCGAGCCACCTCAGCTGGCTCCTCTCGACGTGGAGGAGCTCTACTCTGAGCTCCTCCCGAGTGACAGAGCTCCTCACCCTACCTCTAAGGGAGCACCCCACCACCCTGCTGGGGAAACTCATTTCAGCCGCTTGTATTGGAGATCTCGTTCTTTCGGTCATGACCCAAAGTTGATGACCATAGGTGAGCGTAGGAACGTAGATTGACTGGTAAATCGAGAGCTTTGCCTTTCAGCTCAGCTCCTTCATTACTGCTGCCGCTGCACTGATCCGCCTGTCAATCTCAGGTTCCATCCTTCCCTCACTCGTGAACAAGACCCCAAGATACTTGAACTCCTCCACTTGAGGCAGGAGCTCTCCTCCAACCCAGACGGGGCAAGCCACCTTTTTCCGGTCGAGAATCATGTCCTCGGACTTGGGGGGGCTGATTCTCATCCCAGCTGCGTCGCACTTGGCTGCAAACCGCCCAACACATGCTGGAGGTCCTGGTTCATAGGAGCCAAGAGGACAACATCATCTGCAAAATGCAGAAATGAGATCCTGTGGTCCCCAAACCAGACTCCCTCCGGCCCTGTCTGGAACATTCCACAGGTAAACAGGTTGATTGGTAACAGGTGATAGTATCATGATTGGGTATGAAAGGAGCATCCTGGAAAGGCTCAGTCATTCACAAGCGAGGATGGAGGGAGATTTACCACTTTGTCAACACATGACTGCATAAAGAATATCACTACATGGGCTCAAGAACACTGAAAAACCAGTGTCACTAAACACGTTTCCACGTTTCATTAAATTTTACATTTTACATTTTCCCAAGTCGTTTGGAATCTAAGCTGTAATAAAATGGTAAATTAGTGTTCAGTGTCTTACCCAAGACAGGAGGGTGAGCTGGGGGTCAAACTGCCAACACTTACATTATCCGACAACCTACTCCTGAGCCGCAGCCACCAATATTCAGATCTGATCACAACGCAAGTAGAACTGATGCAATGGGATAATTTAATGCAAGGTGTAAATGCAAAAGCTCCTATTCAGAAGTTGGTATACAGATCACATTAAAGGTTAGAAATAACGTATGAAAAGCAAATTTTGTGCCATCGATAAGATGCCGTATGTATGACACCTTAGTTCTTTTTGAAGTATCAGGTTTTGGAGTGAAAGCAATAATTCAAGTTGAAAATATGATAACTAACTTCAAAATATGCAGTGGAAATCACATTTAATGGAAAAGCAGTATCTGCTGCTGCAAAAAGTGCATCTGTCCTCAACACCCAAGACTCAGCACACATTTCTGCCTCCTCTCCATCATCTGAGCAGCACAGGACACAAGGAGCTGATGACATAGTCCACAGGGGTGAGCTGCCACAGAACAAGGACATATAAAGATCACATTCTCCATGGATAGTTTATTTAATAATGGCAACCTTCAAGCCAAGGCACACAGCTATTTGGAATAACTGTGCTACAGCCCTGACAGAAGAACGAAACACCTTGACTAAGGCCTGACTGCAAGGAATAGAGCTCCACAACCTTTGGCTCAATTGACCATATTATCTGGTGAAAAGGTCACTGCGGTGTGACTCATCCATCTACTATATGTGATGGGAATAAATGAGGACAGGTAAATCTGGTCCAAAGCAGAAGGAGAAACAGATGAAATGAAGAGCAAAAGCGTCAGTATGACAGGCAGTGACAGGGTTATACCTGCTAAATGGATAAGTGAGCAGTGAAGAGCAGATAAAGGTTAAAATAAGTTTACAAGCATTGTAAACTTAAAGGATTGACGTACTTGTGGCTGCTTAATAAAAAGGTTGTTTAATCTGAATTCAATACAAACCAAATATCAAATATGAGCCAGTGATCATTTCATAATAAATGAAAGAATGTGCAACAGATGATTTCAGAGGATCCAACAGAGAGCTTGATAGCAGAGTGGGCAGGCAGGCAGGAAATCCACAGAGAGTACTCATGATCAACAACACTGATCCTCGGGGACAGGTGGCCTGGTTAAACGTGGGTAGACGCAGAGACAAACATGTAAGTGGGCAGGCAGGTAGCAAGCAAGCAGAGCAAACGCTCAAACTGGTTACCACAGTGCAGATAGGTGAGTAGGTGGAGCAGGACTGCTACCTGCAGAACACACCCACCCAGACAAACAGGGAGAGACAGACACAAAAGAGAAAAGGGAAACCAACACACTAGGAAAACAGGAGTAAATGCAGTCCTATACCATTTACAAATAATGCATTTTGTTCAGTATTACTTGTGTTTGGTAAGTATATTTAGAACACAGCACTCTTTAAATACTCAATTCTGATTGGTCAATTGCCAAAATTCAGCTGTTTTTTAATCACTATTTTGTGTAACATTAATAGATGCTTTGGTAATAAGATGTTTTCTACGCTGGATAATGTACTGTGAGCAGGTTCCTATGGAAAAATAATCCCCGACAGGATGACATAGAAGCCCGATGCTCACTATACAGTATACCTTACGAAGATAACATCGAAATCACTTATTCAAAATAATATACCAGTATTTTAGTAGTACTTAACCAACACTTTCCAAAGTATAGTGCATACATTTTTTTTATGTTTTTCTCTTTCTCTGGCAGCCATTGGTTTCCATTGATTTCAGCATATTGTTAGACCATCATGCAGAGGCTTGCTACTGTGCCTTGCTGGGTCATCCATCACAGAGAATATATCTCTTATGTTTTGTCAGTGTTATCTTATTGTTTCATGGTAATACCTTTGAAAGTGTCAGTAATTTCCTAAAACAGCTGGCCACTATGGTTTCAAATAAATGTTACTCAAACAAGGAAATAGTCAATTTTTTAGGGATTGTTTTCAGTGATGGATTAATCCACATTTTGCGATCTAGTGAGTATTTGGGGCAGCAGGATGATTTATGTGGGATAGAGTCAAAATAAAGTACAGTGTGTTTGTTCATGGTCACGAAGGAAGATGTCACCCAGTGAGACAACAAAACGTTTAATTTCAGTGTTAATTTAGCTGCTGTCATCACAAGGACAAAGGACACAGGCCATGGATGTATTAAGAACACCAGACAGTGAGTAACTATTCCACAGGCTGCTTGCTGACATAGTTACACAGAGGGAGGAGTAAAGATTACCAGTGTTTTTTGGAAAGACAGCTGCATTTACATCTTTTTAACATCTGGCTCACATGCATCTCAAACCAATGTTTCTGGAATTCTTCTTAGATGCATTTATGCTCATCTTTTTTCAGATCAGAGAGCTATCCGATGCACCCAAGATGCATGAAGTGACTCAGTGCAAATGGCATCTACACTTTAAGAAAATGATGCTTTCCAGAGAGACGTGCATTGGACGACCTCCTCTCGAACACTGAAGGAGAATAGCATTTTCTTCCTTACTAAGAGCTCTAACAATGACTAGCCTCATGGAACACATGCTCATAGAAAGGTAGTCCATGAGGAGGATGGCCCAGACCAGGCACTTGGATTGATTGCTGATTCTGTTCAAAATGAATTGATACGTTTTGACATGAGAACCATTCAGAAAGGTAAGGGATGAATATTTTACTGCTTCATGTTTCTAGTTGGAACATAATTCTCTCTGAGCTGTATTTGAAATTGTTAGCTTTCCATTTAATCTATAGGCTGCCTTTGTACAAACAATAAAAAGAAAAAAAAAAAAAACACCAGCTGATTGGTTTGGAATTTCGGTCGGTCAGCTTCAAGTGTTGATACACGTCAAGCCTTGGGGTTTGCAGCCAGTCAAATCAATACCAGGTGTCACTCAATCATCTAGGCTTAGTGAGCTTTCTACTCTATTTTTTCCACCAATCACTGAAAATTGGAGTGAAGAAGTGCTTATGTTTAGTGCCATTCTATAAGGAATGTAAGGTTAGCTTCTCCTCATTCCACATCAATACTGAAGCTCTGCAATAACTACGCTTCTCACGGCAAACAGCCCTGTTTAGACAGAGACCATTACATACTGAAGAGCCATTGATCAGAGGCAGCTCCTAGCACGGGGAAACCTGTGAGGGGAAAGTGAGGAGGTGTTATCGCTCTTATTACACATATTGATCAGCAGTGCGAGATGGATGGCTTTCCACTATGATGCCATCTGTCATTTCAGGTGCAACAACCAGTTGAGCTCCCCCACTGGGAGATTCTCCCTCCTCTTTGGCCTGAGGTTTGGCACAAGAGGAATGTGGGCTGTCATGGAAATGGAAGGGGGGGGGGGGGGGGGGGGGGGGGGCGACATCCAGGGGTACAATAGACTGCCCATGCCTGGACCATTTGTTAAAACATGTCTCTTGTACTGCAAACTCCTGTTATGAGAAACTGCTGAATGGTCCATCAAGAAAGCTCAATTCTACTTTTTCATGTTTCATTGTGTATTTCCTGCTGGCCCCATGCCACAAACGCTGGTTTCTACACCACTGCCACCTACAAAAGCTCATGAAATTACTGTGGCTTTCTTAAAAGGCTTAGGCCGGATTCACAACTGTGTTCTAGATCAAGTTATATCAAGTTTTTTTAATCAGCACTAGCCAAATCCTGTCAAAGATTAGTTCATATTTTCCCACCTAGTATCAAACGCGGTGTGTTACGGTTGTTGCTGGGCTTCTCCTTTGGTCTGTATGGCACTTTCACTGTGTGCTATGGACATCAGTTGACACACAGACAGACAGACAGAAGTACTGGTGAGGGTACAGTACAGAAATTAGTCCGTGGTGGTCCACAGCCCATGTGTGTTCTACTGTACTTTATCAGCCCTGTGTTCTAGAAATGACATTTATATCCAGCTAATTTGCATTCATAACTAGGTTGTACATTTAGGATGGATGGTGGGCATACAAAAAAACCCCAGCAAAATCAAGGACTATGACATCAGAATCCAGGGTTTGTGTGCAGACTGTGGTTAGGTTTAGGCAACAAAACCACTGTAGTAAAGGTTAGGGAAAGATTGTGAGTTCTGTTCAGCGAAATGTGTTGGAGTTAGGGTTAGGGTTATGTGAAATGTGTTTTCAGTAAACATACATCAGTTCTGACATTTTTGCCAGGCTTGCCAGGTGCATTCATTGACAACGTTTCCTCGTTACATTTTGAAGGAAATTTTGCATTGAATTATTTGCTGTTGATATTTAGTTTTATATAAATGTAATTTATAGGAGACAGGGCTCACTTTCACTGAGGATCTCAGACATCCAGAAGCAGCTTGGAGAGGAACTTCTAGTTAGTTCAAGTGACGCCAATATAGGAATGCCATGGGATCCACCTGGAAGGGCTAGAGGATGGGCGTGGAGAGTGATGTGAGTGTATAGATGTGAATAATGACAGAACATTTGCCTCATTTGGGTATAGTCAAAACTCTGGATCTTTGTAGGAAAATGATCATTTATTTATTTTGCACCTGTTTGAAGACCCACCTCCGAAGAGGAAAATTAATAACCAAATTAATCACTGAATCCATCTGTCTCCACAACTTGGTCTAAATGAGACTTTATTCACCTGACATTTATTTACACGGCATAAATGAAATGACTTTCCACACTCTGATGGTCAAAGTGAAACTACAAGCCATATTGATCTGTAGATGATAAACTAAGGAATGAATTGGGCAATGTTCAAAGGGAGGATATGATTACCTATGGATGTACTAATAAGTAATACGAGGATATCAACAACGAGATTTATTTGTACTTAACCTATTTGACATTTCCTCGAGGGAGTACCATTAAAAAAGACAACTGTTGGCAAGAAATAGCACTTCATCAGCCAGTTGAGTAGCTGGATATGCGGTCATGACATTATCCCCGGTCCTAATTGCAGGAATATGTTTACCATTACATCATGGAATAAGACATGCTGTGACTGGTTGAGGTCATACGTGTAGACACCCAATCAATACACGTCGAGAGTTTATGGCACTGTGATCATTATATCTGACACGGTGACCGTCGTCAAAAACCAATAAAATCATGTAGTCTGATCCTTAGAATGAGCTCTTTATGCTGCACCGCCATGTTTCTACAGCAGTCCAGAAGAAACACAGCAAACACTGGCTCTAGACAGAGCCTTTCATATTATAGCTGCAACCATAAAGGAGGGAGACACAAGAAGTATTGAATTGGTTGCAATCTACCACCTAGATGCCACAAAATACCACACACTGGACCTTTAGGCAGTGACGGTGGAGGGACAGCTATGGCATCTGTGAAACATTTAGTATTAATCTATGATGTAGAAAGTAATAAAATAAAGAAAAAACATTGAATGAGAAGGTGTGTCCTCACCTTTGACTGGTACTGTATTTCCTCAGTTGGACAAATCTCTTGAAAACACCAAAACCAGGAATTAAGATGCGTGACTAACAACTAATGTGTGTATCCCAATCCCAATATAGCTTATCTTATAGATCTCCATTGTCCAAAAACAATTGAAAACACAGCAATGAGCCACACTGTGGCACTGTGCGACATGTTTCTTCATTACCATGAACACACACTCTGTTTATTTTGGACTCCATCCCATACACAGTCCTGCTGCCCCACTCAGTAGAACACCAAACGTCTATTGATGAAAATAGTCCCCATGAAATGCATTTCCTCCTGATTGAGTCACAAATTACTGGCTAATAAATTGTTTGTCTTAAACTTTTCATGGGATTTGTTATTAGGAAAAAAACAGAACAGCCTTTAAGGTTGGATGTAATCTAAAAATTGTCAATAAGGCTTTGAGGCTTAGTTCCGAATTGATTTTTATATTACAAAAATGTTCCTTTTTGTCCATTCATCCGTCATCAGCCCCGAGCAAGATAACACCTGAGCCTTTCAGAGCGCACACCAAAACAAGAAATGTGTTGTTGAATTTAGTCTTCAACTGAATTGAATGAGAAACAAGCTGAATATGCAAAAGGGCTGGTAAAAACTGTAAAATCTGTTCAATTAGAAGTCACATGTATATGTGACTTATAATGCATGTAGCCCAGGAACACATACGCCAAGTCCATGCTTACAACATACTCAAGTGCAATAATACATGCAAAACTAGGTAGAAGCACATTAGAGCTCTTCTCTGTTGGGAGGCAGTATTGATTGGGGTGGATATATGGCTCATGTAATTGTTACTGAGCTTTGTGGCTTTAGTCGAGCAGTCACCGTATATGAAAGGAAGCATTTGCTGGAGTTGAAAAACAGGAGTATCCTACTGGAGCATCTGCAGTGCTGACAGGTAGGATAAATCACCTTCTCTGCTAAAGTCTGCTGCTGCAGAGCCAAATCTTGCGTGGACTGCAGCCCTCTGCTCTGGGCATACAGCCCTGTGGACTTATACAGAAACACACTGAGCCAAGAGCAGGCCTGAACACGTGAACTGCTGAGAGAAAACAACACACATTTTTTTTATTAATAATCAGTTTTCATTGTGATACAGTATCTATCAGTATCTATCAAATGTAATTTTGATATTCTAATTTAATATAATGCTAAGAAATACACAATTCCAACACTGGAATAGTCATAGTCCTAGTGTATTCCATACACCTAGGCAACTCTGATAGCACACGACTGAGACACAGCACACTGGTATGGATACATGGCTGTCACCTCTAATGAAAATGAAAATTTAAGGTTTTTATTTAATATTTGAAACAGAGTTAATGGCCATTAATCATAAAATCAGATGCAGTTAACTCAGTACTGACTCATTTGTATTTTATTAAAAGCATGCACCTACATTAAAAGCATTAACATTAAACACCCAATCATGCCAGCTGGTTGCGGCTCACTTCTGGGTCCTATTCCTTCCCTTTTTTATGTGCCTCCCCATGGTCCGTTAGTAGGTAATGTAATGTTGCCCAAAAGGATTGCTTGAGGGAATTAGGCACTGAATGTTTGGTAATGTTCCCTATATTGACAAGGTCATGATTTAGACAATTGACTCAGTAAGGGATAATGTAGAGTGAGCAGGTTCTTATGGAGAAATAAACCCCAACAGGATGAATAGAAGGGGATAAAGAAATGGAAACAGATTTCAAAATATATAACGCCTAAATCAGCTGCTGTGGGCATATTTTCCATCAGTAGTCTGGGATATCCTGTCACTTCTCCAAGTTTGACATGATTACAAGTCCCTCTTTCATATCCAGCAATGGAGTTGAAATCAATCATCAAAACCCTCTGCAAAAACGGGCAAGATGTGAGCGAGCACCCCCCCCATCTTAGCCTCAGATTTGCAGCTCATCAGGGCATCTGAAGTGCTGTCACCACACACAGCATATACCATAGCTGCAGGATAATTTAAATCAATAAAATTTGTTTTAGTAATTATTTTGTGTCATGTTATTGAATGCTTTAGTGGTAAGCCATGTTCTAAGCAGAATAATATAGAGTGAGCAGGTTCCTATGGAGAAATAAGTCTTTATACTAATTTAAATACTAATACTAATACTAATACTAAATACTAAATAACTGAAAACAGTGAGTGGCGGTTGCTATGCAGTGTTCTCTTTACTTCCAGTGCCACTGTGTCGGAAAAGGCCAAGACACCCTAACTTCTCAAAATAATAAAAATCTGTGCATATTCTGATATTAGAAGTTATCAGAAGATATTAAAAGTTATTTTATCATGTTTTTAATTCTTGTGGCCGTTGAGTCCATGGGTGATGTAGTTTGTTAAGTGTGACTTCTTTCTGCTATTTTACTATTCACTATATTACTAATATTATTATTTATTACTGTCTTATATTATTACAAAAAATATTATTAGCATTATTGTCATTTCTGCTATTCTATCCTATTCTATTCACTGCAGTATACAACAAGTCTGTATTTCCAGTGGAGAAGTGGTGCAGCCATGCAGGGCAGCACAGTACAGTACAGCCATCAGCCAGTCTAGTCTGAGTCCATCTGACAGGTGGCCACTCAGTTCATTTCCAGAGGGCCACTTGGGACTTCTGCTGCAGTCTGGTCATTTACTGTGTGCTTACTTACAGCTCTGAGGCCTGGCTGAGGCTCTGCAGTGAGGACCACCGGGGGAGTATCAGGATGACAGATGAGGGGCTATGAGCTATTGTAAGTGCATCTGACAGCAGGAGGAACACGTATAACATCACTGAGTCCCTGCCCCAATCTGTTTATAGCATGTGACAATCTTTGAGTGTCACCCTGCATTTGATTCAGAGATTTACAGTCCACAGGACTGAAGTGGAGGCCTGAGCAGCTCTAAAGACACTACAGAAAAATAGGTAACTAGTTTGATACCCATGCTCCCAGCAGACATTCAATATTAATGCTAGATTATGCATATCTTAAATTTCTTGATGTTGAACTGTGATTAGTTTAAATAGCTGGGTTTTTGCCAGATTCAGCTCCTCACAGAGTTTTAAGATTAGAGAGCAGACGGAGCTGGCTGACACATGCTAATGTTGTCACCGTGTTGTATTTACCCTGGGTACATCACATTTTGCACAGCAGTGGAGTGAATAAGAACACCGTGTGCTGTTCTGCTGAGAGACATTCACACCGTGACCTTTCTCTAAATCATTCAATAACAGGCGTGTTGTCATAACAACCCTCCCTGGCTGCTCAGTAGACTGCATTTGGAAAATAGAGCAACAGTAAACTGTGGACACTGTGGCTCACCTGCTCTTTAATAACTGTCCCTTGCATCTAACTGTTGTGGGGTATTTACAGGTTGGCCCCTGGGTACATTGAAGAGTCTTAGTTTCAGATTTTGTCAGTCAGCTTCAGGTTGTGACTTTTACTTGAAAGTGGCAGGAGATAGCAAAAAGTAAAGCACTTAAAAAATGTTTTCACACGAAGCAAATATCATCTCCAGTGAATTGCTATGGATTTTTTTATATGCATTAGTGATTTACATTGAATAATAGCATTTGTGTCAATGCAGAAAGTACTGAGGTCTGATGGCGTTGCCTAACTATTAAGAGTCACATCCTACATGACTTCCAGCTGCATGCTAATGGTATCTAACCTGTAGTTTTGGTATAGTATAATCCTAACCAAGCAGTTTTTGTGCCTTAACCTAACCAAGCTTTAACCACTGGGGTGAAAGCTGTGAAAACAACAGCATGATTAAGATTTGTAACAGTGAGTTTTAACTATTTTAGAAGACAGACAAATGATCAAATGATGTTGTCCTCTAGATCAGGCCACCAAGTGAGACAGTGGCACAGAATCAGAAAACACTTTTTTCTAAACATAATGATAAATGCCTCATTCTGTCATTTTAGTTTACTGTGTGACCTACAGGTGCTCTGGTTCCCTCTCATAGTAAAAGAAAAAAAAAAACCTACAGATTAGTTAAAAGAGAGGAGAGATTCAATTTTGCCAAAATTTAATTTTGCTTGGTCTGGACCTTTGGCCTGGACATACTGTAAGTGGGCTTGATTAATACAACTCTACTGCGAGTGTTACAATGACACATTGCACCAAGTGTGAAGCTTTCGAGCAAAGCTGTCTCCTCAGATCAACAGTCAGCAGAGTTGACACAGAAAGTGAGTCTGAGATAAACAAGAATACCCCAATTACAGAAGAAGAGGCACTTTGTCATGCCTGTGGCATAAACACTCTGCATATTTATGAGAGATGTAAATAAGAAATGAAGATGCATTGTGATCAAGGACCAGGGAATCCACAAACTGCTGATGTCAATGCTTGTGTAAAGAGGCTTCTAGAGGTCAGCTGGTTAGTGAAACTATTTGCAAAAGGAACAGGTGTTGAGGTGAGGGGACAGGAAGAGGTTTAGACAGTGAAGTGCATGTTTGGAAAGGCGGTGAGAGAAGCTAAATGACTGTACTCTGGGGAAATTCAACATTCAACAGTTCTCAGCCAAAGACTCTGTGATCTGTCGGTGCCCTGACAGAAGTAAACTACAAACCTAAACCTGTTCAAGAGGCGGAAACCCCACAAAGCAACCAGACCTGAATCTGTCTCTTCATCCACTTTCAAGCACTTTGCTGATCAGCTATCTGTGTTGTTCACAAGCATCTTTAACACCTCAGTGGAGATGTGCCAGTCTGCTTCAAGACCTCCACCATCTTCCCCGGTCCCAAAAAAACAAGGACCACAGGACTTAATGACTTCAGGCCCATCGCCCTGACCTCTGAAATAATGAAGTCACGTGAATGCTGTGTACTTTCCCACCTCAAAACCATCACTGATCCACTCCTGGACCCCTGCAGAGTCAATATGTCTGTAGATGGTGCTGTAAGCATGGCTCTCCACTTCATCCTGCAGCATCTGAGGTCCGTTTCACAAAGCAGGTTTACTGAAAACTCCGAGTATGTTAACCCTGAAATGAGGGAAACTCTGAGTTTTCCGTTTCACATAGGAAGGTAAGTCAAACCAGAGAAAGAGGGGTAACTCAAGCCTGTTTCACAGACAGAGGTAAGTTAAACTCTGAGTCAGTTACTGCAGTAACAGAGTCTATGAACCTAACCTGGTCGGGACCAGGTTTTACTCAAGGAACCTCGAGTTTCTCTGTGTCTCCGCCCTCTTTCAACCGCACACCGCATTCACTTCCTCATTCATTCATTCAGTCGGCAGACGAGTTTTGGCATAGTTCTGCCGTCTGTTATTAAAAAAAATCATTAAAAATATCAGCCAGTGGGAAGTCCATTAGGCACAGTAGGTGGTGACTTTTTTCGTTAACATGGCATGTTAACGTCTTTTGATCATGATCCCGTGGATGAAGGTGCAGCGATACTGCGCAGAAAATTAAATATTCATCGGGAGATAGTTATCAGACCACGATGTTCTTGCTTTTCCAGACAGTTATCGGTGTTAGGCCACCACCCGTTCTTCGTGCATCTGCCTTCTTTCTGTTGGCTAAGTAAAAGTCTGTGTTAGTTTAAATATAGGCTTAATTATTTAACATAACATGATATAGATAAGAACACTTTTTTCATTTTTAAATTTTATTTCATTCGTTCACAAAAAACAAAACATTATATGAACACAATATACCCAATTTTACAATGAAAGGGAGCCACTTAATATTTACAATGTAAAACATGATCAAAATGAGGTAGCTACCTCCATGAGATCATCCAGAGGTCTTACCTGTTTGAACCATGTTTTTATATTTCATTTTAAGCTGCTGCCAAGTGCGCTTCTCCCCCGCGGGATTGCACCTAAATGAAATAAATTAATAGGCAACCATTCAAGCAGTTTTGCCCTGTAATATTATTGTGATTTCAAAGGACTACATTTATACTCACGCATTGACCCGAGCAGCAATGTTCTCCCACGCCGTCTCCCTCTCCTTCGCAGCTGCAGCGGTGTTGGACCGTCTAAAAACGTGTTCATATTCGCTGTATGAGCGCATTAAAATGTCTGATTTCCAGTGGCGTGAAGTACGCAGCCTTCCGCTTCCCCGTTGCCATGGTGAATCCTTAAATCGGGGTTCCATTGATGCTGTCTTTTTAAAGTTGCGGTGCACGCGCTTAACTCGAGGTGAACCTACTCTGAGTTAATCAAACTAACTCAAATCTGCTGTTGTGGAATCGAAAACTCAGAGTTTCCTATCTCAGAGTAGATCAACTCAGAGTTCAGGGTTACACTCAGAGTTTGTTGAACCTGCTTTGTGAAACGGACCCCAGACAGCTCTGACAGCCCAGGGAAACATTAATGCATCAATATATGTGATTTGACCTGTGCACAAAGTGATAGGTGTGACTGGGCTACCACATCCCAGCTGTTGCTATGTAATGGAAGGATGGAAGATTTATTCCAGTTAATGGAGTAGTCAGAAATTTTAGAGTATGCTACAATTAATTTAATTGATTCTTGTAGAGCTGAGTGAGGGTTTTGTAGGAATTGTAATATATCATCCACATACAGATTAATATAATGATCTGCATTGAGTGTCTGGGTTCCTTTGATGTAGGGATTTAAATGAATGGCTGCTGGGATGGAATGGATGGTTTTTGTAATAGTAAACAATCTATTAATCTCAAAATCCTGGTTTATATGGGTTTATGTAAGTATTATGTCATGGTCACTACTAACGATGGGCTGGATCTTTGAGTCTGATATATTAGATATAATTGAGTTGCTGGTGAGGAAGAAGTCAATGCATGGATATGATTGGTGAACCAGTGAGAAGATTGAATATTTTCTTGTGGCTGGATGTTTGATTGTTTCTGTCAACTGTGATTCGCTTATTGTTGTTAGCTCTGTATACTGAAGGGTCGATGGCAGGGCATTTGGGAGTGTTTGAGGTGGTGTAACAAAATTATGAAAAAAGGATGGTTCATCGGTATTTGGGATTGTTGTGGAGCTGTTGATAATTGATATGTTTATGATGATAAAACATCCTTCAGGATCTGCGATGGTGGTTTTGTAGGTGAATTAGACTTCTTTGTGATGATTTCAATTTGTCAAAATCTGATTCCGAAAGGTGTGTTTCTTGTCATAAACATATATCTGCTTGTTTGGCCAAATGATTCAATGCTTTCATTTTTTTTGTCTGAGAACCAATTTCACATTATATTCCATGTTACAAAGTTGAGTGACAACCTTTTGAAAGGGTGATTATGAGCTGGACATGAATATTGATATAGGAGGGTGTGTGTGTGTGTGTGTGTGTTTGTGTGTTTTTGGGGGGAGGGTTAAAACCTAGATGGCATGCACGGTCTTTTTAAATTCTCCAGCTTGTCAGATAATTGCCAGACTTACTGGGGAAGTTTATTGGTGAACCAAAACCTGCCCAAAGTTGAAAGTCCTAGTGCTTCAGTCTTTCACGCTTCTCTGAGCTCCCATTACAACAGTTTACCCACCCAAACCCACATAGAGACTGTGCCTGCCTCATGACCATGTAGGTTAGTTCAATCAAAAGCAAACTAGGAGGAGTTATACATATCTTCTTTAAAATGCAGACTTTCTTGCTCTTTATACTACGTCACCTGACTTCCTCATTTACTCGCGTCATAAGTACTATGACCACCAGAGTGTCATAATCACCTACTTGCAAAGAAATTATAGCATACTTGCAAAGTCCTATACTTGACTATAAAAAAAGACATACAGTTCAATGACAAAAAACAAAGACTGAACTATCAGTTAAGTAGTGTCATCTTGGTCCATATATTATTATAATCAAAACACAAACACTGCACAAACCAATGTATTAGAATATGATAACATTGCTATGAAAAAGAGTGCTATGGAATACAAATGCATGATGAAAATTAAAGGTTGACACAAATAAAAAGACACCGTACAGAGCAGCGCTGTATCTGATATGTGTTACTAAAAAACAAATCTTACTTTCTTAAACAACAGCAATGTGCAGGCATTCGACTATGATCGCGGTATATTCACACAAACACACCCACACATAGTAGCATGTGAGGTCGGGCTGTGGAGCTGTAGTACTGCTGCAGGGTTGTCTCCAGGGAAGAAAAAGCTCGGGTCTGTTTGCTGTGTAGGTGTGTGTGTCTCTGGATGAGAGACATGGTGTGTAACAGGGGTGTGGGCTGGAGTAGTCATGTTATTGTGTTCCACCTTTACTTGCAGCCTTGTTTTGTCCCATAGGTCTCTCACCTCCCTGTTCTGAAGGGACACTGCTGCCTTTTATGAACAAGCCCAGACAGAGGGACCAGGTTCAACACTGCAGAGTGTCTGATAAACACAGATGTCACCTGCCAGCAACTGTAATACCAGACTGGTGGCTTTACTTTTACTTTGTTTCCATTTTTAATTAAAGCTCAGTAATTGTGCACCTCTTAACTCCTACCTTTCAGTTCTCACCCATAAAACTTCTAGATTGCCTAAGGTTATAAATCTTCTCTCTGATTTAAAGAAAAAGATGTCAATGAACCAATATCCATGGTTACCAGAGGATGACTTTGGTGAGTCCCTGAATTTTCAAATAGAAACATCACAACAGAATTTCACCTCTACCAACTGTCACACTCAGGAAAAATATAAACCTGGCAGCATTAGTTCTTTCCTGAGTATATTCTGCTAATACAAAAATCTACCACTTTTGGTCCAGACTGATATCATAGCAAGAATCTTTCTTATCTTTCTTATTATCTTGTTTTAACATGGGGGTTGCAATGCAAATTTCATTGTCTGTTCTGTTCCCACAGCAGCTGCAAATTTCTCCCATTTCACAACTATACACTCTAGACTTGAAAGGAGACTTCCAGTAATTTTACATTCAGCATAAAATCCCACACACACAAAAGGAATTCTATGAAAAGTGTCATCTGCTCAGAACAGTATAAAGCTAGTGTACCAAGGTGAAAGTAAAGATGTGGAGGTTTGGGTGGTGGATGGGTCTGTTCTGTCAGAGATCACAGAATTCTAATCTTTGCCTCACCATAACCAAATGTCTAAATTATGTCACACTCACCATACTTTAGCCATAGTTCATTTGTCATAATCATGATCTTTCCATCGCCTTATGTTGGGATCAGACTGCAAGATTTTTTTTTTGTCTTTGACGATGGTCACTGTGTGAGATCTAGCGATCACAGTGCCATAAAGACTGGCAAGACTACTCATATAGATAGATAGATATACTTTATTTATCCCAAGCTGGGAAATTGCAGTGCAGCAGCAGCATTACACACAGTGAAATAAGTGAAAATGGGTGAAATAGGACTATAAAGAACAAACTATACATAATAAAATATCGAAATAGCGAGCAGTAAAAATTATATGTACATAATAATAAAATAGCAAACAGTAATAATAAAAAGTATTGTACAAAAAAGAGTATATACAGCAAATGGCAGTGTGTAGAAAATAAATGAATGTAAGTAATGACCTGAGATTTTTTTTTTTTTGTATGACCTTGACTAATCACAGCACGTCTTATTTCACCATCATGCACAAGTTCAGATGTCATCGGGGAGCCGAGTGAAGCAACTGTCAAACATTGACAAGTGTGCGTGTGATGCTGGCTGTCTTCTGTACCAAAAAAAAAAAAAAGAAAGAAAAAATGGCTGTGGATGCACTGTAACATTAAAAGCAAATGCAATAGGTAGTGCAAACTTCGGCCCATTTGCTCATTATTTATGCATCCGCTGGGTAGCATCCATAACAATAACGATAACAATTACGACAGGGCCAAATGAGTGTCACGCGTAGTTTGTATGTTATTTCCATATTTATTCTACAAGGAGCAGGCTTGGCTGTGTAACCTCTGTCATGACCTGGCTCATGTGGCCACAACAAAAAAGGGAGACAAGAGCATTGTGCACTGTTTAAACAATATTTTATTAATCAATTGAGTAAAAGAACACTCATCATGCCACAGGGGCACCACACCTCATATTCACAGTCTCCTCTGGTTTGAATATGATAAGGGGTCACATTTTGTAATATCCAGATTTAGTCTGCATCAGTCACCAGAGACAACTTCTGGGTTGAAGAAATGTAACTTGAGCTTTGCCTGTGGATCCATAATTATTACAGGTAAAGATGAAAGAAGTACATTTGTTTAAGTACATATAGTGCACAGTTTATGTGAACATGTGATTTGCTACAGCCTGTGTCAGTTGATCAGCTCTACATTGGTATCCAAAAGACATGACTGTCCTCTGAAGAAAGACACACTGCCTGTGCAAGGAGACCACATTGACAGATGTGATATATTGCAAACTGCTGTGTGAATGCATGTATTTATGTATGATTAATATTTATGACTATTAGTTGGATTTAATTTCACTATTGCTGCATGCAGTGAAATTAAATCCAACCTGAAGAGCATAGAAAGGGACTCAATTCCACATTTGCTGTCTGTGTCTCTTTTTCTCTTTTATCACGTCCCTTCTTACTGTACATGAAATGTTCTCCTGAATTTAAAGAATAACAAAAAAAAAAAAAAAAAAAAAAAATCTGTTGATGTAAGAGTTTTGCACAAGGTCAAACATGTACAATTGACACAGAACAGTTTTTCCAGTGTTGTGAAGGAACATTCTGAGCAGATGACGTGTATGTCCGCAGCGTGACATACTGCCTATATAAAGACTTTTCACCACCATTGTGCCTCTATTGTTTTCAAACTATTTTTAAACTACACCCACATCAGTATGATGAAAGCCTCAAGAGCTGTATTCCCCATACATCCTTTCAGTTGAATGCCAACAGAAAATAGCATGCTAATTAGCTTTTTCTTGTCTCATTTGTAGTCTATAGTCTTTATTCATCAAATTCATTGCCCCATATTGGCATTTATAAGATACACATAATAGTTCAGCCTCTATATGTCTGAGTCAAACCGTTAACTCATAGAACTTCAGAATTAATGTTTCTCATTATTCACTGAACATACAGTTGGGAAGTAGCTGGTAACACTGCATCCTTCAGTCCCCTCGAATACATCACTGACCTGCAAATAAGAAAACAAAACATTATTAGTATTGTTCCATACTTTAACTGCTCTGACTGTGTATCTCAGCGTTCCCCATACTCTGTAGAGTTCATCAGAATTTGTCTGGAAAAGAACACACTGAAGACAAACAAACTGCTGATGTTTAGGAATTGGCTTTCAATTTCAAACAAATTTCAATAAAACAGTTCAATTTCAATTTAATTCAATTTTATTGGTATAGCGGCAAATCACAACCAATTTTGTCTTAGGACACTGTCCATATAGAGCAGGTGTAGACCACACTCTCAACTCTCAGCTGAGTCGATATTTTAAATACTCAAATACATTCATACATACAGTATGTTATATATATACTGTACTATAACATTTAACAGTTCTTGAACCTCTCCCAGACATCTTCTTCCAAGTAGGCAGGGATGTCATCCTGCAGAGGCTTCAGAGCCATGTCATAAAGCGGTTCTTGGCTATGCTGCTCTCTCTTAGCTGTGTCAGGGATGTCTTCAGCACTATGACCTGAGGTCAAACATGACTGCGCAACAAGGAATATCCTTCAATTAAAAGAAAAACCAAGGGCTGTGGTTCTGATTTCACACCTCCTGCTTTACCTGGAAGAAGAAATAGTTTCTCTTTTAGAAAACCAAAAACAGCCAGTGGATCTTCCCATGCACAAGTTGCAAAAGGAACATGGGGCAAGGCGAAAGACCTAGGGCCGGATTTATAAAGATTCTGAGTGCAACAAATTGCTCTTACTGGTGAAATCCCCCCTTACAATTAAGACAAGATCCTGGCAAAGATAAAAGTTATTCACAAAGCATCTCAGCTGTTAAGAGAGTTTCTTAGGTGATGGTGTAGAGATCTGCAGCCTCCTCTTCCTTTCCCTTTTGTGTTCCCATGTTTTCCTCTCCTCCTCCTCTGTTTGTCTAGATGAGTGGCATCACTGCAGGGCGTGGCCGACAGGTTGGACCAGCCTCCTCTCTAAGCACAGGTGTGCTCAATGTAACAATCATGACTCACCTGACAACACAGTATATAAGCCCCAGGGAATCATCCAGTGTTCATCGAATCACCTACCTACCAGTGTGGTAATGAAATAGACCTCTTTGTTTACCTAGTCTCTCTGTCAGTTTGCTAACTGTTTGTTACCAGCCTGATGTTAAGTTTGAGCTTTGTGCCCAGGTGTATTAAACTCACCTGCGCTCTTCCAGATTGCTCTCCCTGTGGAAACCCTGTGTGGATATTAACCTTACGTCTGCATCCTGTCCGCCTGTTCTCCCTGTGGAACTTTGGATCATGGAGACCCGGACCAGTCGATTCTTGGAGACCGGTCGCTCCCTGGACCCAGTGAAATCAGTTCACCATTAGACTCCTTGTTGGTACTTGCTGAACATTTATTGAACTGTTAGACTTGTCTACTCTGTCTGAGCTTTGGCATTTCGAGTTCGTTGAAACCCCAAAACCTTAACAGATGGCGATGGTGGACAGAGAACGAGGTTGTAGAAAAATTCTCCAAAAGCTGAATAACAGTGGATTGATGAAATGCTACAGATTAGATTGTGCAGGGATAAAGTTTGTGGTCGATCTCATTTGAACCAAGCTCACGTCTGAACATTGTAGCGCCAGAAATGAAAGTGATGATAAAACTGAGATATTTAGCAACTAGAAAAATGCTGCAGTGCAGCAGTGACTTGGTTCTGTCACAACATTCCATCAGCAGAATAAACACAAACAATTACAGCGCTTTCACAGCCTCATATTGTGGCATTTCAACAGGATGTCCACACCTTTCAGACTTGCAAAAGACCATTCATGGACATAATGGGCTGGTGTAATTGATGGGAGTTATGTTTATGGCAGAGTTATGTCAATTAACGCAGCTACACATATAAACTGACCAACAATCATGAAAACTGGGGAAAAAAGAGACATTTTTATAGTTTTTATATGTTAATAAACCAAATCAAATAGATCACATTCTAAAATTACCAGTGTGCAAGTATGGCTGTGTTTTCAAACATTTTGTTGGCTACTTTTAAAGTATGACTTACAATCCATTCAACAGAGATTTTCTTAAATTAGTATTCATAATTACATCATGTCTTAATAGAGATTAAATTCTATGAATTGTATAAATTGTCAGCTCTATCAAATTCACTGTTCACTGTCTTTATCAACCAATCAGACCTTTTAAGAAGAATGAGCCCTACCTAGCAATGAGGTCAATCACACCTCTTCACTCAGATAAAAGTTTCTGTCCCATCCTCGTTCAAAGTTGCTCTGAGAGCTTTCCTTAATCATTCCTGAGGGCTCCTCACAAAGGTTTTGTCTCTTCAGAACCTTTAAGTAGGTTGCATACATATCCCATTTCCTTTAGGTGTATTTTAGTTTTTTTGAGATGCTGACTTGTCCGTCATCACATGGCATTATTTTATTAAATCTAACCTATTCAGGAAATCACTTTCAAAAATCACTATGGTGGTGTTTCATGATATTTTTTAAAAATAATACAGAACTAGATTTTGTTTTAAGCATTATATTCCTCATTTCTGTCCAGTTGTCTCTATGTCATAAATTCTTTAACAAGACGCACTTATAACCTTGGCAATGTGTTATTTCTTTGTGGTTGTTAGAAATACAACATGTCATTGCTTGGAAAGACATGAATTATATCAATAGCTGTATCGTCTGTGTACATTCATCTCAGTCACCAAGCAGCAGAATGTCTAAACACAGTCTAAAGACAATCCACTGGCTTTGTTCTTAGCCTAGTGTAGAAAACATTTTGCAACACCTTGGCAACAATCATTCTGAGAAGCCTTTTGGCTCGCTGGGAATGTGATTCTATGCCCCCTTTTTCCTTGACTGTGCTGAGGGGTCATATCTCACACAACGTCAGTAAAATGCACCATCAGCAGCTTTCAGTTTGCAACACCACTATAACATCACTATCACTGCAAATCTGGCAACATGGCCCTTGGCACAGTCCTGGGAAGTTGGCATATATATTTTAAACAATTTCTATGCCTCTATGTGGAAGGATGAAAGAAGCTGAGAGACCCCTAATGATGTGCCCTAGGTCAAATTCTCTCCCTTTCCCTCCACTGAGTTTCTACATGACAGTGACAAAGATGGGAGGCTCCCAATAGCTAACACCTGCATCAATTGCCTCCAGCTCCCCATCTGCAACTCATCCTGTGATGTTAAGAGTAACATTGACTTCAGTATTTGAAACACCAAAGGGTTTGGCATGGAATAGCTGGAATTAACTGAAAATGTTTATTGTAGGGTACATGATACTGACTTCCAAACACACACACTATCACTAATGTGGTGGATGCTAGCAGGCCATGTGCAGTCTGGATGCTCGTGGGGTGGATGCTGACTGTCTGAGGTGCAGACTGGAGGCTAGCTGGCCAAGCATGGTCTTTCTGAAATTATCAGTCCCAGATAGCATGGATAACAATTCCTGGGGTTTCCAAAAATTAGGGCTTAGTGTTGATCACTATTTCAAAAGTGGCTATGGCCCTCAGTTTATCCTTATATTTGAACTGTTCAAACAAAAGGAAGAATAATTCATGGTGGATCTCTCCTCCAGCTGTTCCTCCATTGGAAAGCAGATGTCCACTGGGTCAATTCCTGGCCAGTTGGCACTGTTCCACCTGTACATATAGGGTACAGGAAGACAAGGGTTAGGACTCGAATGAAGACTAAAGGGACGGAGCTGGTGCAGCTCAATAATTTCATGCAAAAAGAATCACAGTACAACAGGCTTACGCGAAGGGTGAGGTAGACAAAAGTAAGTGCATATACAGGTAAACAAATATAATTTGCAAACAAATCCATCAAAGAGCAGGCAAGAATCAAACGTCCAGCAAAACCAAGCAAAGTGAAGAGAAACAAGATCCAAATCACAAGGCATAAACACTGGGAAATAGCAGGAACGCTATCCACACAAGGTACTAAGATGAACTGGCAAGGAGTGAAGGAAAATCACAGACATAAATACACAAGGGGAGGGAAGGCTAATGAGGAACAGGTGAAACTAATCAACAATCACAAAGGCAGGAAAAACAAGACAGGAAGCAAAATAAAACATGACGCATGAGGCGATTAACCTTCAATGTGTTCAATATGTCCCATTTTTGTTCAAAAAACTCACATTAAAGAATATAGAGTTCCTATTATAAAACTGAAATAATAGTCATGAAGTTCCATTTACATAAGTGTACTGTGTCTGACTGTTGTAGCCAAATATCTTTTATTTGTTTTAATCAAGGTATATACCAATGGATCTTAATGAACTTAAAAAAAATGAGCTTGGAAGCTAATCAAAACAATTAAAATTGCATGCACATTTTTTATGTTTCCACCTGTCTGCACCTTCACAAGTAATCATCGCCTTAGAGCCATGTTGTAGCAGCTCCTGGTTAAAATATGGTGCCTTCTGGATACATGCATAGTCAACCATACACATACATACATACTTATACATGCATACATTCATACCAAGCACACATGCATATACATACTCAAGCACAAACAGGAATACATCCTGACATACATACATGCTTTCCCACACTCATCTTTTAGCAAGATGGTGCCTCTAGAGTGGCAGCTTGTTACAGCAGATCTGACCTTTTTTTGTTTTAGTGTTTTTTTTTCTGTCAGTAGCCGATTGTGTGCACTCATAGATGTACAACTGGTGAGACTAGTGATTTCCTTTCTACTATTTTCTGGACTGTGTAAAACAATATAGGGAGATCCATTCAGCCACGGCTCTATTGTTTACACTCAGGAACAGCTGTTAGCGCTGTCCAACATAAAGATCCCCATGTAAATAAGGTGATGGGGATGCAGAGCTGGAGCGAAGAGCCATGACAAGAAAAGATGGTACAAACCACTCATACCATCTGTCATTACGGGGAACCTGAGATCTCTCCCTGATAAGCTGGACGAGCTAGCGGCGCTAACCAGACTGCAGAGGGAGTACCAGGAGTGTAGTATAATGTGCTTCATGGTGACGTGGCTGGGTGAACTCTGGACACGCATGTTGCTTTGAACAGGCTTAAAATGCTAAGAGCAGAACGGTGAGCAATGGAGGACGGAAGGGTGGGGGCATAGCGCTGTTTCTGAGCTATTAGCATTTGGCCATATTATCTCCAGAGGGAGTTCTGACATGTCATGTCATTACAGGCTCGCTTTGACTGTACTGATTGCAGTGTTTTTGAGGCTGCTGCTACAGATCTGGCTGAACTCACTGCTCAATGAACTGAAACTGTGACATTTTACACTAGTTTTGTGAGGACCTTTGTGTGCCAAAAAAAAAAAAACCTTCTGCACATACAACAATAGGCCATGGTTTTCAGGCTAAACTACAGAAGCGGGGAAAGAGTCCTGTATAACCAAGGCAGATAACAAACACGCTGAGAAAGAAGATTAAAGAAGCAAAGAGGTGGTGCACCAAAAAGCTGGAGGACAGCCTTTCAGCTAACAACCCTTCGTCAGTGAGCGAACACTGTAGGACGTTACTAACTACACACATGGCTGAGAACCATCAACCTGAATACATTCCACTGCAGGTTTGATTTGCCCGTATCAACACCCTCCACCAACCCTGGCTCAGACATCCAACTCTGTGATCATTAAATCCCTTGAGAGACTGGTACTGACTCATCTGAAAGACATCTCAGGCCCCTTGTTGGACCTCTGCATTTTGCCTACTGGGAAAACAGGACGCAGCCAACATGGGACTGAACTACATCCTGCAACACTTCGGCCCGCCCCAGGGAGATATGCAAGTCCTGTTTGTGGACTTTGGCTCTGTGTTGTCCCAGAAATTCTCCACCCAAAACTCATTCAACTCACTGTGCCAGCCTCAACGTGTCAGCGGATAAAAAACTTCCTGACAAACAGGAACCAGCAGGTGATGCTGGGATAAATCACATCCAGCACCTGGACCTCTCCCCTCTGCTCAAAACTGTGACAGTGGACTTCAGGAGAAGCGACTCAACACTGCCAACTATCACCATCCTCGACATTCACCAATTCATACAATGGGAGCTAGGCCACCTTCTCATTACAAGCATTAACATACTCACACACCAATGTACAGCATTGGGAGCTTTAGCATCTTGCCCAAGAATACTTTGACATGTAGGCTGCTGATGCTCGAACCATGGATGTTTTGTTTTAAAATTTTCTTTTAAGTTGACTGATGCTTGTTTCAGTGGAGGGGTGGACTGGTAGGTGGTGGAAGTAATGGGGGTAGAATCGAATCTGTTAAAAAAAAAAAAATCAGCTCATTTGCCCCTTCTCGATCTCCAGATTCAGGGCCCCTGCGTCATATAATGGGGGGGCATTCATGGTGAGTTATAATGCATTCATAACTATTGCTTTATGATTGCACCCATAAACCACCATAATGCTTTCTGATGCACTATATCATGAAGCACTATAGACTTGATTTATAATGAATAATAACTTGTGGGTCTAGTGGTTTTGACTAGTCATAAACTAGATATTGACTGATGGGGCTTGTAGTACTGTACATTATGACCTATACACACCTCAAGTATTAAATAAAGCTATATATTGACGCATATGTAATAACACAGGCATTGTAGCATTTTGTTGATGGTGGTAAGTAAAGTGGAATGCATTTCCATGCATTGAATGTAATCCATCCTGCATCATAAGATGCCAATATGCAGAGTAAGTAAAGGTTGTTGGCTTTTGGCATGGAACCTTGAGGTATAAACCCAATATGATATATTCATGTTTTTCATCATAACATTTCCATCACAACATTTCCAACAATGACACTTCACTGCACTTAATACAATGGTCCAATACATACAATGTTAACGTTTGCTACATGGACGATTATAGCATACTAGGAGGCCTTACTACAATTCAATGCTGAGGTGAGTACACCTAGATGGTTGTAATGTATTATAAGCCTCATCAGTCAACCTCTGGTTCATAACTAATCAAGAGCATCCACAACATACGTGAAGATTCATTGTAGGTTACATCTATAATGTTTCATGACTGTTGATGCATCAGAAAGCTTTATTCATGTTTATGAGTATAATCATAAAGCATTATGAATGCATTATAATTCATTCGGAATGTCCCCATAAGGCACTATAGCTGTGGTTATTAGAGAAAGGTTATCAGAATTCCTATTTTACTCTTTAGTTCAGTCCATTACTTGCCAGTGACACACACACTCACTTACAAATACAATGGCAATTGCTCAATTTGCTTTGAGTGACTGATAACATGAACGTATCTCATCTCATCTCAGCTCATGCTGTAAGTTCATAGCAGCCCTCCCCCCACCATAATACACACACAGAGCAAGTGGACAAAGTCAGATGTGATAACAGATTCTATTCCATTGAAACCTGACACACTTTTCTTTTGTAGACGTAGACAACAATGTCTCTTTCTCACAATGTGGGTGTCTAGAATAAACAGCCATCCTGTTTCTAATACTGTGAGATAAGCCTTGATTGTGTGTCCTATCTTGTCACTGCAGCAATTACCATAGCTCTTAAAACTTTCACACAACTTCCATAGACACTTTGATAGAACCTCTGGGTGTTTATTTATGACTTTTCACAGCGTACAGTGGGTGGGAGGTTTTGAGCCATAAATTTGTAATGTTGGGTGTCTGAGGCCTGCAGACTGCCAGTGTATATCAGACTTTTAGATCAGGTCTCAATGGATTACCAACAGCAGCTGTCTCACACGTTGGCTTCGCTTGAGTGGCTCTCTAAGGTCACACTGCTGTCCTACAATGCCTGTGGAGCATACATGAACAGCCATGACCTCCTTATTCAGACTAACCACAGTGGCCTGCTGGAAGAGAATAGCCAGAAGCGCCTGTAAGAACACACAGGCACTAAGTCTAGCGGCTTTAACTCTGCATTGTGTTGTGCATAAAGAAAGGGCACACTTCCTGGGAATGTCTCTGAGCAATTTATTTGCCACCCATCAGCACCGGCAATGGCAATTATGGAAAAAAAATGACATTCATAGGTCCTCTCCTGTACACATGTTCTTAGCCTCTGCAGTTGTGGAGAAAGAAAATCTTAACAGGGTTTTTCTCATGGACATGCTCTGACGGCAGGCAGACACAATCAAAAGACAAACTATTTATTAAAAATGATATATTATTCTATATATTATCTATTATTCTTACAAAATATAGCCTACAATGCCCTGTTCATAATGTAGCACAATAACATCACCCCACTACATAAGCACTCAGAGATATCACATCCACTCACTCCATGGCAGGGGTTTCCAAAATAAGGGCTGTGCCATCCTGGGATGACTTAAGGGCAGGTCAGAGGTACCTCAGATTAGTTAACTTTTTATTGTACATTTTTTCCTTTACATAACTTTTAACCCAATAAAAAAGAGGCAATGTTGTTCTGAGTTTATTGTTAGTCATATTTCTGCAAATGTAGCAAATTTTACTTTGTGACACTGATCAAAATAATGAATAATTGCTATTTACACATATTACATTTCACATTTACAATTCAACCTAGTATGATCTGCATACGGATACATTATCTGGATAATGAGCTCTGAGTGCTTATCCTTGCATTTACACCTGGTGTTATTAAGTATTCTTTGATCTTAGTTTTGCTCACATTGCTGACATTGAGCAGTAGCTTGTTTACTGTGCTGGATGTGATTTTCTCCAGCGTCACCTGCTACTTCCTGCCTGTCAGGAAGTTTTTGACCCACTGACAGGTGGGGGCTGGGACAGTGAGATGACTAAACTTGGAGTAGAAGACCTCTGGGATGATGATGTTTGATGCCGAGTTGAATCCATAGTAATACAATCCACATTACTCAGTGACATTAACATCTGCCACTGTCTCAAACCAAGGAAGAAATAAACCTGAATTAAATCAAGTAGCACAATCATGCCCCGCAGCACCAACATCAAGACAAAAATTTTCACCGCAAACAGTAGTACAACACATAGTTACTGAGTACAGTCATGTTCCCATCCGGATAAATCCCAAGGCCTCTCCTCCCAGCAGCTACACTATGACAGTTATCCACATGAAAAAGGGAAATACATCCACAAACAACAAACCAAATCCACACTGAAATATGCATCCAAAATGTTGACATGAAGGGAGATTACCTTTACCAGGAACATCCACTGAGTGAAGAAATTAGCATTCATTAGACAGGAGATGCTACCTGCAAACAAATCATGACAATGCGTTAAGGAGACGGTCTGTGTGTGTGTGTGTGTGTGTGTGTGTGTGTGTGTGTGTGTGTGCAGCTGCTGTCTCTGGCTTCTCACACACTGTGAGAAATCAGCGCATGGGCTGTACTGAGACCTGTGTTTCTGCTAGAAACTGAAGAATGACACATGAGACTGCAGCTTCAAATAAATTCATGAGATACACATGTTTATCCTTGTTTTCTTATTACGCTGGGTCAATCAATATAGCAAAGCACCCTCATTTAATGGTGATTGTCCTCTTGTTTCTCTGAAGGGGGTATTCGATTTTCAATCACTGCAAACTTGAAATGCCTTTGTTGCTCTGTTATGTTCCATATTTTATAACAGTCTATCATACAGCTTCTCTGTGTCTTCAGGGATGCTTCAGATGTTATAACAAGCTCTGTTAATACATCTGCCTCAGCATACAGTAACTGTAGGCAGCAAACTGCACAGTGTGGGGCCGGCCTCACACCTCGCTCCCCACACCTCACTGGGGAGACCTTCGAGGGACTGCTTCAAAGTGCAAAGCCAGGGTTACATGACTAGTGGAGGCAGCAGACACATCATTGGTAGGCTACTTGTGACCAGGTAATGTAACTGGTCACTTGTTGTAATATTATTATTACCAAGAAATTCATGCCATTTTAATGTTGTAGCTGGTTGAGGTACAGCCAATTAATTGCTACATATACCATTGAGTTGTTTAGCCTTTAACAACATTTTACAAGCTCATTTTACATTTTATTAAGGTTGGTTTCTTGTTCTCTCAAGTGGCTGTCATCCTGTCCTTCAAATTGGAAGTTTGCATCTTCATCTTTGCCTCTGCCCAGATATCATGGGGAGTTCCGCAGGGTTCAAGTACTTGGTCCCATCCTTTTCTCTCCCGATTAATTTTTTTTGTTCCTTGACTACTGCAATGCTATTTCTCCTGTCTCATTGAAGTAGCCCTGTCCCACCTGCAACTCGTGCAACATGCTGAAGCCAGGCTGCTAACCAATACCATCTTGGATCCCACATCACGCCAATCATTGCATTCCTTACTGCTATTTATTCCGTACTGCTTAACAAATGCAAAGCCCTCCATGGTCTTGCCCTCTTGCCCATTCAAATAATTCCAAACTTTTGCACCCCTATTCTACCAACCAAGGTCACTTATTTATACCATGGTCATTATGGCCCCTGTCTGGCTTGTCCCACCTGTACTTCAGTACAGTACAGTACTTGAGTTGATGTACTTAGATTCTTACTTAGATCTTAGACCACCACTGATAAAACAAAAAACAAAAAACATACACACACATAGAAAATACACACCTCCAAAAATGTGACATTGCATTACACCCTTATAGTAAATATTAATTTCAATGTAAAGGCTCTGCATTCAGATAAAAGCCTCTTTACTTTAATTAATAAAAAGTTTGCATGTCTGTATTACAGTTCAACTATCTAAATGAAAATTTCAGTCTCCTCAGGAAGTGGAGGTGACTCTGGCCCCTCTTGTACAGGGCATCAGTGTTGTGGGACCAGTCCAGTTTATTGTTGAGGTGAACACCCAGGTACTTGAAACTGTCCACTGTCTCAATGTCCTCCCCCTGGTCACTGGTGAATGTCCTCCTTCTGAAGTCAACCCCCATCTTCTTTGTTTTACTGGTGTTCAAGCACAGGTGGTTGCGCTCACACCAGTCCACAAAGTCCATAATGACCGACTGGTACTCCAGCTCGTTCCCCTCTGTCACACAGCCCATGATGGCGAAGTCATCAGAGAATTTCTAAAGATGTCTGTATTGTAGGTGAAGTCCGAGGTGTAGATGGTAAAGAGGAAAGGTGAGAGGACAGTGCCCTGGGGTGCCCCCGGTAGTCCATCGACTACCTCACTGATCACTGGTCAGTGAGGTAGTCGATGGTCCAGGCAGCCAGATGACTATCCACTTTCGTGTCCTCCAGCCCCCCCCCCCCCCCCCCCCCCCCCCAGCAGTGCCAGTCTGATGGTGTTGAAAGTGCTGGAGAAGTCAAAGAGCGGCTGTCTCCAGGTGGGTGAGCGCTGCAGCAGGCCTGATGTTGGGCAGAAGGTCTGTTACTTCAAATCTGTTGAATTAGCAGTTTAATTCATCCGCCCAGCGCTGGTCTCCATCAGCTGTCCCTCTGGCACTCAAATCCAGAGATGCTCTTCAGTCCGCTCCACATGTCCTCCAGCTTCTTCCCATAATCCTTCTTGGCCCCCCTGATACTCCATTGTAGCTCACGCTGGACTCTCTTCTGCTCCTCTCTATCGCCTGATTCCTTATCCCCTAATCATGGCTGCAAAAAAACAGGTCCTCAGTACAAGATCCGTAAAGGCAGGGATCTACCACACTAGACAGGACCCCAGGTGCAGGCTGTGCAAAGGTTCTCCTAAGACAGTTCAGCGCATAGTAGCAGGGTGTAAGCTGCTGGCAGGAAAAGTGTACATGGAATGCATCAACCAAGAGGCAGGCATAGTGCACAGGAACATGTGTGCTGAGTATGGGCTGGAAGCCCCAAATTCCAAATGGAAGGCACCTTCTGCGGTGGTGGAGATTGGCCAAGCCAAGATCCTGTGGGACTTCCACATCCAGACTGACATGGCTAGCCAACCACATTTTGTTGATAGACGTAGCATTCCTGAGCAACATCAAGAAGAAGAAACACCAGAAGCTACAAATATACCAAGGGCTGAAAGAGGAGCTAGAGAAAATGAGGAGAGTAATGGCAACTGTGGTACCAGTGGTACAGCAAACGGAGCACTGGGGACAGTCTTCAACAAACTAGAGGAGTTCAGGGGTCTGCCCAGAAGAGCGCAGTCCTATGAACAGCTAAGATACTGCACAGAACCCTCAAGCTCCCAGGCCTCTGGTAAAGGGAACCAAGCTTGAGGAAAAAGACCTAATATCCCTCCTGTGGCCAATCAACTTGCACACCTGTGTGCCATCCACTCATCAAGCTCCCCCAGTATATATATTTCCCAGCTCTACGCTCCAATCTTCAATGTATTGTTCAGGCTGAGTTTTAAGTTTGGTTCAGCTCTCCAAGCAACAAGCTCTCCTCCATCTCAACTACAGTAAGTCCAAAATGAGCTATATTACACCTCCAGTGACACAGAAGACATTATACAACTGTTTTCATAAGTTCTGGAGTGCTCCTTAGAACAACAAGGGTAATATTCATGAGTAGAATTGGTGGGTGGTGCCTATATAAATCATATTCTATGATATACTATTGATTTTGTTCAGTTTTTGTATATATATATATAAAACGCTCAAAACCCTTCCACTCCTCTGGGACTGGGTTTTCAACTTATTTTTCATTAAAATTAAATGCACATATTATTACAATGTGCACCCCACTTTCCATAATCCTACTTTGGTAAAAATGCTTAGATGCACTCACTGTAGCAACAAGTATTGGGGAAGTATTTAGCCCTGGATTTGGAGTTTCAGGTAATGTATAGGCCTACTTTCTGATTTACCAAACTTTTTGGGGACAATGTGCACATGGAACAGAGTATTCTATTAAGACCAACATTAAAAATCTTTAACCTTCTCAGAAAAAAATCATGTCAGTTAACAGGCACTGTATATTACACATTATACACTTTATACAGGCGACACTTGTCAACATGTTCCTTCAGAGAGCTGAAATCAGTCCTGTGTGTTAAAACAAATCTAAACACCTGGAACTTTTGGCAAATAGAGCAATTCTACAGCGGAGTTGTAGTCCAACTGTTATTGAATGTATGGCTGAGCTTGTGTGTTGCATTACATAAAATTGTGCAGGTGTACCGAATAAAGTGACCACTGAGTTTATGTATATCCCTGCAGACTCGAGTCAAGGTTCCCCCCATTTGCTCCCCTGGGATGTGTGTTTGAAGGTGTGATCACTCAAAGCACTGGGCTAACTTCCCACCTAGAATGGACTGTTTCTGTGTTGTTACTTTAATTATTGGGGAGATTGCTTGTCACCAGATGTGTCTGCATGGTGTTGTCCAACCATGGTCATGCGTAGAGGGAACTGCTGAAATGTTGCCAGGGATTAACTCTGGTTCCTGATGGTGAGGAACACACTTCATGTGCACAACATCTGAACCACTGTCATTGAAGGAAGGAGAAGTTTAGGTGTTGGACGAGCCAACAGGTGTGAGATTGGTTTGGGGTTTTTGCAAATAAGTCAGTATGTATTTGAATGGTGTCACAGTTTTTGTGTGTCCACATCTATATACCAATAATTTGCATTAATAATTACATGGATATAATTCAGAATCAACATTTCTTTTTTGAATGAAACACTACATTCTAGATACCACACTGGAGTTGTAGGGAGGTGGCTGGGGTGAATGGCAGGTGTACAAAATGCAGAACTGTCACAACACAATTCAGGGTTCACATCCAGGCAGGCTTAGGCAAGAAAAGCACTTCGGTTAAGGTTGAGGAGAGATCGTGATTGTTCCTCTTCCTGCTCAAAACACCTTTTCTACACACTAGGTCTGTTTTACTGTGGTGTATTTTACAAATGTGTTCCGCCTTCTGTCACTGTCTAGGAGTAAGAAAATCATGAATGGATGCCATTTTGATTCCATCAGACTGTTTTATTATATTATTTACTTCTAAAATAAATTGACTGATAGAATGCCCCTATTTACCACAGGTGCATTTGATCAGCTGATCATGTTTCCTCGCTATATAAGCCCCAATACCTGTGCTTGTTAGGAAGCCTCCTTCTTTTTCCCTGTATTTTTCCCCCATTCTTCTGTGTCATGTTAGTCTGTGCGTGTGCGTGTGTTTGTGTGTGTGTGTGTGTGCGTGTGTGTGTGTGTGTGTGTGTCTGAATGTCTGGACTGGGCAGTTCCCTGCATCATGACTCACCTACACCTGCTTCTATTGCCAATCAGCCACCACAGCTGCAGCCAATTCACACTTATTAGTGACAGGATTAAAAACCCAGATCTCCTCACCAGTCTTCGCCAGATTGTTGTGCTCAGTAGCCATGGTAACCTGTCTCGGTCACTTTGCTCTTCTGCAGCTTTGTTCTGTGTGCTGTCTCCTTGCCTGTCGCCTGTCTTTTCAGAGTGACTTAGTCTGTTTCACCACCAGAAGAACCTGCTGACTTACCTCACGCACCTGCTGGCTCCTTTCTGAATGTACACTGATCATCTCTCAGTGATCATTATTCATTATTTGTGACAATAAATCCTTTTATTGTTCAAATCGGAAATCAGAGAAAGGGGCAGAGAGAGAGTACTTAGAGTACTACTAAACTTACTTTAACAACCACAGCCGGGAACTATTGAAAATTGAAGACATTTTGTCTGGTTCTCACATGTTCAAGGAGCTCTTTGGAGGTTAAGTCTCGGTTAGGAGAGAATTAGGTTTAGGTTAGACATTTATTTGTGATGGTTAAGGATAGGTGTAGGGAATGCATTACGTCACTGCAAAACTATAAAAGTACTTGTGTGTGTGTGTGTGTATGTGTGTGTGTGTGTGAGAGAGAGAGAGAGACACTAGACTAGATTGGTTAGACAAGATGGACAGAAATGTTCAATACAATGTGATGACTATAAAAGACTAAAATGTCAGAACAGTTTTCACAGACTAAAACGAGACGCAAATAGTAAGTTTTCTTTGACTAGGACCACATTGCTAAGACTTTTAATCAACTAAAACGTAAAAAGATACAAGGATATTTCACACAGAACTAGTATTATGACTAAGTATGATTTTTTTTTTTTTGGCTGACAAAATTAATACCACTGCACATTCTAATGTAGATTTCCAACAGAGCAGCAAACAAAAGCTGCTGTCCAAATCTTCCCCCAGCTCTGGTGCCGGGTGTCAGGCTCCCTAGTTATCTTCAGACAGAAATACTCCTGCACACACGGAAATAGACTCATATAATTATTTGTTAACGTTTTGGACTTCTGACCTTTGTCAAGACAATGTCTTGTGAAAGGTCAGAAGACTAAAACACTGTGTGGGTGTATTTTCACTCTCTACTTAAACTAAACTTCCATCCCTTGGCTAAAGACTTAAACACGATTGCTGAATGTTTTATGATTTGCTCATCCTTTCAATCGACAGTCCAACATTTTCAGTCAGCAGTAAAAACCAAACAAATATAAATTGAATTTAATGTGAATCAGAAGTTATCATTAACTCTCAAATATTTGATTTAATAAAAGGACATCAAAACACAAAAAGGTGGACAATATTTAAAACTATCAAATTTTATTCACTCTAGTAATCCCAAACTGGGAAATTAGTCTCTGCATTTCACCGCTGATTTACTGAAACACACACATGCACATGCAACATGCAACATGCAACATGCAGTGAACCACACAGGAGCAGTGGGCTGCCGCATCAGGCGCCCGGGGAGCATATTGGGGGGTTAAGTGCCTTGCTCAAGGGCACATCAGCCGGCTAATGGAGGGGGGGAGTGAATACTCCACCACACAAGTTTCTCTGCCAGTCCGGTTGGGGGAATCGAACTGGCGACCCTTCTCCGACCTCTAGGCCACGGCTGCCCACACACACACACATTTAGTCAAATAAAATCAACAGACTGGGCCTGTGCAAATAATAGCAGCTAAGAACAGCATGGGCCCAAAAAGCTGCAGAGGCCAAGTGGGTGGTAGGGGAGAAGGAGATAAAGGGTGGGATTGTATAGATACGAAAGCGCAGAGGTGGTCACAGTGTTATGGCTACAGTTGCTCTTTATCAACCACAATAAACCTAAAAAATGACTTCAACATTAGCCTTGACAGTCAGGACTATATTTAGGCCAAGTCCAATGGGTCCTAAGTCCAAATTCAAAAGCCGTTTCACTGCCAACTGCCAGCACTTAACTGTGTTTGGAGGAGGTTTTCAAGGCAATTAGCTAATGCATTTAAAAACTTATTTCCCAAAGGAATGAATTGAACTCCATCTTTCAATAATAGCCCTGGACTGTCATGTCTAATGTGAGGGTGCTCAATCATAGCACCATTTAAGCTACGATAAAATGTAGCCATAACACTGTTGACAAATTTCCTGGCCTCATCAATTTTAAGAAAACATGAGCTTCATGCCAGCGCTGGAGGTGAAGTTTGTGCAGGTCCTCCTTCGTCATGGCGACCAACATGACACCGCTGACTTCCTCCATACTCTTGCTCCCACAGTGAATGAGGACATAGTGCTGCTCTTCCTTGAAAGGAGTGAAAAAAGAGGAGGAGAAGGACTTTCCACCACAGCCCACCCCTCCGAACAACAAACATGAACGTCGAGCACACTGAGGTTGCTTCCCCGGGCACCTTGCCAGACATAGGAAGCTGGCAGCAGTGATTCACCCTGTGACTATGGGAGGAAAATAAATGAGTGTAATAAATGCTTCAGGTAATGAAAAATATAAAGTTAACTATAAAGGTTTTTTATGTTGACAATAGTTGTCCTTTGAGGATGGAAAATGTAGTATCAGCTGTCTAAGACTGGTACCTACAGTTTTGCTGTGTGTAGCAGGTATGGTGGAAGCACTACAGGTGGTCATGAACTCAACGAGGACTGATGTACTGAAAGAAATAAACATCTTTTAACAAATATAAAAGTGTCTTTCTTTATCAACAGTCATATTCAAGATAATAATCATGTGCAGTGTGCATTCAGTAGTACACGTAAGTTTCGGTCCCAAACCAAACTATGGTGTCAAAACCATAAATATGCGCACTGTTTGCGATAGTGGTGTGAGGAATTTTTGATTCACATTTTCACTGACGCATCTGTACTGAGAATAAAACTGCAGATTTTCAAATTATCAATAAATGTCATGACCCGTGCCATGCACGCCGGGTTTTGTTTAGTGTCTTCTTTGTTCATGTTCATTTCTGTGTTCTACTCTGTGTATTCTTAATGTCTTAGTCTTTAGTCATGCCACATTTTATGTAAGAGTTTTTGTATGGTCTTGCCACATTGTGTTTGAACATTGGTTAAGTTTCCCATTGTGTCCTGTCTTTGCCTGGTTTTGGTTACTTCCTGTTTTATTTTGAAGGTTCATGTCATGTGTCTTTGTGTTACTTTACTTCCTGTGTTTTCCCTCCTGTGTGATTGTCTGATGTGTTTCACCTGTGTCTCATTAGTGTTCCTCCCTAGTGTATTTAAGTCCGTGTCTTCCCCTTTGTCCTTGTCGGGTCGTCGTCAGCGTTACCTTACCTTGTCCCCTTGCCACAGTTATTGCCCTTGCTTTAGCACCCATAGTAAGTGTTTGTCGTGTGATTCCTTGTCATGTCCGCATCGTGTTCCATGTAAGTTTGGTTCTAGTTTTGTCATTGTCTCTTGTTGTTCTTATAGTCTGAGTATGCATGTTTCTTTAGTGTTGTCTGTGTAACCTTGCTGTCTACGTTCTCACAGTCATAGTTCAAGCCATAGTCCCTTAGTAAGTGTTTGTCATGTTTCGTGTAAGTGTTTCTTGTTGCGTTTCCTTTGTTGATGCCCGTGTTTCTGTTCAGGTCTGAGTTGTTCCTTGTATCATCTTTGTCTTTTATTGTCCACAGTTCTAATAAGTTTTTTGCCTTTTTCTTGTCTTTGATCTTGTCTTGATTTATGTAGGGTCCCTGTCTTTAGTGTTGTCTGTGTTTCTCTCATTAGTTTAGTCATTAGTCATTACTCATTAGTTTTCCATGCCCTGTTCCTTCCATAGTGATATTTGTTTGTAACGTTATATTTGGTTTCGGTTTTCTCGTCATAGTTATAGCATAGCCGATTTATTCTCCTCGTAAGAGCGATTTTCTGTTCTCTTTTGTTATTTAGATTCCTATTCCTCCGTTTCATAGCCCTTTGAGTTTTCCTCCTTCAGGAGCGTTTTTGGTTTGCTAGTTTTGTAACCGTAGTGTTGTCATTGTGCCATGTTTCATGTATGTGTGTCTCTTGCATTGTCTTAGTCGTGCCATGTTTTATGTTAACATCAGTTGCTAGTCTCGTCAGTGTCCTAAGTTGTCTTGTTCCAAGTTAGTTCTTGTGTTTTCCCAGAGATTTGGGTTTTGTTGAGTTAGCTTTGTGTTAATAAATTCATTTAATTTGAATCTAGCGTATTCCTTGGTTTGTCTGTGTTCTTGTCCTGATTGAGTTTTCCCTTTTATTGTAATGTCCATAGTCTTGCCTTGTGTGTTAGTGAGTGTTGTGTTGCCTTAGTCTTGTCCCCAGCTCCATTGTGTCTTGTGTACATGTGTGTTCGTTCCCGGTGTTGCGTGTTAGTCTATGTTCCCTGTTGTGTCTGCATCTGGGTTCCACCCATAGTTTCCTTCATAGTTCCCCTCATAGTTTCCCTAAGTCCCCACTCCCTGACAGAACGACCCGACCAGTATGAACCCAGCGGACATTAATTTCACAACAGACTCGGAGTTTGACTCCGATTTAGACGACCTCCTGGGTGTCCCCTACTGGGGGCCTCCGCTGGTCCTGACTAGATCTTCTGCGGGGAAGAACTGCCCGCCCCAGGTCCTGTACCGGGCAGACCCCCTCTACAGCTCTGACGAGGATTATATCCCAGGTGCCCGTTTCTGGGGATTTCAGCTGGACCCCGATCCTCCTGCACGGAGGAAGCGGAGATCCAGACGACCGAAGGTGTTGGCTAGCCAGCCTGCTAGCCTCCCGTCGTCACCAGCGCCACCCCCAG
The DNA here is from genome assembly GCF_017976325.1 of Chelmon rostratus. NCBI lineage: Eukaryota > Metazoa > Chordata > Actinopteri > Chaetodontiformes > Chaetodontidae > Chelmon > Chelmon rostratus. The sequence goes on from NC_055679.1 coordinate 889,571, forward strand.
CGACCAAGCCAGCACCTGCACGGAGGAAGCGGAGATCCCGACGACTGAAGGTGTCGGCTAGCCAGCCTGCTAGCCTCTCATCGCCTCCTGTGCCCAAGCTGCCTCCAGTCTCCAAGCTGTCCTCGTCTTCGGTGCCACTGCCGCCGCTGCTGCCGCCGCCGTCACCAGTTCCAGAGCCGCCAGAGCCGTTGCTGCTGTCGCCGCCGTCTGAGCTGGTGCTGCTGCCGGAGCCGCTGCTGCCGCCAGAGCTGCCGCCGCCACCAGTTCCAGAGCCGCCAGAGCCGTTGCTGCTGTCGCCGCCGTCTGAGCTGGTGCTGCCGCCGGAGCCGCTGCTGCCGCCAGAGCTGCCGCCGCCAGAGCTGCCGCCGCCGCCAGTTCCAGAGCCGCCAGAGCCGTTGCTGCTGTCGCCGCCGTCTGAGCTGGTGCTGCCGCCGTCGCCGCTGCTGCCAGAGCTGCTGCTGTTGCCGCCGCCGCCAGTTCCAGAGCCGCCAGAGCCGTTGCTGCTGTCGCCGCCGTCTGAGCTGGTGCTGCCGCCGGAGCCGCTGCTGCCGCCAGAGCTGCCGCCGCCGCCAGTTCCAGAGCCGCCAGAGCCGTTGCTGCTGTCGCCGCCGTCTGAGCTGGTGCTGCCGCCGGAGCCGCTGCTGCCAGTTCCAGAGCCGCCAACGCCAGAGCCATTGCTGCCGCCGCCGTCTGAGCTGGTGCTGCCGCCAGAGCAGCTGCTGTCGCCTCCTGGGTTGCCGCCGCCGCCTCCTGACCTCGAGCTGCCGCTGCCGCCGCCTCCTGACCTCGAGCTGCCGCTGCCGCCGCCTCCTGACCTCGAGCTGCCGCTGCCGCCGCCTCCTGACCTCGAGCTGCTGCTGCCGCCGCTGCCGCCGCCTCCTGACCTCGAGCAGCTGATGCTGCCGTCTCCTGAACCTGAGCTGCTGCCCCCTGACCTCGAGCTGCTGGTGCTGCCGCTGCTTCCTGTCCTCAAGCTGCTGCTGCTGCTGTTGCCGCAGCCGCCCGAGCTGGCGCGGCCGCCGCTGCTGCTGCCGCCGCCACCTTCTGACCTCGAGTTGCTGCCGCCGCCGCAGCCTTCTGAACCGGAGCTGCAGCGACCACCTCGAGCAGGATTACAGTCCTCCTTGCTGCCGGCTCCCTGTCCTGTTGCCATGTTGCCGGCTCCCTGTCCTGTTGCCATGTTGCCGGCCCTCTGTCCTGTTGCCATGTTGCCGGCTCCCTGTCCGGCTGCCATGTTGCCGGCCCTCTGTCCTGTTGCCATGTTGCCGGCCCCCTGTCCGGCTGCCATGTTGCCGGCTCCCTGTCCTGCTGCCATGTTGCCGGCCCCCTGTCCTGTTGCCATGTTGCCGGCTCCCTGTCCTGCTGCCATGTTGCCGGCTCCTTGTCCGGCTGCCATGTCGCCGGTCCTCTGTCCTGTTGCCATGTCGCCGGCTCCCTGTCCTGTTGCCATGTCGCCGGTCCCCTGTCCGGCTGCTATGTTGCCGGCCTCCTGTCCTGCTGCCCCGCTGCCGGTCTCCTGTCCTGCGGCCTCATCGCCAGCTTCCAACCTTGTTGGTCGTCGCCGGCCTCCAGAGGGGTTCCGCCCTCGCAGCTGGACTCAATGGAGGTTCCGCCCTCGCCGCCGGCCTCCAGAGGGGTTCCGCCCTCACCGCCGGCCTCCAGAGGGGTTCCGCCCTCGCCGCCGGCCTCCAGAGGGGTTCCGCCCTCGCCGCCGGCCTCAACGGAGGTTTCGACCTCGCCGCCGGCCTCCAGAGGGGTTCCGCCCTTACTGCTGGCCTCAACGGAAGTTTCGCCCTCGCCGCCGGCCTCAACGGAGGTTTCGACCTCGCCGCCGGCCTCCAGAGGGGTTCCGCCCTTACTGCTGGCCTCAACGGAAGTTTCGCCCTCGCCGCCGGCCTCCAGAGGGGTTCCGCCCTCGCCGCCGGCCTCCAGAGGGGTTCCGCCCTCGCCGCCGGCCTCCAGAGGGGTTCCGCCCTCACCGCTGGTCTCAACAGAGGTTCAGCCTTTGCCACCAGCCTCCAGAGAGATTCTGCCTTGGTCTTTGGCCACTGGCCAGACCACCAGAAAAACTTTGCCGCAGCATGGACTCAATACCCTGCCCAAAGTGGACTTTTGGACTTTATGTTAACCTGGACTCTGAGTTTCCCCTCCACCCACCTTGCCCAAGTTGGACTTTTGAACTCTTTGAACTATGCCTTAGCCTGGACTTTAAGTCCCTCCCCCGGATCCCCCTCCACCCACCCTGCTTGACTTGAACTTTTTGGACTCTTTTGGTTTCATGTAGGGACATCTGGGAGCTGTCCCTTAAGGGGGGGGTTCTGTCATGACCCGTGCCATGCACGCCGGGTTTTGTTTAGTGTCTTCTTTGTTCATGTTCATTTCTGTGTTCTACTCTGTGTATTCTTAATGTCTTAGTCTTTAGTCATGCCACATTTTATGTAAGAGTTTTTGTATGGTCTTGCCACATTGTGTTTGAACATTGGTTAAGTTTCCCATTGTGTCCTGTCTTTGCCTGGTTTTGGTTACTTCCTGTTTTATTTTGAAGGTTCATGTCATGTGTCTTTGTGTTACTTTACTTCCTGTGTTTTCCCTCCTGTGTGATTGTCTGATGTGTTTCACCTGTGTCTCATTAGTGTTCCTCCCTAGTGTATTTAAGTCCGTGTCTTCCCCTTTGTCCTTGTCGGGTCGTCGTCAGCGTTACCTTACCTTGTCCCCTTGCCACAGTTATTGCCCTTGCTTTAGCACCCATAGTAAGTGTTTGTCGTGTGATTCCTTGTCATGTCCGCATCGTGTTCCATGTAAGTTTGGTTCTAGTTTTGTCATTGTCTCTTGTTGTTCTTATAGTCTGAGTATGCATGTTTCTTTAGTGTTGTCTGTGTAACCTTGCTGTCTACGTTCTCACAGTCATAGTTCAAGCCATAGTCCCTTAGTAAGTGTTTGTCATGTTTCGTGTAAGTGTTTCTTGTTGCGTTTCCTTTGTTGATGCCCGTGTTTCTGTTCAGGTCTGAGTTGTTCCTTGTATCATCTTTGTCTTTTATTGTCCACAGTTCTAATAAGTTTTTTGCCTTTTTCTTGTCTTTGATCTTGTCTTGATTTATGTAGGGTCCCTGTCTTTAGTGTTGTCTGTGTTTCTCTCATTAGTTTAGTCATTAGTCATTACTCATTAGTTTTCCATGCCCTGTTCCTTCCATAGTGATATTTGTTTGTAACGTTATATTTGGTTTCGGTTTTCTCGTCATAGTTATAGCATAGCCGATTTATTCTCCTCGTAAGAGCGATTTTCTGTTCTCTTTTGTTATTTAGATTCCTATTCCTCCGTTTCATAGCCCTTTGAGTTTTCCTCCTTCAGGAGCGTTTTTGGTTTGCTAGTTTTGTAACCGTAGTGTTGTCATTGTGCCATGTTTCATGTATGTGTGTCTCTTGCATTGTCTTAGTCGTGCCATGTTTTATGTTAACATCAGTTGCTAGTCTCGTCAGTGTCCTAAGTTGTCTTGTTCCAAGTTAGTTCTTGTGTTTTCCCAGAGATTTGGGTTTTGTTGAGTTAGCTTTGTGTTAATAAATTCATTTAATTTGAATCTAGCGTATTCCTTGGTTTGTCTGTGTTCTTGTCCTGATTGAGTTTTCCCTTTTATTGTAATGTCCATAGTCTTGCCTTGTGTGTTAGTGAGTGTTGTGTTGCCTTAGTCTTGTCCCCAGCTCCATTGTGTCTTGTGTACATGTGTGTTCGTTCCCGGTGTTGCGTGTTAGTCTATGTTCCCTGTTGTGTCTGCATCTGGGTTCCACCCATAGTTTCCTTCATAGTTCCCCTCATAGTTTCCCTAAGTCCCCACTCCCTGACAGAACGACCCGACCAGTATGAACCCAGCGGACATTAATTTCACAACAGACTCGGAGTTTGACTCCGATTTAGACGACCTCCTGGGTGTCCCCTACTGGGGGCCTCCGCTGGTCCTGACTAGATCTTCTGCGGGGAAGAACTGCCCGCCCCAGGTCCTGTACCGGGCAGACCCCCTCTACAGCTCTGACGAGGATTATATCCCAGGTGCCCGTTTCTGGGGATTTCAGCTGGACCCCGATCCTCCTGCACGGAGGAAGCGGAGATCCAGACGACCGAAGGTGTTGGCTAGCCAGCCTGCTAGCCTCCCGTCGTCACCAGCGCCACCCCCAGCGACCAAGCCAGCACCTGCACGGAGGAAGCGGAGATCCCGACGACTGAAGGTGTCGGCTAGCCAGCCTGCTAGCCTCTCATCGCCTCCTGTGCCCAAGCTGCCTCCAGTCTCCAAGCTGTCCTCGTCTTCGGTGCCACTGCCGCCGCTGCTGCCGCCGCCGTCACCAGTTCCAGAGCCGCCAGAGCCGTTGCTGCTGTCGCCGCCGTCTGAGCTGGTGCTGCTGCCGGAGCCGCTGCTGCCGCCAGAGCTGCCGCCGCCACCAGTTCCAGAGCCGCCAGAGCCGTTGCTGCTGTCGCCGCCGTCTGAGCTGGTGCTGCCGCCGGAGCCGCTGCTGCCGCCAGAGCTGCCGCCGCCAGAGCAGCCGCCGCCGCCAGTTCCAGAGCCGCCAGAGCCGTTGCTGCTGTCGCCGCCGTCTGAGCTGGTGCTGCCGCCGTCGCCGCTGCTGCCAGAGCTGCTGCTGTTGCCGCCGCCGCCAGTTCCAGAGCCGCCAGAGCCGTTGCTGCTGTCGCCGCCGTCTGAGCTGGTGCTGCCGCCGGAGCCGCTGCTGCCGCCAGAGCTGCCGCCGCCGCCAGTTCCAGAGCCGCCAGAGCCGTTGCTGCTGTCGCCGCCGTCTGAGCTGGTGCTGCCGCCGGAGCCGCTGCTGCCAGTTCCAGAGCCGCCAACGCCAGAGCCATTGCTGCCGCCGCCGTCTGAGCTGGTGCTGCCGCCAGAGCAGCTGCTGTCGCCTCCTGGGTTGCCGCCGCCGCCTCCTGACCTCGAGCTGCCGCTGCCGCCGCCTCCTGACCTCGAGCTGCCGCTGCCGCCGCCTCCTGACCTCGAGCTGCCGCTGCCGCCGCCTCCTGACCTCGAGCTGCTGCTGCCGCCGCTGCCGCCGCCTCCTGACCTCGAGCAGCTGATGCTGCCGTCTCCTGAACCTGAGCTGCCGCCCCCTGACCTCGAGCTGCTGGTGCTGCCGCTGCTTCCTGTCCTCAAGCTGCTGCTGCTGCTGTTGCCGCAGCCGCCCGAGCTGGCGCGGCCGCCGCTGCTGCTGCCGCCGCCACCTTCTGACCTCGAGTTGCTGCCGCCGCCGCAGCCTTCTGAACCGGAGCTGCAGCGACCACCTCGAGCAGGATTACAGTCCTCCTTGCTGCCGGCTCCCTGTCCTGTTGCCATGTTGCCGGCTCCCTGTCCTGTTGCCATGTTGCCGGCCCTCTGTCCTGTTGCCATGTTGCCGGCTCCCTGTCCGGCTGCCATGTTGCCGGCCCTCTGTCCTGTTGCCATGTTGCCGGCCCCCTGTCCGGCTGCCATGTTGCCGGCTCCCTGTCCTGCTGCCATGTTGCCGGCCCCCTGTCCTGTTGCCATGTTGCCGGCTCCCTGTCCTGCTGCCATGTTGCCGGCTCCTTGTCCGGCTGCCATGTCGCCGGTCCTCTGTCCTGTTGCCATGTCGCCGGCTCCCTGTCCTGTTGCCATGTCGCCGGTCCCCTGTCCGGCTGCTATGTTGCCGGCCTCCTGTCCTGCTGCCCCGCTGCCGGTCTCCTGTCCTGCGGCCTCATCGCCAGCTTCCAACCTTGTTGGTCGTCGCCGGCCTCCAGAGGGGTTCCGCCCTCGCAGCTGGACTCAATGGAGGTTCCGCCCTCGCCGCCGGCCTCCAGAGGGGTTCCGCCCTCACCGCCGGCCTCCAGAGGGGTTCCGCCCTCGCCGCCGGCCTCCAGAGGGGTTCCGCCCTCGCCGCCGGCCTCAACGGAGGTTTCGACCTCGCCGCCGGCCTCCAGAGGGGTTCCGCCCTTACTGCTGGCCTCAACGGAAGTTTCGCCCTCGCCGCCGGCCTCAACGGAGGTTTCGACCTCGCCGCCGGCCTCCAGAGGGGTTCCGCCCTTACTGCTGGCCTCAACGGAAGTTTCGCCCTCGCCGCCGGCCTCCAGAGGGGTTCCGCCCTCGCCGCCGGCCTCCAGAGGGGTTCCGCCCTCGCCGCCGGCCTCCAGAGGGGTTCCGCCCTCACCGCTGGTCTCAACAGAGGTTCAGCCTTTGCCACCAGCCTCCAGAGAGATTCTGCCTTGGTCTTTGGCCACTGGCCAGACCACCAGAAAAACTTTGCCGCAGCATGGACTCAATACCCTGCCCAAAGTGGACTTTTGGACTTTATGTTAACCTGGACTCTGAGTTTCCCCTCCACCCACCTTGCCCAAGTTGGACTTTTGAACTCTTTGAACTATGCCTTAGCCTGGACTTTAAGTCCCTCCCCCGGATCCCCCTCCACCCACCCTGCTTGACTTGAACTTTTTGGACTCTTTTGGTTTCATGTAGGGACATCTGGGAGCTGTCCCTTAAGGGGGGGGTTCTGTCATGACCCGTGCCATGCACGCCGGGTTTTGTTTAGTGTCTTCTTTGTTCATGTTCATTTCTGTGTTCTACTCTGTGTATTCTTAATGTCTTAGTCTTTAGTCATGCCACATTTTATGTAAGAGTTTTTGTATGGTCTTGCCACATTGTGTTTGAACATTGGTTAAGTTTCCCATTGTGTCCTGTCTTTGCCTGGTTTTGGTTACTTCCTGTTTTATTTTGAAGGTTCATGTCATGTGTCTTTGTGTTACTTTACTTCCTGTGTTTTCCCTCCTGTGTGATTGTCTGATGTGTTTCACCTGTGTCTCATTAGTGTTCCTCCCTAGTGTATTTAAGTCCGTGTCTTCCCCTTTGTCCTTGTCGGGTCGTCGTCAGCGTTACCTTACCTTGTCCCCTTGCCACAGTTATTGCCCTTGCTTTAGCACCCATAGTAAGTGTTTGTCGTGTGATTCCTTGTCATGTCCGCATCGTGTTCCATGTAAGTTTGGTTCTAGTTTTGTCATTGTCTCTTGTTGTTCTTATAGTCTGAGTATGCATGTTTCTTTAGTGTTGTCTGTGTAACCTTGCTGTCTACGTTCTCACAGTCATAGTTCAAGCCATAGTCCCTTAGTAAGTGTTTGTCATGTTTCGTGTAAGTGTTTCTTGTTGCGTTTCCTTTGTTGATGCCCGTGTTTCTGTTCAGGTCTGAGTTGTTCCTTGTATCATCTTTGTCTTTTATTGTCCACAGTTCTAATAAGTTTTTTGCCTTTTTCTTGTCTTTGATCTTGTCTTGATTTATGTAGGGTCCCTGTCTTTAGTGTTGTCTGTGTTTCTCTCATTAGTTTAGTCATTAGTCATTACTCATTAGTTTTCCATGCCCTGTTCCTTCCATAGTGATATTTGTTTGTAACGTTATATTTGGTTTCGGTTTTCTCGTCATAGTTATAGCATAGCCGATTTATTCTCCTCGTAAGAGCGATTTTCTGTTCTCTTTTGTTATTTAGATTCCTATTCCTCCGTTTCATAGCCCTTTGAGTTTTCCTCCTTCAGGAGCGTTTTTGGTTTGCTAGTTTTGTAACCGTAGTGTTGTCATTGTGCCATGTTTCATGTATGTGTGTCTCTTGCATTGTCTTAGTCGTGCCATGTTTTATGTTAACATCAGTTGCTAGTCTCGTCAGTGTCCTAAGTTGTCTTGTTCCAAGTTAGTTCTTGTGTTTTCCCAGAGATTTGGGTTTTGTTGAGTTAGCTTTGTGTTAATAAATTCATTTAATTTGAATCTAGCGTATTCCTTGGTTTGTCTGTGTTCTTGTCCTGATTGAGTTTTCCCTTTTATTGTAATGTCCATAGTCTTGCCTTGTGTGTTAGTGAGTGTTGTGTTGCCTTAGTCTTGTCCCCAGCTCCATTGTGTCTTGTGTACATGTGTGTTCGTTCCCGGTGTTGCGTGTTAGTCTATGTTCCCTGTTGTGTCTGCATCTGGGTTCCACCCATAGTTTCCTTCATAGTTCCCCTCATAGTTTCCCTAAGTCCCCACTCCCTGACAATAAAACTTTGATGAGAAGAACACTAAGTAGCTACCACCACATATACACTAACCTAGCTTACTGACAATGACTTATTAACAAGTGCTGCCCAAATAAACACATACATAACCAAAGTGACGTGAATATCTTGATTCAGGTCAACTGATTTGATTCAATTTGATTCAAATATTCAAATTCAAATTGCAAGTTGTTGACTTACCTCAAGTAACGTTGACTTGGGACAACAGGAGACCATCTGGTTAGCCGGCTAGCAACACAGAGTATCATATAGCCTAGCTAGCCTAGCTTGTTAGCCTCAAGCTCAGGCCTCAACCTAGGTGGGTATGTTTCAGCACCCAGCCATGTGAAAACACAATACATTACAATAACAAAAAGTGACTTCTTTGTGTTGTATATACTAAGTGTATTAAACACCTTTACATTCTGTTAACTAAAATACAGTTTGTTATACTTTGTTTTTCTGTACATGCACCCTATTGCCTCTTTTATGTTCCTACAATTGCTAATTAAACATAATGAATAACCTAATTTCACAATGACAGGATGGCAATAACTCCTCAACGAGTTAAACTGCAAAACAGTAGTTTTTTTTTCCATTTTTGAGGAAAAAACATAAAAATTTATTCTCTTTCTAGGTAAACATCACTGCCAAAGTGGTCTTAAACAACCAATGAGGAAAAAGTCACCTGCTTAATTGCAAGAGTCAGCATTCAGAGGACCTTCATCTGCAAGAACTGTAGAACATTATTTCCTGAATTCAGCCCAGCGAGTGAAAGCGTCAGGTGTACCAAATGTGGAGACTGTGTTCAAATATCCACTCTCAAGCCGAAGTATCCTGACATTCCAGATTGCACAGAGGGAAAAGAAGTTGAAAAGACAATTACTACCCAAGATTTAAATGGCACCACTGCAATCCCCAATCAATACAAATGTTTCTGTGGACTTGCCCATTGCTTCTACAGCCATCATGACTCCACAACCAACTGTAGCCAGTGTTGGTGCTGCTGCCACTACAGTTCCAAGTCCTGCTGCCATCACTGCTCCCACAGCCATGAAAGCATGTAGGGCTTCACATGGAATTTCAGATGAGGATGGCAGGGTGATTTTGAAGTTAGAGGTTGACAGTGGATATATATATATATATATATATATATATATTGAGCTAAAGAATATTTCTCATAAAAATAATACTAGGATTCTTTATTTAGGTTTGCCTTTCTTTGACATGCATTCCAGAGCCCTTACAACAGCTGCATACTAGAAAAAATATCCAGTGGAAGGACAAAGCAAAAGTGTAAGTGTATCCACACTGTTTCATCCTGCAGTTATAACATTCACTTGGAAGTAAATTCCAAAGTACAGGTTGAGAGAATCGCATCTTAGAACCTGAACCAATCTGGCCTTTCATCTCTAATCTAGATGTTCTCACTGATTTGCAGATCTCCACCCATCAACCATTAAAACATTCTCTTAATGAGGTGACTCCATATGCATTAACTTTTTACTTAAATTTGTATTATTTTCTGTAATAAGAGAGAAATTCTACTTCACAAGGCAATATTTTTCATACTCTTTTGTATACATTGTACATAGCCTGTATAGTTGTACCTCTCCTTTTTATTCTCGCTGTTGTAACAAGTGAATTTCCCCCCAGTCTTCTTGTCACATTGTTACCCATGTGCAATGTGTTCGTCATCTTCGATAATGGACATTATTGCTGCATCTGCTGCATAGATAGAAAACAGAATGTCTTTTTCATTCTAAAGGCTTTGGACATGCATTTCACCTTCACTTCATCTCTCGTGGACATGGACTGTGTGCTTTTTAAGTTTTTGTTGTTGTTGCTTTTTAGATGTGCAGTGTTCCTCTTAGCTTCTACCTTTGGTTGATGCTAATTTTGCTCTCCTGATGTCGTCCAGCTTTACTGACTGCTTTTGGAACATTTTATCAAAAAAATGTGCCTTTGATAAAACTGTGGCGTCTCCACTGAGGGCTCTACAAAGACATTTAATAGTTCAGTGACATGAAACAGTCGTTTCGAATGAACTACATTACTGTGTCATTACTGATTTTGATTGAAAAAAAAAAAATCAATTTAGCTTAATGTTTAGCAAGTTCGTCTTTACGATCTCCAATCACAGATACACAGGCTACTGTTGCAACAGCTGATCAACAGTGATGTCAGTTTGTTTTCAACATGTCCTCCTAATTGTAATGGGAAAAATAGAAAAAAAAAGCTGAATTTTGAGTGGTCCCTTGATAAATAAGAACGATCTATTTAATTCAATTTAAATCTTCATTGTTATTAAACTGGTACAAGTCCAGGGTAAATCAGCCTCCAAGTCTGTACCTCTGCAGTTACTGGAAACTGAATTTCTTTAACTACGAGATTTATTGCAAATATAGAGAGCAGGTGTGACTGTTTTTCATCTTTAGATAATAAACAATCAAGACAAATCACAGGACTCTGCTGTGTCATATAGAATCAAATTATAGTTCATGAGTTTTTACAGTTCAACTGCAGATATTTGTCTTGTCAGGCTCAAGTCGAAGGAAAATCTCTATTGGAGGAGACCTTCAGAAACCCTTATTCATCCACTGAATTGACAGATCCGAGGTAACTGGTGTGCTGTTTTGAAACTTTGATTCAGCCAAGCCTATCATGATATCCTATATACATTCTTCACTTGGTCATCAAAACAGGATATTTACAGTATGTCAAAATGAAAAGACTTATCTAGAAATGGCAAGTAGAATCTGCTGGTCCAGTTAATATGACCTCAGATTATTATAGTATAAATACTGGATTGTACATTAAGTCATCCACATCGCAATAAAATGGAATAGCACAGTACAGCCGAACCTTACTGAGAGAAAACAAGTACTGAAAACACAATTAAATGGAGCTGAAAAGGCGAAGGATAGTTCTGTTACAACACAGAAAGGTCCATTCCACAGATGGGAACATGGGTAAATCTTAAGTGTGCTGTTTTAAACCTAAGTTTTGTTTATCGGCTCGGCAAGAACAGAGCTGTGTTTGCTGGAAAAACTTGTTCATAACTTGCCTGAACAGTTGAACAAGGCCAGGAGCTCTATTTCTTGTGGGTAGAAAGCCAGCCCTCAGTGAATGCAGCTTCCTCAGCCATTTTTTTGTGTCTGCACCTTATTTCAGGAAAATGGAGCCCGAACTAAGTGCGTCTGTGAGAGTGAGACAACTACATCGCCATCATTGCTTAATAGAAAAAAAAAAGAAAGAAAAAGAAAGTTTAAATTGCTGGTGTGGTTTGTGGATGGTTTCTCCAACAGTTTGCTCATGCTGTGACTGGCAGCCTGTGGTTATCCAGAATAGAGAATAGAGAACCAGAATACGTGCTCTGGGATGTACTTTTTTTGGATGGGATACATAGATTATGTTGGTGTAGATTATGGTGCTGAGCCATAAAATGTAATATACAGAAATGTTTGAGAAAACAATGCACTACAGATCCATTTAGAGCTTATTCTAGAGCTTTTGACCGTATCAAATCCTTTTCATCAGTTTGTCATCAGATTCTATGCTCAAATATCTTATATTTTTTTCGAAGCACTCCAGATCATGTTCTGAGAGTTTTTACTCAACTGTTTCCATGGCAACTGGTGTACTTTCAGATTTCACAGAATGATTTATAGAAAAAAACAGAGATGATTATAATAGGACACCAAAAAATATTCATGTCTTTGGTGAGTTGAAAACACAATGCAGAGGGACTGCTGCATTATACACAAAGTTAAAGGAAAGGCCAGAAGAATGTTTGGACAGCATCATAAAGAAATTTATCTCAGTATCAATTGAATCTGTTCTTAAAGATTACATTTTAATTGGTAGTCATTAAAACTGATTGCCTGGGGTTAGAGCTATATTTTTTTTGCCTTTTCTCTAGTGTTATCATTATTACACCTTTAATTAGCTATACTCTTTTAAAACTGGCTTTCTCTGCTCTGCCAAGGAGGTTATGATTTTGGTTTGGTTTGTTTGTTTGTTGGTTTGTCTGTCTGTTTGCCAGGAGAGAATATAGAAAACTACTTGCCCTGTTTTCATGAGGAATGGTGGATAGGTGTAGCATGGGCCAAGGAAGAACCCATTCAACCTGGGGCAGATACACAACGTTAACGATGAAAGGTAGGGATGGTAATCCCTTGGAAAAAAACCCAGTTGATGTTAGTAAAGGTCAACAGGTACAAAACATAGCCAACTGTAGAAATATGTTAACTTCATATCACAACCCACAATCACAGGTACCAGTAACCTTCTGGGATAGTCGACACATGTAGCTGTTCAGACTTCATGCAGAAAGCAGCAGTGATGGAACACTCAGACAGTGGTTTCATCAGAGAACCGGTACAACTACAACATCACAACGATTGTAAGCACTTTTTTTCTTAAACTAAGGTGTGGCTATGAAAATGTAAACTCACACATATCAAGCAATCTAATTACACTCTTGAAAATTACTAGTTTTGGACATATATCAAGGTAGTGGTTGTGCTTGCTGATTATAGGAGGTGAGTACTGACTTTGACTCTGCACTCCTATTTTTTCTGGTTTCTTGTGCTTGGGAATCTTAGAGGATCAGAACTTGGATATGGATATTCAAATAAAGAAACCAAATAAAACCTGCTAAACAAAACCTTTTTTGTAATCAAGTTTTACAAATGTTGTAAGTTTTCTGCCACCACTTTCAAAGTGAAATTCAAGGACAAACTCTTCCACCAATACCCCAGCCTGCAACTGGCCCCTAAATAACCACAACAGCCTGATCAGCAGGGGAATAGCTGTGTGTGTTTTCTTTATTAGGCTTCTCATTCAGAGGGGACAGCAGTGTTGAGGCGAAGATCAACACAGGCATGGCTTGAGTAATGGCAGCTTGCTTTGGACAGGAAACTCATAAAGCCTCCTATTGCACCTTGTATATCTCTGTAACTAGGATATATGCTTCCCCCGTGGAATTCAAGCTAAGTTGATTTTGGCTCAAAGGAAAACAGGCTGCCACTGCTCATGTCTGTGGTGAAGTGCAGGAGTGAATGTTTTTATTTACAGTGTTGCACAGAGAAAATCCAAGCTTATGTCCACAACTTCTATCAGTAAAATACGTATATAAGAAGGAAGGATCTGAACTGAGATTTACATGTTAGGGATTATTATGAAAATGACATAGAGAATTGGATATTTGAAGAGGGTACAACAGTTATTGATATGCTGGTTAAAATAACTCAACTCAAGGATAATTTAAAAACAGTATTAGGGCTTATAGAAACATAAGGAACATGCTGAAAATGATCCAATTATGACAGGGGCCTTCATTAACTTGAACTGACAAAGGCAGGCCTTGTGTACCATAGGTCTTTTTTTCTAGTTCTACTTTCTGCATATGTGTTAGAAGCCTGCTTGTTTTCTAATCTTAATCTTCTTATCTTGGGAAGTTGCATGACATATTTGTTGACAATAGCACTGTTTAGTCTATCCTGCTATTACAGTCAGGACATTAGATGGAGTGATTTTACTGCCAGATAACACTTTCAGTAAATTAGAATCCTGAAATAGCCAAAAAATACCTCTTGTGGAGATATTAAGAATTGTTTCCTCCTCACCTTTGCGCTAATACGGCAATTGCAAATATCATGAGCCACCACACATCGTATGAGATACAGTAAAATGAACGATCTAGCCAGCCTGTACACTGGTGACTTCAGGTATGGCACAGAGACCTGCCACCTGCAGAAGTTCACTCTGCAGTTGTTGGATTCATCGGTGAGAGAATGTGTCTGAGTACCAAAAGGTGTTTTTTTGTGGATTGCAAATCACCACACAAATCACTACAAGATCACCAGTATGTTTGAGCAAGTGGCATGGGCTCTGTCTAATTTCTGGTAGACACCTGAGTGAAGACGTCTGTGGTATTTGTTTAAAAGTTCATCAATTTGACTGAGCTTCAGTGTGGCATCTTTAAATAACTTCTTGGTTGGTGATTGTTGTGGAAGTGGCGAAGAGGGGCACTGGATCCCTGACTGGGACAGAGACATCCTCTGAGAGGCTTGGGTGATGTGAAGCAGAGGGTTAATTGAGGGCAGAGAGAAACAGGCTCTCTGTCGGTGTGTACTGTCCTTCCTACTTATCTGTGCCTTATTGTTTTGGTACAGCATGCCAAGAGCATGGTGACGGAATGGTGCCAAGAAGTCTGCAACCAGTGATGTTTGGATGTATGCCATCAGGCTTAAAGCATGTTTTTACCTTTCCAAAAGACATCAAAATTGTCAATAAACTTTATCCCATGGGTGAGGCATGTCGCTGTCAGCCATGTATCTAGGGCAGGGACAGTCACTCAGTTTCACCAGGCAAAAGTGCTCATGCTTCTTCCTGCTTCTTTTCTACTGTTTTGTTGGTTATGTATTCAAAATAAAGACTTCATTCATTCATTCATTCAAAGTCTTTTTGTTCTCCTTGGCAAAATGTCAAAAGATCCAACATATCTAATGCTTTCCCTTTCTCTTGATTGGTAGAGAGGATGACTGGTAACAGTTCTGTTACCTCCCTGACAAATGTGTGATTCATAGATTTTCAGTCTTTGCCCTTACATGCTTGGCTATTGAGTCCCCAATTGTAGTGGTGTCTGGCTAATCAGTTGTGGGGTTTTCAGTATTACTTCAGGCCTTTGGCTTATTAGATTGGGAGTTAGCAGCATTTGTCCTGACCCTCTGTCTGGCAGGGGTTTGGGGGCTATTTCTTGTGTTTTGGTGAGCCTTAATGCTTGTTGTGTGATTTGTTTAGGGAAGGCTGGTTTGGGAGCCTGAAAAGCTGATCCAGTGTTGTGAGGACACATTCAGGGCAAATCTGTGCGAGGATGCTCTTCAGCTGAAATCTGACCACCTTGTACGGAGGCTGTTACAGAGTCAGTGAGTTCCTCATTCTCACGTATCTGATGCATCATTGTTGTTGTCCTGTTTTCGAGCCGTGCAAGTCTCACTTGCTCAAACTCTGTGCAACTCACAGATTTTGCCATATTCTCTCTGTCCTGATCCCAGGTTTCCACTGACAGACACAGCAAACAGGCTTGTGCTGTTTGGGGGTCACACTGAGAAATAATAAAAATGATACAAATATGGTGGTAGCACTTCTATTTAGGCTATATTTGTATGTTTTCTTTTCACTTGATGCACACTACTTAAAAAACATGAACATGGAAAACCACAACAGCCCCAATAACTTACATTTCGTGTGGATTCTGGATACTGTGGAGTATGTTGATGAAATACTGAAGTCTGTCCTCAGATAGGATGACTTGATGACACCACCAGAGTGAGCTCCATTGTGTGACCAAACCATGGGGAGAGGTCACACACTGTCCTGGTGTGCTATCTGCACTCAGGCATCAGAGAGCAGGTCCTGTGTGGAGCACGAAACACCAGGGAGCTACTTTATAATTTCCTGACTTTTCAAGAGCCACACAGCCGAAACTTGAGGACTTGAGTTTATGGAAGGGATTTATGTGCACAACATGAAGCTTGATTTGCTATCTCCCGCCACCCTGAGGACTGAGACACAAGTGCTTTACCGATCCAAAGCAAACTGTGAAACACATTCAGCAAATTGGACATTGCATGATTTCTGGGGGAAAAAAATAGAAAATAAATATGCTTGCTATTCAAGTGTTTTCATTACATGGAGGAGGCGGTGAATATGATGGGTAAATGGATCATATTAACACTGTAAGATAATTGAAGGTGTGTGATTTTTTTTTTTTCTTTACTCTTCCTGTTGAGTTATCTACAATTATAGGTTCTCCTTTCTGGTGCAGTGCTATGAAGATCAAAAGCAGCAAGATAATTGGACAATTAAACTGGGACTGTAAGATGCAGGCTGTTACGATCTGTGTGTTGCTGTTGGTATAACACTGACTCTTTTGGATGCAGAGAATAAGGATGCTGTTATTCTGGGTTGGATAAGTCACTCAATCTATTAACAATTTATAGACTCCTTTTGTCGCGCAAGGCTCTGCTGTATGAGCTAGGTATGATTTTCACATGTACCTCGTTTAGAAAGGTTCACCAGTGTTTTGTTGAGAAACTCATTCATAATGTTGCTGTATATTATACATTATTAAAAATTCAAATTTTTCTTATGTCATCTTCATTGAATAATGGAATGTTAATGGTTAAGGAAAAAGTTTTATCTTTCTGAGTTTTCTTCAAGACAGACATTTATCCTCAGATGCTGGGATAATTATGTCGGGACTGAGTGACCAAGTCTTCTATAGTATAGGGGCTAGCCATGTAATGATTGATAAACATTTGTAATATAATGTATTAAAGTGATTAAAGACAGAGAGGGAAGGATGGTCAATACAGTCATATTTGACCATTCTTGGTGATATATTTGCCCAGAATAAAGATGAACCACAGTTCTTTGCTGATCTAGAAACAAAGATACAACAGTTGGGACAGTATGATGTTGTTATTGGTGAAGAAACTGGGAGAAAGATGTATTTCTAAATTGCAAAGGGAAGACTCTCAAAGGCCATGCTCATGAATAGGAGTATGTAGAGACAGTAGGTCTTCTGGTGTCAGTGGTTATTTGTTCAGTTGGAAGTATTTTACTTTTAGATCACCCTGTCGCAAGTTTGGACATTCTTTAGTACTAACAGGACACAAAAGCACAGATTTAAAATATTCAACGTGAGAATGAGTTTAAGGAGGCATTAAGAAATGTAATAATTTCTTATGTGGAGCTCAGCGCCCTCTTGGAGGGCATCCTGTGAGACTTTCGAGGCTATGCTGAGAAGCTCCGTCATTTAATATTGGCATATATTTAGTTAGTTGCATTTAATGTGAATCCAACACTTTGCAGCACAACACTAGTGAAAAAAATATATATATTATGCCACCAAGCCCTGGTGTCTGGTGTTTACAGCACAAGCCTGTATTCACCCATTGTAGCTAGGCCACCTGCTCATTACGAGCATTAACACACTAGCAACTTGGGGTTCAGTATCTGGCCAGAGGATACTGATCTGAGACCAGGGATCAAACCACCAACCATTTGAGAAGTGGACGACCCCTCTACCTCCTGAGCTACACAATATATATGACAATATATATGTACATTTTATACAATGAACTATAAAACATGTGTAAAAAATATATATTGTCATAGTTAGATTATTATACTGCAAAGAACTATAAAAAAATATTGCCATAAAAACATACTGCCTAAAGTTGTAGAGAATTTCACAATTAAGTAACTTTATAGACATATAATTCCAAGGGAAAGAATGTGAGGTCTGCCATACTGAGTAAAATATTATTATACAACTTTGCAAGGTAATATCTGTGATGTTATTGGTGTTATTAGAGTTGTGTGGTTTGGTCTGAGCCATTTCGTTTCCAATTTGCAGAGGCAGGGCTGTGCACAAACAATTTTTTGTCAGAGCATGTCAGAATGGGCAGCTAGCAGACCATAGTCTGGAGTTAGGAGTATTTCACTGAATGTGACAAAAAAGTTTGGGATTAGAATTGCTGACTGCACCTTCAAATCTTTCGATATGATAATATATCAGTACAATATAGTTTGTCTAGATCTTAGTTCTGGAGATTTACTTACAACTACATTATACTTTACAGGTGATTTTGGGGGGGTGTCTCCAGGTCCCACAATCAACAGAGGATCTGGGGAAACATCTTGAAGGTTTTTGAAGGACATGAAATTTACAAGTGTAACTGACTTCTGAGGGAAATAAAACTGACAGCTCTGAAAGGTGTTTTTGGGATCAATTAATTGATAATAATGGACTCAAATGTGTAGTAATTCATGTACAATGTTGATGGATTTCAGGATAAGACTGATAAAGTCTTTAGAATGAGCCCATAATATCTTCAGAGGGTTCGGGTTCTCTTCCATCAAGTTGCCATGTTTCTAAATACCCTAGAAAGGACAAGCTAAAGTCTGGCTCTAGAGGTAGCCTTTCGCATGTCAGCAGCTACTGTAGGGGAGTGGGAGGCAAGGAGTATTCAGATAGTTGCAGTCTGCCTCATTATTGGATGCACACTGGACTGTGGGTCCAATCTCAGTCCTGGCCACATTGACTCCATTCACAGCAGACCATATATACTGCAAGCATTTTCTTGAAATATAATTTCTGTTTATTGCTTATGCCTGCAACATATCTTGGGGGGCTGGTGATCTACAGTTCTGAGGGACTGCTGTTCTGCCTCGTTTTCTCTATGATTTACCCATTTCCTCTAACAGTTTTAATATTGACCTGACACTCCAGTCCAATCAGTCCCCCAGGCCACCCGGGATTCTTTAGGTGCTCCTGATGGCCAGACCAAGTCTGGGTGTATTGCTCTTGTAAGTGCACAAAAGTAACAGTAAGACGGAAGCAAATTTTATGCTCTTAAAAGTCTTCATCTGTACATGGAAAAACAAAAAAATGCAATACATAATAATAATAAATAATCAGTATATTGTGCATTTTTATAGCACTACTTAATCAGAGCAAAAGCAGAGTCATATCATACTCATCACTTAGTTGCTTGCTGTTTCTCTTTAAATTGAAATACTGTTCTTATTCACCAATAACTTAGAATTACACCTAATTTACAGGGAGGGGTTGAATGTTGAGTCAGTATTAAAAAGTCTACCAGCAGCTTTTTCGTAAACATCGGGAGATAGGGGATATGACTTTGGTGAAATAAATGCCATAAATCTTAAAATCCAGTAATAAAGTTCAATAGTGTAAACCTGTAATCCTCTGGAGTAGCCAACACATGTAGTTGCTCAAACTTCATAAAGAAAGCAGTGACTATGGAGCACTCAGGGACAGTGGTTTCATGGGAGAACTGGTACAAATGTACAATGGTGACAATTGTAATTACATCCAGACATATACTGTGTCGTGGTTGTGCAGATATGCATATCGTAGAAGAGTGGACTGTTGGCCTTGGTGGAGGTCTGCACTCTCTGAGTGCCCTTATACTGACAGAATTACGGCTGTTGAATTACACCACTCTACCGAATTTGCCATGTGAGCCATAGAAAAGGTAATTTGTTGTGAATAAAGCCACATATTCCTCTTGATTTCATCTAAGGGCATAAAAACTCTGCAGCAGTCCTTTGTCTTCACTTCAGTTAATGTTAATACCATTCCAGTAATGTGGGTGTTGAGATTAACCAGTTAATCAAGTTATTGGTGTTTTTAGTAGTGTTTTAAAAAAAAGATGGAAAAGCCTCAGGGCTGTATATATAGCTGTCGGTATGAGCTGGGGTCGTAGTGAATGGGTGGTGGGTTGTGGTGGTGTAAGTATCAACAGAACTGTGGAACATTGCAACCAAATGTATAAATTGCAACCAAATGTATAAATCTAAATAACCAATATATATAAATAACCAATATATATATGTATGTGTGTGTGTGTGTGTGTGTATACAAATTAGTGAGGACATTTGTATATATAACTTTTTTGTGAGAAATGTATTTAGCAGTCTGTGTGGTGTATGTATACATGCATGTATGTGCCAGTATGTATCTGTAGGAAAGGCAGCACAGTGCAGATGGTCAGTGAAGGAACACAGATGCTCTATAGGATGACCTTTTTCTGTCACAACAGCTCACAAAACATGCTGCTGTATTGCACAGTGCTGTATTTCACCAAGCAGGTAAGGAAGTTCTCATTAGTTATGTTGATTAGTTATGTCTAAATCTAAATGCTATCTTTTGAATTTTGATATTTCTCTGGGATCACCTTAATAATGCATGCATTAATTGGTGCTTTGTGTTGGACGCAGACTTTTTTGAATTTGCAGAATTCTGCATGCAGAGTCTGAATTTGGTGTTTGTCCAATTTTTTAAACTCTTTAATGGTAGGTGGACACCTTGCAACCATAAAGGGAGTACAGTATTTTAAGCCTCTTGACAACACACTTGTTGTTTGTGTGCATTGAGTTGATGATATCATGTGTTATGCCCCCCAGCACCACTTTTCAATAGCTTGTACAAGCAAACATTTGCCAAACTCAATCAAAAGCTTTTTTGAAATCAATAAAGAAGGAGACTAATTTGCTTTTGTTTTTATTTATTTGGGGTGCTGGAAATGTAGGAGTCTGAGATTACAGTTTTTCTCAAATGCTAAAACACATTTCACAAACGTTTCCTCTATGTTCCCCAATGTCTAAACACAACACCCTTTTCTAAAGCTACATAAACACAACCACACCTTCTCACTTCAAAACTCAAACTTTCACAACAAAAGAGCAGCTCGAAGCTTCAAAAATGTAAACACTATACACATCATTATACACCACAGCAAAACAATTGAAAACACGATGCTCAATTTGTGAGAAGGTTCTTTGTTTCATAACTGCCAATGCATATTTTTAGAAACTTTACAGTAACAGATCTTCTTAGATCTCTGTAGAGGATTAGGCATTTAGATTTATAAGTTTCATATGAAGAATATAAATCTATAGAAAATACTGCATGTACACTACTGTAACACAACTCAATGCAAAAACAGAATCTATTGCACACAACAGTACTCTTGAAAACATGTTCAGGGTGTGAAGTTTTTTTATTTACTTTATTCACACCACAATCTCTGTGCAGCATCATGTCGCTGAGCTGCATCGGGCCACATCACCTCATCCACATCGCAGGCTATATTCTCTCTTGCCAGGCACTGCGGGAAAAACCCCCTGGAATGGGATGTCAACACAGGCCAGCTCCATTGCCCTTAGGAGGTTCTCTCTAGTGTATGGTTGTCTGTCATAAACCTTCCATCTCCACGATGAGAAGAACTCCTCTGTAGGGTTCAGGAAAGGGGAGTAGGGTGGCAGACAGACTTTTGAAAACTGGTTACTGTTGGTGGTGAACCACTCTCTGATTTGGTTTCTTCTGTGGAAGCGGACATTGTCCAAAATGATCACATAAATGGGATGTGCGGGCCCAGGATGGTGTTGTTGGTGGTCCAGGAGGATGGAAGGTGAGGAGACGTTGGGTGTTGTAAGACCCAAGAACAGCATGTCGGTGGACAAGCACCTCCGAACCCATGGACACACAAAGAGTCTCTCTCTTTGGCCAATGATGTTACGGCCTCTTTGCCTTCGTTTCTGCAAGTTGAAGCCAGCCTCATCCAGGAAGAGGTACTCATGAGGTCTGGCCATTGCGTCCAACTGTACAGTAATATCCTCTGTGAAAACGTGAAAGTGCACAGGTGTTCTGAACAACAGTCAATCAGGTAGCACAGTATTGTCCAGAAGTAATGTAGGCCACTGAGCAACACAGTATGTCGTACGTCTTTGTGTCGCGCAGAGTTGTGCTCAAAGGGAACCCTATAGACCTGTTTTATCCGCATCTTTTGGCGCCAGAGAACTTGGTCTATTCTGGCCAAGCTGACATCATCAATGCTCTCAAAGTTGACATTATCGGCAATGACTTTGTCTCTGATCTCCCGGAGTCTGATGAGGTTGTTCTCACGAACCATATCCACAATGAGGGTTTCTTGTGCCGCTGTAAATTTGTGGCATTTGTGGCCTTCATGTGGCATTCTTTCAACTCTAAAGACAGAAACATGTGTTGTCAATTGACATGTTTTACAATAGCAACTGATTTGAAACCAATAGACTACTTTCACAGGCTTGTAAAACTGTATTGTGACAAAGAAAGCAATAGAGTACAATACCTGTTGTGTTGTCTGAATGCCCTGATAATGTTGGCCATGGTGAAGCTACTCAGGTTTGGACGGACTCTTAGTCCTGCTTCAGCCATTGTCATGCCATGTTCAATGACTGTTACTCGCATCTCGTCCATACTGATGGTGCAAGGTTTCTTTGCTCTTCCTCCTGGGCCTTCTCCTCTTCCCTGTTGGCCTGCTCCTCTTCTTCCATGGCCAGCTCCTCTCCCTCCTTTGACTTGAATTCCTCTTCCCCTGACTCTGCCTTCATCCGCTGTGCTTGTTTGGAATCTTCAGCAAACTGTGCACTCTGAATTTGCTTTTATACATGTGGTCACAGCATTAGCAACACGTGTCTTCAATTTTGAGTCGTTGTGTGTGATGAATGACGCCAGGTATGTTCATTGTGTTCAAATATTGCTGACTGTGGCAAGCATTTTGCATCACATGAGCTTTCATTTGAGAATGTGAGCAGAGTTCTTTTGCAACTTGTGTTTTAGCAAAGAAAAATGTGTTTAGATTTATGAGAACGGAGGTTTGTGTTTAGTGAATTGTGTCTTCATGTGAAATGTGTTTATGATATTGGCAAATGATTGCTAGATTTAGTAAATGTGTTTAGACAACTGGTCATTTGGTTTTGAGTATTGGCTTTTGTGTTTTAGCATTTGAGAAAAACTGTAATGATCATACAGATCTTCCAGAGGTTGCTGTTGCAGCAGCATTATTGGTTCCAAATATGGAGGAAAATCCTGGAGCTCAGGACAATGTTAAAGACAATTTGAATTCAAGGTCTGTGAATTTTATCATTTAATTTACGATGCTCCAACTGTCTGGAAATTCAACAAATCCCAGAGGAGATTAGGAGAAAGTCTACTGGGGGAAGGGAATGGAATGGAGGTCAAGGCAGAAACACTGAGGGAGAGATGAAGCCATGTCTCCCCTCTCTCATCATGGGCAGTGTGAGATCGCTGGGAAATAAAACGGATGAGCTTGCACTGTTAGCCAGGAATCAAAGGGAGTTCCAGGAATGTAGTCTCATGTGTTTTATGGAAAACATGACTGCACCAGTATATTCCCAACTACAACGTTAGTCTGTTACTCTATATATAGGTGTACCTCCCAATGGAGGAGTCTCGCCGAAGCCTGCCATTGACTATGTACAGGCTCCGCGAACGACAGAACTATATGAATTGTGACCCATGTTTGTTTGTTGCATATTTAAAAAAAACACACATTTTTTAAAAAATATGAAGGCACTGGACCATTACAAAGCTTAAAAAAACACTTCATGTCTTGTCGTAGTTGTGTCTGAGGGGTCATGTTGGGGAGGGGAAGCATTGACCAACTACGTACAAAGTCTATATACAAGGCTTTTGTACATTGTGAAAAAACAAATGGTTCAAAGAAACAAATACTGAATGGGTAAAGTACTAGATTATATACATTGTGTGGGCGGTTATGCTCAGTGCATGTATACTGTACATGTCTATATACAGTGTACAGGACTTTTAGATACATACAATGTTATTATTACTGGAAGAAATTATGGCAAAACTAGAGAAATAAGAACCAAGTTGTAATGATCCTTTAACTTAACAGGTAACTATAGCAATAATACTATTACTTTTTGTTACTTTTGCTTTGAGGTGCAGTACCACAAATCTGTTTTACCAGATACAATTTGAAGGAAACATAATGTTCACTGGAAACATTTTGTCCTGTTGAGGAAGTGGTGCACTCTGGTTGCTTAGGGATTTAAGGCATTGACCATGTAATTGTAAGGTCCACAGTTTATTTCTGGTTGGGGGCCTTTATTGCATGTCATACCACATTCTTCTCTCCCATCGTATACTGACAGCTGTCTGCTCACTAACAATAGCATACAATGCCTGAATAATTAAAAAAGAAGTCCTAGGTTCTTGAATACCACAGTTGTAGGCAGCAGGATTCAAAATACAGAAGAGCTATGGGGAGTTTAGCTCTCCTGAAAGACACATGAGCTCCCCAGAAATTCTCAGTTGAGATATCTCGGGGGTGCTCTAAAATATTGACATTTGTGGTTTCTTGGCCCTTGGCTAAATATATCTGTATCAATTGAATATACTGATGGTATATTGTTGCACATAGGTGGGTGCATTCATCTGTGTGCATGCATGCCCCCACCCCTGAGAGTCATAGTGTAATTCGAACACTAGTAGGGAGGCAGGGACCAAGGTAGGAACACAAAGTGCATGACTTTGACACTGGGACTGGTGTTTGTATGTGGCTGAGGCGACTAAACAATGTAGTTAAGGTCAGGGAAAGCTGGTGGTTTTGTCTAAATACTGAAAAAATAAAAACAGCCCTATCTTTTCCTGATCTTACACCTGGTGCTTTGAGTTGTCCTACTTTACCCATATATCAATTAAAAATCTTTCACTTATTAGGTCAATAAAAACAAAATCATTGGTTTGCATAAAAACAAAATCAATGGTTTGCATCGTGTTTCCTTCAAAACCTATATGCTGCAACATCATTTACAGGAGGAATACACCTTTAAAAGATTAACCTAATCTACTGATCACTGGCCTGACAGGCTGGAAGTAATAGCCAATGAGAGAAATCAAATGGCCATTTTATTTACATTTTTATGTGAGAGCAGGAAAAAAAAAAGTACTGAGTATTTTTCCTTGCCAATACAAGAAGCAGATGGAGCTCATCTTGCATTTGACCCATATTGTAAAATAGATGTCCTGTAAATGTGGTACAGCCATATGTACACATGGTGTGCTTATTTGTCTCTGTGAGTACAGTATGTTTGACATCCCTGACAGTGCAGCCTGAGGTGGTTCCTGTTTCCCTTGTTAGACCCATCTAATGTCTATTCATGGTTTACCCCACAATGATTATGGCGTGTCAGGCAAAAAATAGAATCTGAAGGCACTGATGTAAAAGCACTGATGTAAATGCAATGTGTCATTTTTTAATATTACACTCCATCTGCCTGTTTTTATGTTTCTGCATGAATTTGATTGATGTTTCTGCAAGAGTTATCTTAATAGTTTAAGATGCATAGTATGAGCTGTGTTTGCGTGGGGCATTCATGTTGTATCAGCAGTGTTTACATGCATTTATATAAATTTGTGTCAGTATCAGAAGGCCAACTGGTACAGAAAGGACTCTCTTTTATAGAATACTATTTATTCTTTCAGTGATTTTCTTTTGAATCCGTTGCTATGTGGACCAATGAACATAATCCACAAAGCACATATGAAGGCACTGGGCCATTACAAAGCTTAAAAAAACACTTCATGCACTTTCACAATACACTTTTATGCATGTGATAATAAAGTAGGTACATTGGCTGCCATGAACATTCTCACAGGTCACATCACAGACTTGAGCTGACAATCTCAAAGCAAAATAAATAAATAAACAAAATAGAAAATAAAAACATGCAAACATGTGTAAACACATATTTACTAAGGAAACGTTTACCACTTCGTAGTGGAGCACAGTGAAACCTGAAAGAATAAAACAAGGATAGTGTCATAGTGCAACCCACTTAAAGCACAGCCAAATGAATGGTGAGACCACCAGCAGAACAGTAGCAGAAGAGGAGGATCAGAGCTTCCCTGGGAGGCAATGCATCACCTGGATTGACAGACCAATTAATTGAATCGATCGCATTCAGCACTGAAGTGGACATGTAGCTTATATTTAACTTACTGGCTACATAGGGTTGTTTCTATATATGGCGATTAGAAAGGACAGGAAGCTTAGAATTTAATTGCACAGTGAAACTTGTTTCTGTGCATGTGAAAAAAGCTTTGAATCTTTTTTTTTTCTCTCTCTGTGTGTTTGCACTGCATTTTCGCACTACATTGAAGAGCTTCATGACTTTGGCACCATGGCAAGCCTTACAGAAATCAGTGCTAGCGAGCTGTAGCATATTAGCTAACATTTTAATGTGATCAAAATGACATGATCCCTCACTGGTTTTCCATCTGCAAACACTATAAATTGTGTTTCACTAACAAAGACCACACAAGTTAGATATGGATTTATGATCCATATCATAAAACATTTAAAACTGGAAGGAGGTCAGAGTATTGCCGAGGCTTGCCTGTTGCTCAAGCACCTGGACCACAAACGGGTCAGAGAGATACGTCCAGGAGGGAAAATGGCTCACAGACACGAAGACAAGATCTTCCTCTGGAGATTGTGGAGGGCGATGGGATGATTGCGTTGGGGTTGTTGGAGGCTGTGAACCAAGAGCCTCAGGTAATGTGGCCGTCTGAGCACAACCAAGCTTCCTGGTGGCATCAAGGAGATGGAGATGGAGAGGACTTTGGGACTTCAGGAGTTGACTCATCTTCGAATGGGTCACTGTCTGAAGGGTTGAGGAAGAGTTCCTGAGAGTGGATTAAGCTAACTTGTTGAAGCATGCTTGGTGCGGGTCATGCAAAGACCAAGTCACTGTTTGCTAACAGTCATTGTTGGAGCTGTGGTCAATTATAGGAAACAGGAAGCAAACTGCAGTATACATTAACAAAGTCTGATGCTTTGCTCACCCATTGAGCCACTCTCACTAACTACAAGTTTTTTGGGGCTCAGTATCACACAGTTATGCTCCTCAGATGATGACCTCTTTGAACTGTAATAACCTCATGACCTTTCCTCAACTGCCACTATGACGAACTAACTGAATTTATCTTCACAATTGGGAATGAGCCAATCATTGCAAATCCTTGATTCCTCTGGCAGCTTTCTTTATGGGTGTAATGGGCATTACCTGGCCATGCTGTTGCTATAGTATTTTTGTCTTACTGATCACATGTAGCTTTCAAGTTGCAATCAGCAGACACTTCATAAATTACAATTCATTGTTATCTGAATGTTTGAATGAAAAGTATCATAACAGTGATGATAAACAGAATGTTTAACTCACCAGCAGAGCCAGTGTAGAGAATCTGTCATATTTATTATCTAATGATTGGATGACCTTGCTCTTGTTTGTGGCTCAGTAAAATTTCAGAAAGTGAAATGAAAGGCAGTCGCTGGTTGCTGCAGAGGACAAAACAGACAAATAGAGAAAGATGAGGATGAGTCGGGTCTCAGTGTCACCTCATTACTCTGATGGCTTTCACATTATTCCAGTGTCACATCCATGTTGAAAATCAGACACTGCATCATTCACCTTGGACTCACTGATGATCTCCATTTATCAGCAATCAGATGAAGAAATGGGATGAGAAAACACTAATGAAAAATATTCATAAACAACCATTTATCTGTCAACTTGGATCCACAACATGAATTCTGCAACATAAAGTGTGTGAGATTGCATAGGGATAGATGGGTAAAGCAAAATTTGTTCATTAAAGTGTTCTACTGTAGCTCTGATCTATGGCTATTACCTCAAATTCACTTCATTACTCTCTAAACGTTCAATTTTAGCTTTTTTTCCAATACAGAAACTTAACGTAACCTGGACCTTACCATAACCGATACTTGTAGGAACCTTTAGAGTCTAGGTTCTGTATTGCTTCGAAAAGCTATGTTGTCATTTCTAAGTATTGTTTATGCCAAGCGAATGTGCCATGTGCTTTTAGTTGAAGGAAAGACAACAATGGAAAAAGTGGTTTGTTGGATTTTCTCTGCGTCCATGCAGCAATTTGTTTGAGAGCATGAGAAAAGCTTGTCATAAAAATTGACACGGGTTATGGTCCCCCATATTTTTATCATTTTGGCCTTAGAACCTTTGCGTGTCACCACCATGAGATCAAAGTTTACACTTCACCAGCACTTTGGTTCTAGGCCAGTTAATTCCAACAAACATCTAAAGCAAACTGCTATAAAATTTACTCAGCAGATGCTACACAGATGACTATTTTCCAGTTTGGTCATTCCATTACCTCTCTAGAAAGAACCCTGTCGATTTTGGTAGCTCATTGAAAGTTTCCCAGTAACGACCCCTCCACCAAGATTTATCTTCCACTTAGATTTATTCTTGAAGCAGCAGGAACATGAAATCAAACACACTGTACAACCAGAACACATGAAAGCTACAGTTTTCTGGACTGTAACCTTTGAGAAAAGGTCTTTGAGATACGTTAATTACCAAAATGAAAAGCATTACAGTTTTTCTCAAATGCTAAAACACAAAAGCCAATCCTCTAAATCAAATGACCAGTTGTCTAAACACATTTATTAAATCAAGCCATCATTTGCCAATATCATAAACACATTTCACATGAAGACACAATTTACTAAACACAAACCTCCGTTCTCATAAATCTAAACACATTTTTCTTTGCTAAAACACAAGTTGCAAAAGAACTCTGCTCATATTCTCAAATGAAAGCTCATATGATGCAAAATGCTTGCCACAGTCAGCAATATTTGAACACAATGAACACACCTGGCGTCATTCATTACACACAACGACTCCAAATTGAAGACACGTGTTGCTAATGCTGTGACCACATGTATAAAAGCAAGTTCAGAGTGCACAGTTTGCTGAAGATTCCAAACAAACACAATGGATGAAGGCAGAGTCAGGGGAAGAGGCCGTAACATCATTGGCCAAAGAGCCTTCACTGAGGTTCCTGGCCAACGGTGGGGTAATATTTATATACTTTTTGTGTGGCCATGGGTTCGGAGGGGCTTGTCCACCGAAATGCTGTCCTTGGTCTTACAACACCCAACGTCTCCTCACCTTCCTAGAGGAGCTAAGAGACATCCTCCTGGACTGCCAACAACACCATCCTGGGCCCGCACATCCCATTTATGTGATCATTTTGGACAATGTCCGCTTCCACAGAACAAACCAAATCAGAGAGTGGTTCACCACCAACAGTAACCAGTTTTCAAAAGTCTGTCTGCCACCCTACTCCCCTTTCCTGAACCCTACAGAGGAGTTCTTCTCATCGTGGAAGGTATATGATAGACAACCATACACTAGAGAGAACCTCCTAAGAGCAATGGAGCTGGCCTGTGTTGACATCCCAGTGGAGGCCTTCCAAGGATGGATTCGCCATTCCAGGGGTTTTTTCCTGCGGTGCCTGGCAAGAGAGAATATAGCCTGCGATGTGGATGAGGTGATGTGGCCCGATGCAGCTCAGCGACATGATGCCACACAGTGATTGTGGTGTGTGTGTGGTGTGAATAAAGTAAATAAAAAAACTTCACACCCTGAACATGTTTTCAAGAGTACTGTTGTGTGCAATAGATTCTGTTTTTGCATTTTTTTTATACTCTTCATATGAAACTCACAAATCTAAATGCCTAATCCTCTACAGAGATCTAAGATCCGTTACTGTAAAGTTTCTAAAAATATGCATTGGCAGTTATGAAACAAAGAACCTTCTCACAAATTGAGCATTGTGTTTTCAATTGTTTTGCTGTAGTGTGTAATGATGTGTACAGTGTTTACATTTTTGAAGCTTCGAGCTGCTCTTTTGTTGTGAAAGTTTGAGTTTTGAAGTGAGAAGGTGTGGTTGTGTTTATGTAGCTTTAGAAAAGGGTGTTGTGTTTAGACATTGGGGAACATAGAGGAAACGTTTGTGAAATGTGTTTTAGCATTTGAGAAAAACTGTGATATGATTCATGAACCCCACAATAGCTTTAGTAACTAAGTGAAACATGACATGAACAATGAATGCTAACAAGTCTCACTGGTTATTGGTTTAGAATGTCTGAGATTATTGGAAACTTTATACTAACTCATTTTATTATTTTTTATTTTGATGTTGTTACAGTGATGAAATAGCATAGTGGATTACTATTATTACATTAACAGTACAAATTACTCGTCAGTCATCTCTTCCTCTTCCTCCTGAAATAACAGAATTAGTGTTGATTCGATGATGGGATTTGCATGGCCACTCTTCTTGTAAATGCAACAATCCATCATTTTCCAGAGCCCGTCCAAAACAGAAATACAACTGTATAGGTTGACTCTGCAAGTAGATTATTCTGACCTGTATTTCCATTTATTGTAAGGTGGCCACCTCCAGTGGGGGTAGTAATTATGACAGGAGCAAAGGAGGAAGTCAGGTGATGTAGTATAAAAAGCAAGAAAGTGGATGGATGGGTCGAACACACACAGAATTTTCATAGAGGACAGCACTGTTGGTGAAACTGAACGAATTATAAATAAATCTAGTTTTAGGAAAATGAAATTATTCTATTTGAAAAATGACTGTAATATCAAGTCAAGCTTTATGAAAGTGAAGCCATTTAAGCATTCAAGCATAGGTTTATATTTTATGTGGATGTGGGTGTTTGGGGGTGTAAATGCCTGAATTACTGCTGACAGAAAGCTGCACATAAATATCTGGGTATTTGAAGTTTATAATTCTTACCGAGTACAATAGGTTGCCTCCATTTGGCCTAAAGCTTGAATAAAATTGCATCTGATTGAGTTTGGAGAGCTGCCAATGTAGCAGACTTAGTATGTGGAAAATGTGCTTACCCTGATAAATAATCTTCAATATACATACGGCTGGAAAAGTATGTATAAAGTATGTGTCTGTATAAAGTCTGATCTGTATTGCGGCATATAATATTGGTTGTACCCCAATCAGTAGGACGTCATCATTTGTCAGGGACTTTCAAAACCATAGCAAATCACTGTTGCAAAAAAGATTCATATGACTTTTTCCTAATTTGCTACTACAATGATTTGGTTTGGTTGGATTTAACCATAAAGCTAAGAGTTAAACTCTCCAAGGGCAGAAGAAGCAATTAAACAAAGATACAATTAAGGTAGACTTGAACCTGCCGTATTGTACACACTACCTCTGTATAAGAGATTTGCAAAAAAAAAAAAAAAAACCCACACAAGTGCTACAACTATCCAAATAAACCGTTTTTTTTTTTTCTCTTGAATGACAG
Organism: Chelmon rostratus; assembly: GCF_017976325.1. Taxonomy (NCBI): domain Eukaryota; kingdom Metazoa; phylum Chordata; class Actinopteri; order Chaetodontiformes; family Chaetodontidae; genus Chelmon; species Chelmon rostratus. The sequence continues at coordinate 920,160 of NC_055679.1, forward strand.
TTTCATGTACAGTATGCCTACTACGTAATCCATTTGGTTGCTGGGGAATTGATCTATCAGACTCTGCATTTACTTAAGATGCAGCAATTTAATTCAGTGCTCTGTTTGCATCTGTCATCTTAAATGTCTCTGGCTCAGAGGCATGGAGCTGGAAGCAGGAAGACAATAAATCAGCTTTCTCTTGACACTGCTTGCCAATTTAGAGTCGGAAAGCCACCCAAACCAGGGCTTCTCAAAGTCCAGACCTCTGACTGAGAGGCAAGTCTATCCAGACCCAGTCCATATTGTCAGCTTGAGGCCTAAAGGGTCACCTCCAGCCTGCCATATTCCCATCCGGTCCACAGAATATTAATGAATTCAGAAACTGCACACATCTAACCAACTCACCAATGGAAATGGTCCAGTCTGTCCTGAGGGTGATGGGCATCCAGCTTGCCACTGTTAGCAGCGAGCCAATAAGTCCGTAATTCATTATTTCACCTGCTCTAGTAGGCATTGAAATTCACAGCCTGTCTTTTAGATGCAAGAAGCATCACTTGAGTTTGTTTTTGTTGGCCAACTGTTGTATTAAGTCCCAGAAGAAGAGTTTTAGTTGAGATGAGGACTCATTCATTGGTAGTTGACCTGTGGGATTTGTACTCAGCACTGATTGCCTCCTTGGCAGAGATCTGAGAGCATTTTCTAGTCAAGTATCTACTTACTAAGGATATTCCAGGTTTTTTGTCTGTTCATGCTGATATAGACTCATTAAATTAACATTCGTTTTGTGAGAAAGCAAAGATATGTAACAACAATAGACTAATTAGGCCAAAATAAATTTAATAATAATAAAAAAAATCTGGTCCCTGACATTTTGGCCAGAATTTTGCCCCCTGGGACAAATGTAGCTGAGGACCCCATCACCCTGTGTTATGAACATGGTACACCACGTTGTTAAGTGTAATGTTTTCTATTTTGATATAATTTTCTATTGATTAATAAATGGTTACTGACCTAGAATACACACTGTAGCTGGAGATCACAGCCATCCTGTCACAAGATGAATGTGGTTTTAAAGGGGCTTACAATGTTGACATTGTTGTCATGCCGACGTTAACTACTGGATAGTGGATAGTGTTGTGTGTTGTTGCTGCTTAGGTCAAAAATTAATGTTCAACCAGAGAATTTGTTGTCAGCTCCTAATTCACAGATACAGAATGTGTCTCAATTTCTCTACAACAGAATTTCTACAACTGTATATATGTAGTTAAGAATATGTCTGAGTCAAAAATGAATATAGACTAACTGTCTGAGCCTCGTCTGCCTCGGTTGCCCAATCACAAGAGATGTGACGTTTATTAATTGATGACCTTTGAGTGACACATTTGAGAACTAGATCTATCTAGACTGTTAACAGAATGGTTAGAATAAATACCTTAAAACGCTGAAACAATGTAAACAAATGTCACCTTCTGTTTGTGAATGTTAGAGGTGGGCAAACATATGTTCGACACGAAGCAACAAAACAGCTTCAAAGGGCCATAATGAGATGATTAATGGCAAATTTGAACAAAGACAAATTTGAAGTATTTTGGGGATTTTTTTCTGTAATCCTTGCTTTTTTAAAAAAAAAAATAAAAAAAATAAAACTACTGGATTATTTGACCCCTTTGTCCTCATGTTGTTAATGTTGTGAAATGTTCGCAGTTTGCTTAGGTTTATGAGCCAGAACTTCTTGGTTAGGTTTAGGCAACAAAACGACTTGGTTAAGTTTGGACAACAAAAGTTTTGGGCTTGGTTGAACTGTCTTGCTCTTTATACTTTATCCTGACTCCCTTGCTCCTGTCCTAATTACTATAGCCACATAATACATATGTAATACAATGCCAGCCATTGGTCACTGGGCCACTGTCTAAAACAAATAAAACAGAATGTGATCATTTGCCAATCATTTTTTTATGCAAACTCAGTTGAAAACAGTATTTAATGCTTTACCTCATCAGCTTCATTGATTTTTGTAAATATCTGCAACAAGTTGGGTCAGGAGCAACAAAAGACTGGGAAAGCTGTGGAATGCTCCAAAAACACCATCATGATTGGATATGAAAGGAGCATCCTGGAAAGGCTCAGTGGTTCACAAGCGAGGATGGAGGGACGTTCACCACTTTGTGAACACATGATTGGGTAAAGGAGATTAATACATGGACTCAGGGACACTTTTTAAAATTATTGCTGTGAACACAGTTTACGTGCAAATAATTGCAATCTGTTTTTATCTATGTTTCACACAGTGTCCCATTTTTTTAAATAGTAGGATTTCTCAGAAGACTGATTTCACTGAACATGTTCCGATGTTAGATGAAGCTACGTCGTATTTTGCAATAGCCAAGTAACCTCGGTGACAACTTTTAACTACACATCACATAAATGGGATTTGGCCTGATAGCAAGCGTTCTAACACTGGTTTTAATGTTAAAAATGTGGGTGCAAAAGTTTTTTGTGTATGTCAAAGAGACAGAGATGAAGTAATACACATCTATTGTAGGTAATGAGAGTATGTGGAGGGGTGGAAATGGAGTCGGAGCAGAGGAGGAAACAGTCATTACTGTGAGTAAATATAGGTGAGTCAGAGGTAAACAGGAGGGCTGACAGTGAGAGGAGGGCAGGGAGTCAAAGCCAGTTTGGTTCCAGAGAGCAGCAGCACAGCTGGAGAGAAGCCGGCTAACCCACACTTTTATTACTCTACTGTTAGTAGACAGGTCTGAAAATCACTGCTGAGAGCTGGCTGTTGAAACAATTATCTATTTACATTGTGCAAATAAGCATACACATTTTCATGTGATAAATGTTTGGTTGCTACAGTGTCAGAGATAACAACCTGTTTCCTATTTAATTTCCCTATTCATCTGCAGGAAAACACTTGGGAGACAGTAACATTGTGCAAGGTGAGGTTCACTGAAAGCAGGTGAAGGCCTCATGAGGCTACCTTTTAGTAGCTCTATAGTAAGGCCACTACGATTAAACTTGTACTCTAACTGTCCTAGAAAGCCAGAAATTGCCAAACTGTATAAAAAAAATAAAAAATAGAAAAACCTGTGAAACTAAACACACTGATGCTCAATAAGACCTGGTAGTCCACCTCTCTCCAGAAGTTGATATTACATCATTATGGTGGCCTTGAGGGCTAATTGCAGCACATCTTCTCCAATACGTACAAAACGACAAAACACACGCAAATGAAGAACACATTCTTCTTCAATTTGAAAACACAGAGATTAAAAAATGCTGCCATCAGAAAAACACAACCAAAGAGACTGCAAGTTGGACTGAACAAAATATTATCTGAGAACTCTGGCTAGTGCTAATGTGCTCATCTAATGGTCTCATGTTGCCACTTCCCCGTTAGGTCCCCATTTTGGTTGCAAGGCGAGTGTTGACATACCACAGATTCTGTAATCTTAGCGTTGTGTCTGTGTCTGGTGAGTTGCTTGAGGCCCAACTTGCCTCGCTAACCCATGAATCTCACTTTGTAGTGCCCCTCTGGTCACGCTTCAAAGCAACCCATGTCACTCTGCGCTATGAAGAGCCCATGAGGTGCTGTGCATTCCTCCACAGATACATGTGGCAGATGTCTCAGATGTTGTGCTGTGTGTGTACGGGGACATGTGCATTTCTTTCTGTTCCTTTGTAGATTGTCTGCCACCGCTGTTTCATTAGCATAGTTTGCTTTGTTTACATTGTTTAGTGTTATTTGTGTTATTCTGCTTTATAATGCTCTTTGTGCATGGTTAAGCTTTGGTGTACTATTTCTCTCTTCTGTTGTTAGTTTAACAATATTCTCTATTTTTTTTTATATTTTTTATTAAGAGTTTTGTTGCTTAGAGGCTTGCCAGTTATTTGTGTGCCTTGTAGTTTTAATTGATTGATTGGCAAGAGCAAGGTTCACATCCTCCTCACCTCCTCATAATTGTGTGTATGTGTGTGTCAGAGTCTGTGACGAGGGCAAGGACGTGTGTGGGTGGGGGGGGAGTAACATTTCTGAGTCTGACTTTCCCCCTGCTACTTTACTTTCACATTATTATTTCTATTCATTGTGCCTTTGATAGGTTGTATTTGATTTTATCTCTAATTGTATTCAAAACATAATATATTGCTCATTTTAAATAGTTTATTGCATGCTTAACTGTAGACTTGTCTAAATGTTTAATACATTTTGTATTCTTCCTTGTCCCTGGCTTTCATTCACAGCCTTTGCACCTGTATTGAATATGTGGGGTCTATCTGGTTCCTAGTTAGTGTTTGAACTTGGTCATTACAATTTAAAGCTAAATTAAGCCTCGCCAAAGCCCAGCCACATCCCTGCACCTGCTACGGCCATGGTCGGACTTCCACTCATCAAGTTTAAGATAACCTTGGCTATGTTTTTGTAATACTTTTCAAAGTGAGTATGTCCAGACAGTGAACCATGAATGAGTTCTGTTTGATCACAGCATTGATGATGACCTTCAGGCATACAGGCAGTGCTTGCCGGGTGTTACATCATATCCAGAATGGTTCTGACCAGGCAGAGCAAACGGCAGACATGCAGACGGACAGCAGAGCAGTGGAGTCTGCAGCAGGACTGCTTTTATGGACATTTTGATTCTACGATTCTTCTTCTACGTTAAAAACTTGTCAGTTTTAGAAAGCACTGTACTTGAGAATCCAAGCGCAACACTGGTTCCACGGTTAGAGAAAGTACAAACTTTGCACCACCACTGTTCAAGTCTATGGGGGTTAGGTATTTCATGCTCAAATGATAATGACTGAGGCTGTGTCTGACATTGCAAATGTTAAGTTGACATGCCCACTGCTGCGGCTGACTGTACTCGTCTGTGTCAGTCTTGCAAAGTGGACACAGATACAGACCACAGACACAGGAGACAAGATGAGGTTTAAGACGGTTTAATGGAGATACCAGGGAAATGCAGATAAAGAGGAGATGACACGGTGTTGCTGAGAGGCGTGAGAGAGAGGTGCAGTGATTGCTCGCAGACAAGCAGGCAAGCAGACGTCATGAAAAAAAAAACAGGTTAGACAAAAAACCCAGAACACCAACACTAATAACTAACCAGTGGAAATACAAACAGAGTCAGCCTGGAGTGTAACTACCACTGTGGTAGAAACAATAGCAAACACAAGAGCACAGGAGGCACACAGGAGGGGGTGACAAAGGGAAACACGAGAGACAAAAGTGGGAGCTGTAGCTGTGACAGTCTGTGGGAATGGGTGCAGGTTAGACCCTGAAACAGAACTTTGTTGCTGATGCTAATATTATAGTCATAGCATTCAGCCACTACTAGCCACCACTACCAATGGTTACAGCCACAGCACGCCATTGGCACACCCACTCATGTTGTGATTGCAGCCAATGGCTGTGACTGCAGTCAGAGCTCAGTTTTCCTCTCTCTAACTGGCTGTGAAGCGATTCCTTTATATAGTGCTACACTGCAGATGGGGGACAAAATCCACTGTTCTTGTTCTGTGTTCAGCTGAAGTTCTTGTGGGACTTCAGCAGTCTGTGTTAGCCAAATTACGTTGGTACCTTCCAAATTTACAGTCTTTTAGTGCAAAATTCTTTGTGTTCCCGCAGTTTTCTTGTTGAACTGCATGGGAGGGACACTGGTAGTTGCATTGGAGGGCTTGTGTTTAAATTTTGGCTTTAATTCTTGATCTTGGCTTTATCAGATTCACTTTGCCGTAATGCATGGTATCTGTATTCCAGTTGGTACTGTGTGGCCCTTCTGTTCCATCTCTTACTTAATCAGTCAGGTAGTTTGGCATTAAGTTTTTGATTCTCAAGTCCATCATCAAGAACATTTAAATTTTCATTGTGACCAATGGCAGATTCACGACTGAAAAGTCCATAAATGTTCTTAATTCAGCAGTCTCCTGTGGGGCTATTTCTGGCCAGGATTGTGATTTGTCTGAAAGGCTCTGGCAATTACAAAGGGCTCGCCGTATCGTTCATTTAGCAGGTTCCATGCTGCTGAATATCACCCTTCTGAATCAATCAGAAAATTACCCTCTATAGCCTCTTTAGCTGCTCCATCAACATTATTCTGAAGGGAGTTGCAGTTGGAATATTTTTCCTCTCAATCAGTGTCTGAAATGATGCCTTTCAATGATTAAACTTGAGAGGATCCCCACTACAGATTTAGGCTCCAGGATGGGTAACCTTTTTGCTGATGTAGCTTCAGCCGAGACCTTTACAAGCTCTTCATTGTCATCTTGAAGCAGGCTTCTCGGAGCCACATTTGTTCGTGTTTGTGGGTTTCTATGAAATGTCAGGATATTTGAGATCAGTATCAGTATATGCTCCATTACGGATGAACCTTTGTGACTTTGGTGATCCCTGACTTTTCCTGTAGTGCCACCAGCTGGTTGTCTTGTGGACTAAGTCAACATCTACACAATGGGTTGGCAGAAAAATGTCATCTGAAAAATTCATGCTCCCCAGGTGAGGAATCCTATAGGAATTTGGTAAAGAAATTCTGATTCCACTCATAGAACAAGCTGTTTTCACTTTAGTCGTCCTTTTTCATCTAATGCAATCTTGTCAGAATTATAATTCACTCAATATTTCATCAGGGTATTTAGTTTTTGACCAAATACCTACAAAACTAATGACATGCCCATCATGTTCAGTTGTAGTCCTTGTTTAGTGGCAATTAGCAAATGTTAGCATGCTATGCACCTGTATGATAGGTCATTAAGATCAAAAATCAAAAGTGTGATTTAAATAATGCTTCAACTGTCTATCATTTTCGTGATATCTCAGTTGTAGTTACAGATTGAAAGGGGCACATGAGACTGTGTGTTGCTCTTCTTCATAATGTAGATTACATTAGGAACTGATATCTTAATACTGTTTCCTTTTGACTTACATTCCTTCCATTTCTAGCACTCGATAACTCAATCATTCATTTCATACCCTATCATTCTGTTTCTGATACCTGCATATTCCTCTCTATCATTCTGTTTCATACTGTGTGTAGTTCTCTTATATACACTTTGATTCTCTCTGTGTGTATAAGAATATAGAGAGAACAACACTGTGTGTAAGAGAGGAAATGGTGCATCTAAGTAGGTATAATAATGCGTGTGGGAGACTATAGCGGTGAACATTTGACATTATGATATTAAGTTTGAGCAACATGATTTTCTCAGGCTGTTGTTCAGACGTGAGTACGCTTTAGTGGAAGAACTAATATTTGTTTTCCCTTTGTCTGCTGTGTGTTCATTTGTATGCTGTTTTATGAAGACAACTGGAAGTTTGAACTTTGCTGTTTAGAATTTCCAACATTTTAGAAATGCATTGAGGGTTAAGGTGCACTTGTGCTCAATATAATTCAATTATATCTGGTGTAGAAGCTTAGGGAATGCATCTCCACTGCTGTCTGACAAACAGAGGATGGCGAATGTGCTCTGACCCTTACTTATTAAATGATTCTGCAGGCCCTCAGCTCAGTGGTCCTCACAAATGTACCTAAAGCTCATTCTCCACTTACACCACATGCTGACTGAAGTGCTCGGCTGTCGGCTTATCTCTGCCTGATGTGAAGATGTGAAAATCATTCATGTTCCCTCAACCATTGAATTGAATTTTAGCTGTAGGATTTTTAATCACACAGTGAATGACAAGGCTAGATTTAATCTGGTTTTGTATGTACACTATTAATGAGAAAATGTGCAGGTATTAAAAGCAAATAAGTGAAGGTGTGGTATGAGAGCAACAACTCAATCCTTCATGTCTGTCAGAACTGATTCTGCTGGAAAACACCCAGTTGGTGTGCTGAATGATTGAGACCGTTATGCTGCCAATCAGTGTCTTAGAGGGCGAGGGATTCAGAGTTACATCAGTGCATCAAGCCTATCATGCCATCTAGAGCTACTGTGACTAAATGCATTGAAAAACACTTTGAGGAGAAGGACGAGCTAAAAGTCAAGCTAGCCAGAACAGACAAGGTAGCTCTGACCACTGACTGCTGGACAGCTCTCACTAACAAAAACTGCATCACGACTACCTGCCACTTCATCAGTGCTGACTGGCAGCAGGGTTTCTGTTATCTGGTAGTCACTTTTTTTTTTAACCATGACAATCTGTTTAGGTCCCAAAGTCTAACAGACAAGTCTCTCCAGTCATAATATCCAGTGAAAATAATTCCTGAGTTATTAATATGAATAATAACAATAAATTTGATCTTTCTTTAATGGCTGCTGGCTACAGTGCTCTTGGTCAGTTCTCAACAAATACATAACAATGTAAGTCTGTCTGTTTTTTAATAATGTATTTTTTTTATGCCTGTGTGCGCCATGCAGGCCCATGAAATTGCTTGTGTTTTTAGTGACATTAAACTTGCATTACATTTCTGGCCACACAATACTGACAGATCAAACTTTTTGCCATGCCAATCCAATATTTACCCTCCTTTTAGCTCTGGGTTGGTCTCCACCAACTGTTATTGTTAAGCATATTTGTTATTCGGGCAAAGCCATGTTAATCAGCATCCAATCAGGTATGTATGACGTAGTGAAGTCAGTGCTCATGCAGGTGCCCGTGCACCACCACCATGTTTTTGTATGTTGAATAAACAGTCGGAGATGTTGTGTGCCAGCCAACAGAGAAGACGGGTGTCGAGTGTTTCTCTTATATCCACTGTGTTAATCCTAAGTAAAACGCAAGTGCTGCGCAATGATGGTGAATATCCCCACAGTTATATCTCATATTATCTCACTCTTTAACTGTTCTACTTTGCTCTCCAGCTGGTCTCGTAACTGTGTCTGACTGCTGTTTGGTTATAGCAGGCAGTGTAGAAAAAAATGCAACCTATGTCTGAAAACTTGTGAGTTTGGTGATCAGCGGGTTTGTCACTACAAGCAACACATTTCACTCTACATGTAATAATTTAATCCATTGTTAATATATACATATTGATTATAGTAGCTTTAAAGTTATTATTTGCAGATTTTCTGTTGTAGTTGATCCGTCCTTTAGTTAAGGGTCAGTATCCCAAGTGCTTTTTACACACGCCCCTGAATTCTGTTTGAAATGTCAAGAAATACAACAGAAGTAGAGCAACTGGCACACATGTTCACTGTGCAGCCAGACAAACCATGGACTGAAAGGATTCGCGGTGTCATGGTTATAATAAAAATAAGTAAACAATTGGCCTTTTTCCATCATGCAGGCATGAGTATATTTCCACACAATAAAACATGTTCATATATTGTTGTCCCTCTGTTGCTGATGTGCTACTTCTCACAACAAAAAATCTAACAGCAGTCTGTGGTTGTTTATCTGCTGACAAAAATCGCAAAAAATAATCATCTTCAGTGTCCAACCTAACCTTTTTCCCCCACTGGCCCACTTGGCCAGTAGATCAGTGTATCCATAATTGAATAATTTATGATAACATTTCAGTGAACATGGATAGATAGAACAGTGTGAGGAGGAACATAATGGCATTTGTCTGAAAGACATTGTTGAGTGGCCTGCAAATGTAGCCTAACCGACTAATTACAGTTGCTCACACACTCTCTCTCTCTTTATCCCTCTCACACACACTGTGTAAACAGATTTATTGCCCACAGTATAAGTAATGCATGTTTTATAAATGCCAGTTCAAATGTGGGAAATGGCGTGTGCATGTTTTTTCTGCTGATTGTACTTCTGGCCATTAGACTTCCTGATGGAATCTGAGATCGCTCAGAGCAGAGCTGTCTGACACACACACAAACACACACACAAACAAAACAGAAAACACTGGGTATGGATTTCCTTTTTAATCCAGTCAAATGGTACAATATAGTGCACTGCAAGGATGTCGTCATTATAATGACTGTTGTAGTTGTAGAATCTGTCCTTGCATGATGTAAATGAATACTGAGGCAGTCCACACACTTGGCAAGGATGGGGACGATGAATCAAACACAGCCTTCCGTGCACCAGGCGTGCTTATATATTCTGATTTACTTTGTTAGGCTAGGAAGTAGCTAATAACACCGTCATCTCATGTCAGTCACATCATTTGTTGTCTGTGTTGACTGAATAAAACTGAACGCTATGAAACATCACAACTTACTTTGTCTCTACTTTGTCTAAGAAACAACTGTCCGCCAAAACCCACGGTACTACACTTTAAATAGTCATCTACAATACAAGTCAGTGTTGAGCTATTTATAGCAGCCCAACTATTTTGTTGATCTAACATTAGTTAGGCTATTTGTGTTTTCTTTCTGAAAACAAATCTCATGGCAGATTGTAAAAAAAAAAAAGCACCAGCACACAGCAACTATAGTGAGAAAGGACGACTATATGGCCATGTCAGTATTTTTAGATTTTTATATCAGCACCAGACAACCTCAGACGTTACCATAGCTGTAGTACCATAGCCACAAGTACTCAGCAAAGTGTCTCATAATAGGGCTATAGTGCTATATGAAGTGCCTCAATATCCCAATGACCCTCGATACTTGTCACAGCTCGGGTCTAAACGCTATAATGGACGAGCAGATTTACAGTAGTTCTGAACTTTAACTTACCTTCGACGTGCCAATATATTGGTGATATAATGGGATCCCACGTCCACTCTGTCCTTCTTCAGAAGAGTGACTGTCTTTTCATAAGCAGAGCCGTCACTGGCCTTGCCAGTCAACTTGCCCTGCATAAACTTTCTCTGGCCCTGAGCCATCAGGCCATTGGTAATGTTGGATCCTTTACAGTGGGAAGCATGCCAAGTGCAAACTTCATTAGTTAGGAATACATTTAATTTCATGTGGTTGCTTCAAAAGAGCCACCGCATGACACAGCAGCACACAAATTTAAATGATGTAAGTGCTTCCCTTTCAGAATATATGCTTGCAGTTTAACATTCAATAAAATGGAAATAATGTCTGCCATTGGTTTCGTTTGTTTTTAAACCAGCTGTCAAGAAGACTCAAGTTGAGCATTGTTTCATTAGCTGCAGTTGCCCATTCTGCAAAAATGTAAACCAAACTAAGAATCTCCTGCCCTGCTAGCAGCTCTGTGAGATTTCACTTTGGCACAGTGGGGCTTTAAGCTGCAGTCAATTCTAACATCAGCATGCTAACATGCTCACAATGACAATGCTAACATGCTGATGTTTAGCAGGTATGTTTACCATGTTTATAGTCTTCATGTAGTGTGTTAGCATGCCAACAAATGCTAATTAGCACTAAACACAAAGTAAAACAGAGGCTGATTGGAAAGTCATTAGTTTTGCAGGTATTTTGGATCATTTTCATGATGCTGCTAGAAGAAAGTGGTCAGGTGCTGGAAATTGAGACTATAGAAAAGGTCAGGGGACCATGAATGTCTATAACAAATTCCATGGCAATCCAGTCATTGAGATATTGTATTTCAGTGGTGGACCACCTGAGTGACTGACTTGGTGCTTAGCAAATACATGAAATGTTCAACCTCTCCGATTAATGCTTCATACATAGCCTGAAATTAGACTTTTGAAATGTGGAATTTGCTGTGATCCTGCTAGAGAAATTCTATAATGGACCCAAAATGTCAATTTTTTCTACTGGCCTGTATCAAAGCATCAAATTTCATAAAGACTGAACTATTGGTTTTACAGACCAGTAGGGAATATGATGCAGGGTGGATTTGAAAGAATAGCATAAAGCTCTGTCCAGTTGAACACATTTGATTGTGATGAAGCTGAAGTTAGGGGGAGGCTGTAGAATGCTTGCAAATGCTTTTGCTTTACTCCTTATTTCTGTTGTGCATGACAGTATCATCAAATCATGACAATGCACTCAGTTGCTGAACCAACAGTCCTCCTGTAGGTGGCATTCATTGTTTTCCCTTGTGTTTTATATTTCATAGTCCTTTCTTCATTATCAAATCAGGCTGTCAGCACCCAGCTGTGAAAATATTCCCATAATCCTGCTTTATTTTACTTCCTCAGGTATCATTTTTCCTTAGGTCTACCTTGGGATTTAGCTTGTTAAGCTAATTAAGCTGTCTCTGCTGTGACCCATTTGAAATTGAGCTTTTTACATCCATGTCTTTGAGATATCAAAGTCAGGTTGTGTAGCAGCAAAATGTAAACACTGAAACTTACATTTTGTCCTCATGAATTTATTTGTAGGAGGGAGACATGTCTCTTGACAGTATGCCACAAACCTTGTGAAAAATAAATGCATAGAACATTCTGTCTCAAGCTCAGCACATTACTGAGTAAATGTATTTGACAAATTGAAACGGACAATGACTTTGTTTGACACTGTTTGACTGAAGAACTGACTCAACCAAACGTGCAGGTGCTCAGGGCTCCATGCAGCTGATGACTTCATGACTAAATTTACCTCTGATCTTGCAATGCCCTTTAATGCCTGTTTGGTGACAAATGAACCTGATTAATCAGCTTTATAGCTCATGTGTTATCTCAAATGAACTGAGAGGAGTTAGAGGTCATGAGGAGTCTGAAACAGCAGCAGCATATGTGGCAAAGGACAAGTTGTTCACTTTGATGACTCATATTGTGAACCTCATCGCCCAAGGGCCCACCAGCCTTCATCACATTATTGCTACACAAACACCAACCCACCACACAGAACATATGTATTGGATTATTCTGCAAAGCCCTAGATTACATTTATTGTTTCAGCATTGAACACCAAGGTTTTAAAAATAATTGTTGGTAACCTTTTCATGCCAATGATATTGTTGTGGTAAGGGAAAGATTGCTGTTAACTGCGAAGTGCGACAGGAAGCAAATTGCAGTGTCCTGAGTGAAGGTCAAATGCACAACGTGTAGATTCTTGTAGATCCTCCAGCAGCTTAGTGATGTATGATCTGAGTTGATGGATTAAAATCCCTGTTTTTGTCTCCTGTAGTCATGCTGTGGTTACCCTGCTCTACATCTTTTAATGAGGTAGTTACTGAATACAGCATCTGTAATACAGTTGTCTCCAAACGTTGCATGTCTAAGTTTTCTCAGGTGAAATAATGTAAGGCAGACACAACCATTGATTTTGTAGAGGTTATTGACCCCTAATAACGCCTCCAGTCTCATGCCCTTTCTCATGCCTAGTTGAAAAGCAACCTTTATTTATATTGTAAGTATTGAAGTACGTAAGTCTTCGCAGTCTGCTTGCAGACCAAAGCCCCATGTCCTAAAAGCATCTCAAGGCTGACATGATCTTTGTCCCATTGTTAATCTTTAGACTCAGATCATTTTAGCCTGATGGCAGTTCTGGGAAATGAAGCTCAATCTAACAGGGATTAGTGTTACTGATTTGTGTCACACACAAAGTGACACAAATGCTGAGCACGGACACAGGAGACAAGATGGGGTTTAAAAAGGATTATTAAAGATAACGGGGACAGATGAGGTTAAGTGGAGAAGGCAGAGATTTACTGAGATTTTTTGCTTGCTTGCTTTTTTTGATTGCAGGTGGACAAGCAGGAAGGCAGATGTGATGTGACCCTGAGGCACATGGAAAACACAGGTTGGTCTAAAACTGAAAGATGTTTGGTATTTTCATTCCCCTCTTATTCTGTCATTACATGAATTTTCTGCAGCTTTTAGGGCGATTTGCCACAGGGGAAATGTTCACAGTATGACCAAACCAGCATGGACATTAACATGGAAAACCAGGACAGGTGGCTCTAACTTGCATTACATTTGCAGTGAAGTAATGTGACAAAACGCTGGTGAATCTGGTTCCTTCCAGTCATCAGATAGGCTTTACCCATCTCTCAGGCAAGTATTCATCCTTTCAGAAAATGTGAAATAAAGACTAAACTTATACAAGCCATGGGATTGTAAAATTCTACACTTTTTTAGTTTCACTGCTGATGTTTTTAGTTTAGTGGTCTGGGTGAACAACAAGCTGTATTAAATTGAATATTTCAGCAGTAAAACTGAAAAAAATGACAGCAAAAGATGAATTATGGTCAGTGAATCTGAATTTGAGAAATTTGTAATAAAGTGCTGTATAATTTTATTAGAAGTTTTGCCTTTGGACTCGTTTTCTGGTTTCAAATTATTTTCATTCCCTTCTAATTAAGTACATTCTGTTTGATTCTTGGGAGATTTGGGTCAGTTATGTTATGAAACAAATCTAATTCCATAAGAAATAGTATGTTGGAATGATTTAGTGCTACTGAACTGGGTTGTTATTTCAGGAAAGTTCAGCGATAACCTCACTCAACCCTCTTTGGAAAACCAGTTTAGTTCCAAAGGAACTGACCTTGCACAAAACACAGTTGTCACTTCTTGTTTGACACCTTGAGCTGATTCATGAGACAGGTGAGTTCACATGTCCTCTCCTCAACCTGTTCTTGAATAGTTGATTCAGCCCATTTCATCTCCACATTCAGACAACTTTCTATGTCACGCAGATTACTCCTCACTGCCCCACATCCATCATGGGAAGAAGAAAAAAAATTACCAAACATACATGCAGATGTCTATAGTCACTTACACAATGAGCAGCTATAAGTTTATAGTTACAATTTTAATCACAAGTAACCATGAATGCATAATTCATTGAATCACTGTTGGACCTAAAGCATTTTTTTTTCAGAAAGTTCATTGCTTTTGTTGCAAAAGTGCCAGTACTTGGTTATTCCCCAATGAGCCAAAACATTACGACCACCATCCCAATATATCCTGAATGATGGACAAGCTTGTACCGAAACACATTTATATAGACAGGTATAAATATTGAGTGTTTGTTGCAGAGGAATGAAGGTCCTGTGTTGAGATGAGTGGATCTGCAGGGAGAAGCTGCACATCCAGGGAGCAGGGTGACCACAGCAGTATCAGTACCTCAGGGACAGAGGGATTTTAATTCAACAGCTCCAGTCATACATCACTAACCCGCCGGAGCATCTACACAGAAACATTTTCAGACTCATAGCACAGATTCCTCCTGGGCATTTACCTGGGCTGGGGAGGGGGCTTCTCAGCTAATCCACTGACTGTATTTTTTTATTTTGTTTTTTTACTTCAGTTTGTGTTTTTGAAGCATGGAAACCCTGCATAGCAAGACAAAGGTTAGCAATAGACTACCATTGTCCTATTTAGCATTTTTGTCCTGGGAAAATCACTATGTAAGGCTCTCGAGATATCGGACATATATTAAGCCTTCTTCTATGCACAGCCATGACTGGATGTAACACTTGAACACACACATGATGATCAGCAACACAAGCGGCCAGACAGGCTGAGCCAGGAGCTTAGGTCCTGCCCTCTCATGGAGCCCAAATTATTTCACAAACTGAAATAAAACCTCTGTGATTTCCTATCTTCCAATTGTTGTTTTTCTCCAACATCCTACAAACAGAAAATTAGAACAGCAACCCTATTATCTTAATTGTGCCTTGATCTACTCGATCATGCAATCTGCTGCTCATTTCAGCAAGCAGAATCACCTGTTGTTGATTGAAAACCACTTTTGTCTATCTCTCTCTGAAGAGACTTATTTGAAAAATTACTCGAATCTTTTGTGTTAAATTGCCCATTGACATAGTAAACTGCCTATTTGCTTTGCAAGAAGGGAAAGCTTGACTGGCATAGCAACAATAACAGTTAAAAAAAATGTGAGATCTAAAACATGGAAACAGCAAGGTCTGATTGGGCAAAAGAACATGAACACTTAACAATCAACCAGTTTTGAAAAAAAACATCCATTTTTCCATTTATCCATTTGGGTTTAGCTACTGAACCCAAATGCAGGACAGAGAGTTGAGGAGACTGGAGTTTGACTAAAGAGAATAATTATATTGCAGGGTCAAAAGAGATGGGATGAAAGCCAGAGAGGAGCTAGGCAGGAGGGGGGACTGGGCTAGTGACTGGCTGTGTCGAGCAGGAGGACAGCTGGGGCTGAGTTGAGCTAAGAGTCCAGAGAGAGAGTAGCTGGAGTATCTAGTAGTGGGAGTCCAGAGCTGAGAAGCAGGGCTGATGAAGGACTGGAGACCAGGAATGAGACACTGCCATGATGTCTTCTAGGAGAATGAACAAGAATGAACATGCCCTGCCCCACCTCGCCTTTCCACTGCGGCATGAAGTTGCTAGAGAAGGTGTATCATTTCCAGATAGATTAGAATAGAAATTTGTACTTTAAGTGGCCTCAGCAACAGTCTGTGTTAACGTAACAGGCTAGTTGGAACCTGAAACAGAGCAATCCATCTTGACGCCGCATGAGTGGCAGCTTGCTACAGCAGCTCGACCGCTTTTGTTGTTTTAGTGTTTTCCTCATGTTTTTTCCGTCACTAGTCTCGGCCGTTCATGCGTACTGACGGATGTACAACTGGTGAGACTACTGATTTGCTTTTTACTCAGTCCTGGACTAATTAAAACAACATCGGGAGATCCATTCAGCCACGGCTCCATTGCTTACACTTGAGAACAGCTGCAACATGAGCATTATTTGATTTTTTTTTTTACCTTTCAAAAGTAATTGCTATTCTGTTGTATTCATAATTTGTTTATTTTAAAAAAAAAAGAAGTAGGACAAGATGCTGTTACCCACTTAAGCCTTGTTTACATGGTAAAAACAGGTTTTATGAATCCTTTGACGTTATGGTCCTTTATAGTGTGTCATGTATAGTCATCACAGCAATTGGTGCTTTTCAACCTCTTATTTTTATTTTTACCAGACATTACAAAAAAAGCCATGATTACTTTCTGAAAAGCCCATCCTGGAAACTAAATACAAGAAACTGTGAACATTATGAAGAATATATTTGCAAACTCCTCTATTGCTGTGATCAGCAGACAGTCAAAACTAGCTTTTAAATCATCACCATCCTTAAATATGCACCATCCTAATTACAGTAATTGCAGCATTATTCATTTGCAGGAAACCTGAGCATTTCCAGAAAATATAAAGATCTATCTTTCATTCAAATTATTTTTGGAAAAGTCTATTCTCCTTGCCAAATCTGTTAGACATTATTGGAAAGGAAAATGCTTTGAAGGACGATGAAGTTCTCTATTAAGTAGATGTCAGAAAGTTCAGCAGTTCTCTGTGGACCATGAGGTGATTTGGACATCAGCCATTAAAGCAAACCACAGAGGGGGCCAGAGTACACAAGATCTAAGTGCTGTTTCAGAGGCTGGGAGGCATGTTGGTCTAATTGGTTCGAAAGACCATTTTTCAGCCAGGGGTTAATTCTCAGTGTTGGCAAGTAACTGTCGTACTGAACTGCCCGAAAGAAAAACTGAATTCCCAGAGCTTTGTTCTGAAGCTATCCCAAACCTCTGACCTCCCTTTGGAGGTGGAAAAGAATAAAAAGTCTATTTACTGTATTTTTCTGTGGCTTTAGTTGAATCACTCCCACTGCAACCACTTCTGCCCCCACTTCACTTCACTGAATGTGAACTGGAAAGACACATCCGTAGAATTAGATATACTGTATCACAATTATGCTCATGCTAAATAAATAAAAATGAAGTTATTTGAATAATCACTGTATTTTGACAGTAATGATAGTTAAGCATTGTTTGACAGCACCATTTGACAGTGATTATTTTATTTAAACTCTCTGAACCCCACAACCCACCAGTGGGTTTGAAAGGCTGAAAGTTCTTTACCAAATCCTGTGCTACAAATGCTGCTGTCAGATATCCACATCTAACGAATCCTGGGAAATAAATTCTGTGCCCCTCAGTGCAACTGGGAAGCCTTGAATGACTCCAATGAGATACTTACTCATCAGTTAAAAGTTGACAGAACTACAGGCAAAGGAGCCAGCAGTCAGGTGGAATAAACAGGAGATGGTTTACAGAGAATGTTAAAATGTAAAAATCTTTGTAAAATCAGAGAAACAGATCTTACTTTTTTTTCTTCTTTTTTATAGCATTAATGAAAAAACAACATACACTGAGACTGCTTGGGGTTCAGGGGGTTAAAATGCGAAATTGATTAAATTTCAATGTTTATATAATACCATTCACTGATCAATTGTTGGACAATGCAAAACCCCAGACTAAGTTCAGTGACAAAGTTTGTAAACTTTCTAGAATGTCTGCTCTTGGTAACTGCAATGGTTAAGGTCAGACAAATAAATCACTTTGTGAAGGTAAGGGAAAGATCATGGTTATGGTTTTAAAAGCAAACATTAATGACATGTAGTGAAACACAAACACAAACTCCTATCTCCACCATCCTGACCTTCACAGCCTCTAGTTTCTACTTTGCAACATTAAAAAGCAGAATATTTCCAGCATTGGCATTGAATGTTGGTGTTGGACATTAATCAGGCATTACAGAATAGACCAATAATGTAATTCCAAGGATACTGGGCTCGATTAACTTGATGCATGATGCTGTACCTCAGTTGATACAGTTGCTTACATTTTGCAAGCTTAATGAAATGTTAATCGTGACATGAGGAGTAGTCGCAAAAGTTGTAAAAGATTAGTCAAAGCACTTGTAAACTACTTTATATCTTGCAGTGCTGGCGGCTCATAAAAGCAGCATTATCTGTGCTAACTCAGACATCGCAGCGTATAAAGTGCACTGCTCAATAATGCACTGCATTAGTCTTTGGGGTCCCCATTTGTCCTGTCAATGAGAATAACCTTCAACTTTCTCCAACCTCACATTGTTTTTGTTTCCAACAAGTTGCCAATCTGAATGTATCTCTCTATCTCTACCTCTCTTTCTCCTATCTTGCCCCAGTTTGCTCCTCCTTTTCCTTGTATTTCAGGTTTCTCTCTTCTGGAGCATTGAGCCTGGGCTCTCTCTTTTTCTTTCTCCTGGCTGTTGGTGCTGTATTCAGCTGTTTGGATCTGGATCATCATCCCCAGGAGATTCAGCCACCCCTTTTCTCTCCTGCTCCTCCTAGCTTGTATGCTGTAATGTCTATCCCTGTGTTTGTTTGATTCACCTATCTATGTGAATACCATGCTTGCCTCTTTTTTGTTTGTGCGGCCTGTCCTCTTTCCAGGTCTCAATGACTGAGAGGAAGTCATTTCTGGGCCTACAGTAGTTTACTGTGATAACTGCAAATTGAGTTAATAAAGTCCTCACTTACTCTTGCTGTTTCATAGTGTAGTGCAGTAAGAGGCGTGGTGTTGGAGAACTTGGGGAGAATGAGCATATGGGCTGCAGACTTCTGCACCAGGTGAAGAGGTCTGGTGGCAGACGCAGGTGCTCCTCTGAGAAAGGAGTTGCAGTAGTCCTGACATGAGAACTTCCTCCCTAACAGGCAACCACTGTGATGTTTGACACTGATGAGAACAATAGTCAATTTCCCAGGGTCACACCCAGGTTCCTCCCCTGTCCGAGGTTGCTCCACTACCAGTGGGTGGTGCCAAACTAACCACCAGAAGCTGCACAAAGAAATTTTAATATGTTTAAGCAGTCTCATCGTTGTATTTTGTTTTGTTGATTTGTTTCCCAAAATTGGGGCTTTGCACTCAAGGGTGTCCGTAGTTGTCAACAGTCTTTCTTTTCTCTGCACTAATGTCTGGTAGACAAATTGTTAGACTGTGCTGCCAGTCAGGAACTTAACAAAAGTACTGTTACACTGTTATGCAGGCTCTTGGCAGGTCCCCAGCTATCAAACTGTGAATTATTTATTACAGAACTCATTCACCTTTGCTGTGGCACCCTTGTGCTATTGCATGTATTACGGCAAAACTTGTATCTGGCCACCAGCCCATGGGACAACAAGGGGGTAACGGTGACTGTCACACTTCTGTAGATGGCCAATCTGCATGTACTGAAAACTTTCTTGTGAATGGAGTGATTTCCCCTTTCGCTTAAGGTATAACAGCAAGTCAGGGCCAGACATATTTAGCTTGAAGTATTTAGCATGCATTGGCTTCTTTGTGATTGGAATCATGGCTGGAAGTTAAGAACAATTCCCTATCCTCAGTTCATCTATTTATAAGATCCTCTCACTTATCAGTTGTCTAAACACAGAGTACAAAACAAAGTCATTTTCCCTCTGGAGACTGTGGGAATGAGTCAGGTAACAGAAATGGACCTTATTAATACCCAACATCTTTGGAGACATGGATGGACAATTCATTTTGATCCACAGCAGCCCCGAGGCCTTGGAGTCCCGGTTTCAATTAAGAAGTAATTGCTATTTATTTGTTATGAGCTACACCACTTATTTCATGCTGCACTGAGGGTTGTCTAACCAGAGCCCTGTGATCTGATTGAATTTAGCAACTTGATGAAATTGAGTTGGACAGCCAGCCAAAGGAAAAAAAAAAAAAGAAAGGCAGCATCACAAGAACAATAATAGGCCATCAAAGTGGTGTTACTGTATCTAATTACATAGAGAGGGAGCCTCAGTATAGCAGTGTAGAATATAGTATAGCAGCAGTATCTCTCATGCTACAGTAGTACTGTGTCAGTCTGGATTTGTAATGCACAGCAGAAGTGGATCTATGTACAAATCAAATGCAAAAAGATATGTTCAAACTGAAGTACTTTTTCCCCTTCATGTTATTTGTGTAAATTGAACCTCTGGAGTGTTTTTGCAGCTCTCTCTCTCTCTCTCCCTCTCTCTTTCTATCTTAATGGAATCATAAAATTATAAATATAATTATAAAATGATCGATATTATTCACTCATTTTCTGCTTAAATTTAAACATTTATGACTAAAACCGATATGTTGCCTCATTTCATGCCTCCCCATTTGAATTTGAGTCCAGTTGCATTGTTGAATTGATTTGCCATGAGTGTCTAAAATTCACTTCACATTAAATCTAACACACAAGTGTTGCATGAAAAAATACAGCAATGATATGAATTTCAAGACTGCATTGGCACAGCTGGTGTGCCAACCAATTTGTGATTATACAAACTGTTTAACAAATTAAGTGTGTTTGTGTGTGTCATACATGCGTACATACCAAGCGGCAACATCTGGGTGCGCTATTTGAATGTCAGTCTGTATCATTCCAACTAACATCACTCTCATGACTAATTAAATTGCTCCAATCTCACTTCCTGATCCGTCACTTCCCTCAGCAATCTCCTGTCCATTTGAAGTCAAGTTGTTGCCATTGTAGTAGGTTGAAAATGCTACATATATATTTTTTCATTGAAACAGACCCCCGAATGTTGAATATTTGAATTAATCTAACTCGGTTTAGACAGTTTTGACATCATGTCAATACTACAATATGTCAGTAGATGGCACTGTAAGGCCACTGTGGATCCATTAGGGAGACTCTAGATACGTGCTCTGCTCACGCGCAGCTCAGTATTAAACGAGCACTGGCGGGAGCAAGATGCTAACTTTTGGTCTTCTCTCTTACTAATCCACAGGTACGTTCAAACTTTCTATGATCAGCTACGCTTAACATCTAATGCTAGTGCATTACAACACTTTCGGTAGAG
Source organism: Chelmon rostratus (assembly GCF_017976325.1). Lineage (NCBI taxonomy): Eukaryota > Metazoa > Chordata > Actinopteri > Chaetodontiformes > Chaetodontidae > Chelmon > Chelmon rostratus. Next base: position 941,533 of record NC_055679.1, read on the forward strand.
TTTTGATATGGTTTTGAGATGTATTTTGAAGACAAATGGGTTGTTTTTGTCAGTTTGTGTCCTGGCTGTGGCTGCCATCTTTTTTTTATTTCCTCCGTGAGTTTCTGTTTTCCAGTGTTTTGCAAGTGTAAGTGAGGTCTCACAGAGATATGATGTTGCAAAAGGAAGAAGAATGCGCATAGCCTTTTGTCCTAAGAGTGGATACTGCTTCTCTACACTCAGCCAGAATTCACTCAGTGTCTGTGATGTGAACCTCAGTCTCAATGTGGAGTCAGACGTCATGTCAATGAACTGGTCCGCCTCTGCAGAGCTGAAACCAGTTGGAGCTGGTGCATTGAAAGGATCTCTCACCCAGTCATACTGGAAACTGTTTTCAGGGAAGTACTTTTTAAAGAATCCTATCAATGATGAAATATGCTGCTTGATATATGGAATCACTGAGGTGGCATCATAGTCAGTAGTGTCAACATATTCATGCAGGTTCTCAAATGAATCAGTACTTCCTTCATCAAGTCGCCTGCCCACATTGCAAGCTTTCGGGTGAAAGAGCTGATCTTGTCTGTGACCTGAGGGAGGTGTTTATCTTTCCCTTGAAGCTGTAGATTTAGTTCATTTAGCTTTCCAAATATGTCACTCAGGTAGGCCAGTTTCGCCAGGAAGTTCTCATCACTAAATTTTTCTGCGACTTCATACTTGTGCTCATGCTCCATAAACATTCTTCTGCTCTCTAAGCTCAAAAACTTGGGACAAGACTTTTCCTCGTGACAGCCACCTTGCTTCACTGTGAAACAGCACAGCTTGGTGTTCAGCTCCCATCTCCTCACAGATAGCAGAGAAGACTCTTGTTTTTATTGGCCTGGTCTTTATAAAATTAACCACACCTATAATGTCAGTCAAAACCTCATTTAATTCAGAGGTAAGGTGCCTTGAGGCCAGTGCTTCTCTGTGTATAACACAGTGTGTCCACTCAGCATTAGGTGAGACCTTTTTGATGAGTGCCTGAAGTCCTTTTCTCACCCCTGCCATGGTCTGTGCACCATCACTGCAAACACCAATGCAGTTCTCCCACTTCAGCCCATTCTCAGTCAGGAAGCTGTCCAGCATTTTGAATAGCTCTTCAGCTGTGGCTCTGTCTCTGACATATTTACAAAAAAGTAGATCCTCACACAGGGAGTTTGTCATGACAAAACGTACATAAGCAATAAGCAAACAGTCTTTGTTGCTGTCAGTTGCTTCATCGAATTGTAATGCAAAACGTTTGTCTTTGAGTTTATCTACCAGCTGTTCTTGAAGATCGTTAGCAATGTCATTTATACGTCTGGCGATAGTATCATTGGACAGAGGGATAGTTTTTATTTTTGCAGCACTTGCATCATCCAGCATGACAGAGACCATGTCTAATGCTGCAGGCAGTACCAGCTCCTCTGCTATAGTGTGGGGTTTCTTGCACTGAGCAATTTGGTACGCCATTTTATATGATGCTAACAGCGCTCGCTGGTTTACTGAAGTAGCATTCACAAACCGGGATGACTGCTGGTAATATTCGGCACGTTTTCGCTGAAAAAACTCAAGAGGTTTATCAGCATGATTAGGATGTAACGTGACGCCTTAATTTATTTGGCTTCATGCTGTCCGCTGCCAATGTTTTTAGACACAGAAGACACACCGGTCTTTCCTTGTCTCCCACCGTCGTCACAGTGAAGCCAAGCGCTAAATACGCTTCGTCATATCGCCTCGTCTTAGTTTTTTGGTGACATTCATGTCTCTCATTATCTCCGTCTCTCTCCGCCTTTCTTTTCATCCCTGTTAAAAAATTTTCCATGGTGTCTCTCTCTGTGCCCTGCACTTCGTATCTCCCGCTCTGATCTGTGTGTGCGCATGTCCGTGAAAAACAAAAACCAACTGTACACAATAGAGCTAATACTCCTTGCGCACACTCTGACAATGAGCGCGCCACTGCCACCTACTATAGTGGATGTGCAATTACACTTTATTCTTGTACAAAAAAGCATGGTATTTGCGTTAAGTAAGTGTGTGTTTTGGGTAATATTATTTTTGTACAGTTGTTTTAGTTGAGCCAGTTTATTAATGTGAAATATAATTTAAATTATTTTGAGTTCATGTGCACATTTACTTTAGACCTTACGTTTTATATGGTTTATTATCAGTTACATTTTTACATTGATTTTCTTTGTGTAACTTATTTTAGTTTGAATGTAAAAAATGAACTTTAAAGTAACATATTGCAGAAAGCTGACATGATTGAGATGTAACCGAGTTTTATGCAGTTTAGCAGTATTAAACGAGCACTGGCTGGAGCACGACGCTAACTTTTGGTCCTCCCTTTGCTGCCGGTCCAGATTTCCCCTAGGTCTGGTGCCGGTAACATCATAGCTGCCAACCTCTCTCCAGATCCAATGCTCCTCTTCATTGTCTTCTCCCTCGCTGCAACAAAATTATATCTAATATTTCAGACTCGAAGATCCTCCCCATCATTATTAGTGAACATGCCCACTTAAAACTTACATAGAATAAAACCAGTCTACATAAACACAAGGTCACTTAGCGCATTGACAAACTAGTCATTCCTCATAACCACATCTGAAAGATCAGTCTATGAGGAATTTTTTAACTGGGTCAAGATTCTTTATGCGTCACATTCAGCCACTGTTATCACCAATCAACAAAACTTACTTAGCTTCACACTGCACAGGAGTACTTGGCAAGAATGCCCCCACTCTCTCCCCATTCACCATTTTCATTGAACCATTAGCTGCAGCCATTAGTCCAAATACGCACATAAAAGGAATGCAAACAATCAATGCACATCATAGGATTAGTCTCTATGCAGATGATATATTACTATGTCCACAAAATCTCACCCATTGCTACAAGAATCAATTAAACTTAATGAAGCATGTTACAATATTTCTGACTACTCCATTAACTAGAGTAAATCTTCCATCCTTCCACTACAAAGACATAGCTGGTATATTAATGTTTCCTCTAGGCTGTCAGAGCTGTTCATACTCGACTTCACCCCACTGCTTAAAACAATAAATAACGACGATGATGAACCTGCACTTTCCATTGTGGGTACAACAGCCATCATTAAAATGACAATGCTTGAAAAAATAAACAATCTATTCACAATGAACCCAAAGAAGTTTTAAGTTCAAGAAGTTTAAGTGCAAGAAAGGCAAGATAGAAGAATCAAACTGGCAACTGCAAAAACCAAAGAGAGGAGGACTTGAAGCAGCAAAATTTTATTATTACTCTCTGGCAATTTAATTTCAAATGGATCCAACCCAATTAATCAGATAACACATGGCTATATATAGAACAGTTCATAAATATAATCATTCTCATACTTCAGATTTACCATTTCTCAGCCAGTCAATCAAACTCCATCCTTGTTTCAAAACATTAACAATAGCAGCGACTCTGAAGGCCTGGTGGAAATTCCACAAAATCACAAGCACTTTTTTTTGCATCATCTAATTGTATTTGCATCTGGAACAATCCTGATTTTCTAAGTAACAAGAAACCACTTAATTTATGCACATAGTCTGAAAAAGGCTTCACACAACTCAAACACATCTTCCAAAACAATACACTGATTTTATTCCCCCATTAGGTTGACTATTACGGGGGCAAGCGATTTCTGGGATATCTGAAACTTAAATCATCCATTCAAACAAAATATGACATGGCCACCAACCTAGACATCCCTCCCTCAAGCTCAGAGTTAATTAACCAAACCAAACAAAACAAAACAAAACAAAACGAGACCTATCCATCCCTCCAGATGCAGACATCTTGAACAAAATTTGCAGAAACATCTACCTTAGTGACAAAAAGAGACAATTTACAACTCACAGATCATAAGATACAGAATTCACTTTCACACCCATTAAACAATTCTGGAAAGAATCTTCCTGTCGTTCTCAGCTGCCACATCCCATTACTCCATCTAGTCACCCCTAATTCATGATTTTAACCTCTATAACAGTATCTACACCTCCATTGACAAACACATACATACATGCATATATACACACCGATGTACATGGAAAAGAAAGTGGAGAAAAAATTATAATGACAACAGAAATGACAGCTGCATTCATTTGCAGTGCATTAATAATAATATGTATATCAATACCCAGATGACACTAATAATACCATTAATTGTAATGTTTATTCTAGTACATATTAGTTATTTATATTACATTTAATATTTGATTCTTTTTCTCTGTTCTCATATGTTTTTCATTTTGTCATTGTTATTACTTGTAATATTTACAGTGTCATTAAGGATGTTTATTATTATTATTATTATTATTATTAGTAGTAGTAGTAGTATTGATAATAACAATAGTAATACATTATTAATAATATTATTAATATGATTAAACACATACATCCAAAAGTTCTTTAGGTCATCCTACAATATTTTTATCCATTCTTGTCACTGATTTATCTTTGCCTACTTGAACGATTGATATAGTATTTGTAATTAATGTTATCTCGAATGTTTTGTATTCTTTATTATGTCATCACTGTTTCACATGTACACCCTTTTGCTATTAATTCAATTATTTCTTAATTGTTCGTGTATTAAGCCTAACAATAAATATACACATTTAAATAAACCCCTGTGAAGTAGAACATTTTCACACATATAGTTAATTTGCTCTGGTTCATATCAGTTGATAAGCTGGTGATCTTGGAGTTTTTTCCCCGTGATACAGTTTCTTTTCATACAAAAAAATCCGAGCGTGCTACACCACAAACCATATGAGAACATTCATTCATTGCTCAGGTGGGTCTGGGGTGAGAGCAACAACCTAAATACAGCAAGAAGGTTCAACAAATTAATATTGTATGGTGATTTTATAGAGCAGTGTTGTGAATGTTTTTTTGTTTGTTTGTTTGTTTTGTCCTTCCCAGATTGAGTACAAGCCAACCTTTATTTAGCTTTTATTCCACAGATAATAAACCAAAGACTGAGAAGACAATAAAAACACCACAAAATAGCCTGTAAAGTTGTGTGAGTGATGCCAGCCTCATTCATAAACCCAATTTGTAGGGGACAGAGCTCTTGAAAAGGACTTTTGTAGTTAAAATACTGTGGCAGGGACTGTAGATGGATAAAAGTGCGTTCTCAGCAATACTTTGAAATAAGCCTCATTTGCATTTAGAAACCAAATTATTCCCACAGTCTCTTCAAAACCCTGTGACCTTTCTCATGAGTTAAATATCTCCAAAAAGGTTTCCTCTCTCGTTTTTTGTCATGGATAACTTCATTATTTATGTTCACAGATGCACAAGGATAGATGTTTCCACCTTTATCAAACTTATTCCCATTTTCCTCCTCTGAAATACAGCTCAAATTAGCAACTTTCCATTATAGAAAAAAGAAAATGTCCTCACTATGCTTCTGGCATAAACATGCTGCATATTCATTAGGAGGATGTGAAGTATAAAAAAGGAATTCAGTTGCCATGGACACCTCAGTTGAATAAAGTCAGCAAGTTAAGCATCCAGCAGTAAACAGACAGTGAACTTTTCTGCTGACTCATGCTAAAGGTTCTCCGGAGGCTGTATTCAAATATCATTACAGAAATCACAGTTGTGCAGAGCTTTAGCACGAGTCCCTCAAGACAGCGAAAAAGATGTTCTTTAATTTATACTGTGAGTCCCTGATGTTTTAGCTGCATGACGAACAGAAAGGAAATGAGCGTAGGCCTTACAGTACAGTGTTTAGCTGACTGCCTAGCATTGTACAAAAGCAAAGCTCTGCTGAAACTGCTGTCCCAAAATGAAAAACAACAGCAATAACAATAGAAACAGTATCACATCACCAGGACAGACATAAGATTATGAACATGTGTTTGTTGAACTTGTCTGCTGACCTTATTATTTTCATTTTTCTAAAAATCTTGCAAACTCATAAAACCCAGATGTCCCTTTCCCCAGCAACATTTTCAGCTTCGCCTAGGGCACTCTGAAGTGTTCCCAAGCCAGATAAGATGTATAATCCCTCAAGCATGGTCTGGGCCTATCGCAGTATTCTACCAGTGGGAAGGAGGCACTCAGGAAACATCGTTATCAGCAACCCAAACCACCTCAACAGGCTACTTCTGACGTAATGGGACAACGGCTCTACTTCCCTCTAGATATCTGGGCTTCTTACCCTATCTCTGAGGTAGAAGCTTGTACCCAAAATCTCATTCTCCCAGTCACTACCTGAAGCTTATGACCATAGGTGAGGGTTGGAGCACAGATTGACTAGTAAATCAAGAGATTCATCTTTTGGCTCAATCCCTTCAATGCCTTAACAATGTTGATCTCAACATTAACAACATTAAGGCTGAAAGGTTTTTTTCAGGGATGTCTTGCTTATCTTGGAAAGACAATTCTAACCCACATTTTGCACATGTAGCGAAAGCATGGTTTTAAAGCAAAGGGTATGGAATAAAAGACTAGCCTGACCGTAGTCCAGACCCGTGTCCCATTGATAACATGTGGCCCAAAATATGACAACGATGATCCTTGACTGTTGAGCAACTGAAGTCATATACCCATCAAAAATGGGAAAGAATTTCACTTTCAACTTCAAGAATTAGTTCCCAAATGTTTCCTGAGTGTTGTTAAGAAAAGGTGCCATAACACAATGGTAAACATGCCCTTGTAATATGTTTTTTTTTTTTTTTTTTTTTTGGAATTGGAAAGAAGAAGAATTAAATGTGAATTCAGTGATGATAGAACAGCAGGTGAATTCTCACATGCGCTTCATTATTTATTAAAGTGTCACTTATACCTCCATGGATGAAGAGCGCTGGGGATGAAGTTCTCTCAACAGAATCAGCAGCATGGACAGCATCTGATGGAGCAACTTAGCACAGTGCCAGATCAGCAGCATGGACAGCATCTGATGGAGCAACTTAGCACAGTGCTGGATCAGCAGCATGGACAGAATCATGACACTGAGATACTGTAATTCGGGATGTTACTCTTCTTGTTTGCTTTATCTGTAATTTAAATCAGGGTCATGATTGCATTGGTCTAATTTTTCCAACACCAAATCAGTTTGTGTGCCTCATTTCTTCCCTTCCCTAAAACTGGAAACAATAACAAACCAGATATTACTTTGGTCTGATAATAGTCACCTCATCTATGTTCATAATGTACATATGGCATCATTAATAGAAAAACACAGAAATCAGAGATAGAAGAGAAAAATTCCTTAAATTCCTGAAAACGTACAGTGCAACTCAATCTAAATTTGATTACATTCATTGTTATTCTAAGTACATAGCACATAACTCACACTGTGTGACGATGTAAAATTACAATTACAAAGACATTTGAGCAATTAGCCACTTAACCCCTAGTCAATCTCCTATCTTGAATTGTTTCATCTGGCTGGCTGGGAAACAGGATCAGGATCCTGCTGCCAAACTCTGGTCCCTGCAATGAAGAACAACAACGTTATCTAACCAACAGCTCTTTTTACTCCATGTGGAAACATTGTGTAATATTTGTACTTCAAACGGTAAGCAGTGCCTTACTTCAGTTGTGTAAAACCTCCACAAATCCATTATACACTATTAAAAGTAAATGTCTTGCATTAAAAGTTTATTAAAATAAAAAGGCTAACTATTTGCAGAAGAAAGAATGGAAATATAAACTATATGAAATATAAAGTAAAAGCGAATGAAGATGAATGTCTAAGAAACATTTTGGATTTTGTACTGTAATTGGTTGAATCACTCCATATATTAATGATGCTTTATCTTCAGTTCTGGCACTCACTCACAATATAATGCCTGAGCATGTCCTGTGGACATTCACAGCGGCACCAGTCAAATCATTATGAAACATTTAATACTCAAGCACAGCTAAGAACTTGAATGAACAAAAATAAAAATGTACAACACTGACTGCATATTGAATACAGGATCTCTGCAGCAAAACTCAACTGGCTTGCCTCCCATGCCATAAGGTTAGATTAGATTCAAGATTTTTAATTGAATAGTGGTGTTGCTTTTACAAAAGCCCGAGGATTTAATTAACAGTTTGTTGGCAGACCTCAGCTTTGTTAAAACCCAGGTTATGATGGGTTTCTGCTAGACTGAGGACATGTAGGGACATGATGGACTTTTAAAAGTACTAGCTTCATGGCAACCTGCATGGCCACATATATTCACTCAACATTTGTTTTGTCTGTAATTTCTTCTGTAACTGTGCACAAACTTTCACTCATTTTTCACAAGAGGGCTTTGAAACAGAGAGGAAAACTAGACTTTGATTTTACCGCCATGCTAGAAGCTCTGTGAGGCTGTGCTTAAGTGCTCAAAAGTAAAGAGAATTGTGTTTCTTTTGTAGGTATTTGGTCATAAGCCAAAGTACTAAAATTTTGCCCTGATGATGACACTAGGTGAAAAGTTAGAGGATCACCAAAGTTATTACAGTTCATCCTGAGGTGTCTGAAACAAATTTCATGACAATCCATTTGATACAAATTGCACGTGTTACAAAAGTTGTATGTTATACAAAGAAGTATAAAACAAACACGAATGATCCTCCTTCACTTTTGTCTTGGGCAGAAGCAAATTTGAGCCTCCGGTTCTTTGGAGATGCTTTTTAACACTTAACGCCGATTGTCACGAATTCGCATCATACCACTTTAATCCACATGCAGCCGAATCACGCATGCATTCCTCTAATGTCGGTTTGTGCATATTCAACACACACATAGGAACCTTTGCAAGCACTGGTTTCTCGTCGGACCGGTCAAAGTGAAAAGTGAAAACGTAACGCTGTTACTCACGAATGTGAGTTAACGTGTAACCCATGCTGTCACTAATTTGCACCATACCTAAATATGTGCTACAGAAAAATTAACAAACTCCTCTTAATTTAGGATCAATTTGAAAGCAAAAACACAAAGAATTAATTTTTTAATATAATTCTAAATAAATTCAGGCGTCAAGGGGTTAAGAATCAGAACCAGTCCACAGACAACCCAGTCTCCAAGGGGTCATTTTACTTTTCTGCAAACCAGGGACCATTGACATTTCAATGTTTCTGAATCAATATTCGTAACATATCAACATTTAATTATTAGTGGCCACTGAGTTATGTGACCTTCAAGTTTCTGACTGACAAGATGGCAGACATCTCTTTTATTCTATGTGTTGAGGTGGAAGGCTCAGGTGAGGCGCAGGACTCTGGAGGACCTGCTTTCATGGATCTTTTACAATATACTAGGCAAAACAAATGTATATTATAAATAGTATCTTTATGGCTGTGGTTTCTAAAAACAATGTTGTAAATGCTGCTTTGAAAGTCAAGGGTAAACTACAAAGGTTGAGGCCTTATTAGAAAAAAAGGTGCTACTGAAATACAAAACCTTTGAGTACTCCTTCAACCAAAGAAATAATTACAAATTACATGCACCTGTAATAAATTTCCATCAAGGAAAAACCTTCTATGTGTTGGACTATAGGCCAAAATATTTGGTGGTCTGTGTCTTTATATATTGTATCTGTACATTTATCTTTTCAAATGCCTATATACACATAAATAAACTATAAAAAAAATAATATCTTGAATCTCTTTTCTGCCCTGTCCTTGTTGCCTTGATGCCTCTGCCTTCTCCACCTCTTCCCTGTGTCTCTCTGTGTTTTGGAGCCATTCCTCCTACCACGACTCACCTTCACCTGATCCTCATGCCAGTCAGCCACCACAGCTGCAGCCAATCCACGAATCACCAACCACAGGATAGATACCCGGTTCTCCTCACCAGTCTTCACTAGATTTCACCAATCGGCCATTTAGCTCTCCTGGTGCCTTGGATCCTTGCCTTGCCTTGCAGCTCCTTCCTGGATCTGCACAGATCATCTCCCAGTGATCAATTAACCTTTTTGTGACAATAAATCCTCTTCTTGATCCAAACCATCTGAATCTGTGTCCCGCATCTGGAGTCCAGCCATTTACTCAGCCCGCCCCAGATTTCAACTGATTCTTTTTTGTCACTGTTTAGCCATGATGTGCCTCTTTCTGACCCTTTTACAACCACTTCTCTCCCCCTTTCTATTGCATTTGAGGCTGGACACAGTGAGACTCATGTAGTGGCATGTCTTTTGCTGAAACTTTTACCACACTGTAAAGACAGATGTTACACATACTTATCAACCCTCCTATTTTTCCCGGTTGGCTGTACAGGAGGCATAACTGCTCCAGAACAGCAAGTGGAAGTGTGTAGAAGAACATTACCTATAACGACTACTGCTAAGAAGTCATTTACTGAAATGGCAGGGAGGAGGAGAAGGAGGAGGAGAAGATGAAGAAATGGGAGGAGGCTTACCTGTACGTCATGCTTTTTGCCACACACATTTTAGTGCATCACATGGAGGGAAAAGCAACAAATCTACCAGGCATAAGCATACCCAAATGGTGCAGACACACACTCCACCCATGGCTGTATTTATACTCTCTCTCCCATCTATTTTCATTATCACCCTCTTGTACCAATGTCTCATTTGCCAGTGGCCTAAAAATCTGATGCATAATGTGTAAGTGATGTATATATATTTTTCAAGTAATACATAAATAAGATAAATGCTGAATTTTTATCCCTTTTGCGTTTTGATTTATATAATGTAGGGATGTTCACAGCATTTCTTTTTCCACCAGGCATCTGATTCTGACCATCTAACTAATCTCTTAATGTGGGAACTATTTTACCCAATCCTTGTTGCTCTGATATTTTAAAGCAAGTGGTGCCCTTGGTGATTTTAGGATTCACCTTTCACTGTGTGTCCCCTTGTCTAAACGTAAAGGGTTTGTGAACAGTGGCAAGGGTGGTGGGAAAATCTCTGTTTTTTTAAATCCCTGAATAGCCAACATGTGTCTATCCTGGGGGTGAATGTGGGAAAATTTCTGTGCATCAAGATGCAATGTATGGGTGATTTAATGAAAATCACACATTGCACACAATTAAATCCCATGAAATTTGAAAGGGGGCGGATCTCATTTCATGACACACCACATTCACCAGGTCTCCACTGGCCAAAACAGAGTTTAACAGCAGCATTTAAAGTTACAGCAAAATCAATCTGCATTACTACAAAAACAATTTTCATTGAAAATCGGCACAAGTTTGCAGCTACGATGTTCTGATAAAATTCACGTCACACTGCACAGAGGATGAACTCAGGAGTCAAGAAGAATTCACAGAGAAAGAAGTAAATGTTAAAATTAACATACTATAAGTCCTTAAAGATTAGTCATTCTCTATATCTGTCCCTACATGTCTTTTTTTATACATATATACAATACAATCTCCTTCTTGAACACTCTTCTGGCTGCCATTACTTTGATGCTCTAATGCTGTCAATCATCGGGCAAAGGTATGAACAAAACCTCTATGTGAGCCACCCTACTGTGAACACATATCACATACAGAGTCCAAATCCCACCCTCTCATGTCAGTCACTACAGCTTACCACAATGACATGGATGACTAAATACAGGGGGTTTGTTGAAGTGACAAACAGCACCATAATAGATTCAGTAGACCTCTGCAGAGGACAGCCGCAAGCTCGCAATGATAGATACAGAGAGGCCAACACAATGCAGCAGGACACAGCTCCTTCCAGTCACCCAAAATTGTATGCCTGGAAATGACACACATTATATATCTCACAGAGCGCCTAATAAAACGAGGACACACTACCACTACACATTACTGAGGCTCCCAGAGGAGGCGAAGATGATATATATTCATGAATAATGTGAAAAATCATTGTACAAGTCCCTTCATGGCGCTGTGGTACAATGCCGTGCTGAGGTATAACAACATTCCTGTCCTCCCTGAGTCTTAGAAGAAGAAGTCTAGAATTTTAAAGTTAAGAGATGTAAATTACTTTTGGGTGAACAACAAATCTGCATGATTCTGTTTTATTTCAGTGATTTCATGTTTCAGCCATGGCCTAAATCTTATCCTTCCTCCATCTCCTCTTTGATGATGACATTTGGATTTCTTCTAACTCATATGCCATCAATTCCATCGTGATTTCAAAACATAGCGAATAACCAAATAATGCTGATAAAATTAGAAACTGACATTGTGCAATCGGGTTAAGGCAGGCAGGCTACTTCTTGTGTAAAGGATACATAGCACTGGACTGCAGAAGCCAGTGTACTTGGTGCTGTAGTTACAGGCTAATGCAGAGGTTCAGTAATAATTGTATTCTAAAGCTAATTCTTTCAAGGCATTACCTTGTCTAATATAACTAAGTTCATTGCAAAGTCCCCCTCACCTACAGTACAGACCAGTCGGCTTGCAAATCAGACCCTCTCTGACTACTGCACAACCATTTCCCCAGAGTTCCAGTCTCTGTGGAAAACTTCCACAAAGACTGTGCACTCCAGGGAGCCGGTAGCCTTAATTTCTTACCTGATGAAGACGACGGACAGGGGCATGCTCATCCACCTCTTGTGACCTCAAAGCTGGACCCCCTGCAGTTTGGTTATCAACCAGGCACTGGGGTGGATGACACAGTCGTTCACCTAATGTGCAGATCCCTCTCACACCTTGCAAACATAGGAGTACTGTGAGGGTCATGTTTTGTACCTTTTCTAGCCATCACTGGTAAGGATAAGCCAGAAGGAGGGGGTGGCCACCTGGCTGTGACCATCATCTACTCCACCAACTGACCACAGTACAGTATTGGAGGCTTGATGACTATAAATCTGGTACCCCGCAGGGTACAGAGCTTTTTCCTTTTCTATTCGCTGTGGGAACATCAAACTTCAGACATAATGTCACTTCCAGTTGTTCTACAGTGACACAGTCATTGCTGGATGTGTATCAGAACAGTACTAACTGGATTACAGGGAGGTCATCAAGGACTTTCATGAAAGGTGTGAGCTTAACCACCTTCACCTAAAAGTCAGCCAGACAAAGGAGGTGGTGAGAGACTTCCACAGTGTGACTTGTTTCTTTTACATATACGAGTAGTTTCAAAATTATACATGAATTTCCTAGAGTACATTTGTAAAAAAAAAAAAAAAAAAAAAAAAGTATACTGAATCTTTTTTATTCATTATTGCTATTTATTTTTTACTAAGTCGATCATCTATGTTTGGTCGGTCATCTATGGGAGTAGACAGTAACAGTACATCTACACACAGTAAACACACATCAGTCATGAACATTCCATCTAGGCCAGTCGATAACTGATATATCACCTCGTTATGAGCTGTAATGATAGTTTCCTCCTGGGTCAGTGAATCTAATTTTGAATGTGAGTATCCATGCATACTGGACACTGTGTGTGACACGAGGATGACTGAATTTCATACCAAACACCTCCACATCAATTAGATTGATTTCTGTCTTTTTGAAATTTACAAACAGTTGTGATGGAATTTTCTGTCACCTAATGGGGGCCTCAGGGTCCTGGTCAGGCAAAGGGGTCATCTTCAGGCCAGCTCTGTATCCAGGTGAAGGGAGAGGTCTGTTTTGCTTTGCTGGAGTACAATGCAGCTGTTGGGTTGTTTAGGGAAACTGGTGCCCTTTGGAGAAACTCGGTTAGAGGAATGTGTTGATGGCGACCTGAAGATGCTTGCAATGTGAGCTGTGGAACATGGACGATCATAGTTACCTGTTTTAGGTATGGAGGTGCTCTTGGAGAAGAATGACCATCATTGGGCATGAACCAGATCTAGCACTCCCAGCAAGGACTGAAAGGATGGTGATGCATCCCTCAGAACTGAGGTTGCATCAGGCAGCGTTCACACTATGTTGATCTCTCTGTTCTCCTCGGCTGAGCATCAATAAACCTCCCTGCATTAAGACATCGAAGTCTCCAGACAGCTTTCCTTGGGGGGCACAAGTAGACTAAATACAACATTTTTCCCTCACAGTGGTGCATCAGATTTCAGCAACATTTTCAGCAAAAACACCACAGTGCTTCTGTTCATCCAATCAGTGAAATTTAACAGAATAATGACTCATTCTTTAACTGCTGGTCGGATAGACAGAATGACAACCATCCACTTCTAACAACAGTATGTCTGTCCAACATTTTTGTCTTGACAACTACTTGCAAAATTCATGACATGACATTTTGTATGGACATTCATAGTCACCACATGATGATTTATAATAATTTTACAACAACAACACATTGATTTTGTACTTAATCTTAAATCTCAATATCTTCTGTGTCTGCAGTAAATACTTGGGTGGTACCAAACTGCCATTTTTTCCTTTGCTCTTATACACGCGTATATTATTTGTATGTGGTTGATTCGTTGACTCCACACACTGCAACAACACACACTTACAGAGTGTTGGCACTTAAATGTATACATACTTATATTGACCTGTTAATTTTTGTCCCATTTTAGTTTTTTTCTCCTTTTTTCTTTCTTTTTTTAATATTTGAAGCGACAAACCAGAATATGTCACTGTCAGCTTAAATATCCACTTTTCATATACTGCTGTCCCAGTATGAACACACATGTACGAAACAAAAACACAAAGCAGAAATTCACAGTAACAAAAAGCTTTGTTTGCAAATCAAGTGTAATCTACTAAATTTACTAAATTTATATTTAGGCAAATATATGATTAACTTACACAATGCGTTAAGTATGTGACACTCTAGATCTAAGACTATACTGTTTGAAGTTATGTTGGAGTTCACTCCCCCTATGACAGTAAGGCAACATCATGAGAAAAACTAAATGGGAAATCGAGAAAACAATTTTAACTCAAGGTCTACTTACTAAATTTCTTGTTGTAGAAAGTGTTTACTGAAAAGTTGATGTTAATAGCTCATTCTTGTTCTTGGAAACGACAATTAATAGAACAATGTCAGTTTCAATGTTAACGTTAATAGCCGAGCTGCAGAGTTTTGAAACCACTGAGAGATTCAGCTCATTGAAAACTCGTCTGCATGTCAGCGACTAACCAGAGCCGAGAGGGAAGAGCACATTAGTCCAGTTTTGGCGGCTCTGCACGGGCTTCCTGTGAAATTTAGAATTGATTCCATGTCCTCCTCCATGTATACAAAGCTCTTAATGGGCTAGCACCAAGCTACATTACTAAATCCCTTGTTTATTATTTGCCTTCAGGAACACCGGGAGTGTCCGCTGCTGGTTTATTGGAGGCTCCTAGCAAATCAAAAGAAAATCGGAGTTGCAGCCTTTGTCAATTAAGCCCCAAAGCTCTGGAACACACTACCTATAGATATCAGGGAAGTCAGCTATATTTGGAAAAGAAAATACAGGCCTGAAACATTTGTGCTTTGCCTCGCATTCACACATGACTGTACTTCTTTTAAATTGCTGTATTTCACTTGATTTTATGCATTCTGTGTATTTTTTTTTAACCTGTATTTCATTATGTTAATCTGTGTTTTTATTTTTCATGTCATGTTATGCATTGCCTTTATTTTCCTGCTTATTCTATCTTACTTTTACTATCATTATCAAGTGGGTTTTATTCTTAATCATTTTCATTATTTTAGCCCTGTTTTTATGTCCATTCTATGTCTTTTTAATGTGAAACTCTCACTTGGTGGATGTGATTTCTTTGTTGTAAAGCACTTTGAGCTGCAATTCCTGTATGAAAGGTGCTATAGAAATTTGTTTTATACAGGTGTATTATTGTTATTATTAATTCATGGTCTTCTTGATAATTTGTTGAACAAAGTATCAAGCTCAGCTTTTTAGCCAACGCAAATAAGTAGTCTGAATATCAATTCAGATATTCTAATCAGATATTCAAAAGTGTAACTTAACTGTTTTCACAGTCAATAATGACTTGTCAAGCTCAAATTAAATGGCCAATGTTTTTTTTTCTTCTAATCTTGACTCTATCTCTGACATGAATGGACTTGAATTTGTCTCAGACTTGAATTAAGCGGTCAACAGCCCTCACATTAAGTGTTTGGTATCACTTCATCCACCATTATTTTCAGCCTATCATTTCCATTGGCCATTTGGTACCACCCAGACATATCCACTACAGACACAGCAACGATGTGGGAGCCAGTCTCCTCTAAACCTGTAGTACTTCCCAACAACATCCACTGCACCCTTATTAGAATACTGTGATGACAAATACAGCACTCTGTGTTAACATGTTGGAGTGTGTGCACGCACACACAGTGGAGTGATGCTGAGCGGCTGTCGTCTCTGTTCCATGGTAACCCACAAGAATGAAAAGCTTTCTTCCCAGCCTCCCCTGCTCCTGACAACCAGTAAGCATCCAATCCACACACAGCCCCTCCCTTCAGCCTTCATGCTGGCTGACGGCAAAACCTGGCATCAGTGTGGACGATAAATGGATTGGGAAAAAATCAGAGAGGCAGCTCAGATAAACATAAAAAATGCTATGGCTTTAAAGCATATTTATAATGTTAATCCATGCTACGTAACACAACACACATACACACACATAAAGCCTTGAAGACATGGATGGAGAGTGAGGTCTAACGTTTATGATGAAATGTGTGTCAGTGGCATACACTCACACACCAAAAAACTGCATGAATAAAATATTGTTCCTAACAAGGACCATTGCAGTTTTTATATCCTTTGAGGGTCAGACTCAGTGGTGCCCACAGAAATTATTAATGCTCTTGCAGAATGAAAATACATGGTACAACCCCTTTCCAGTTGCACCTGCAATTTAATTTCACTTCAAATGATTTCACTTCAGAGAGCTGAGAAGCTGCTAGAGCTTGAGGTTCAGCTCTGAGAGCTACTTGGTAATGTCCACCATAAAGGCTAAATCACACACAATTGCATCACTGAGTTTTCATGTCATCTCTATGAATTTTCTGAGACACTTGACACTTTGGATCACTTTTACTTTGTCCAGTGCTAGCAGCTCTGCAGTGACAAGGCACTCCTTCACAGTTACTCCTGAATGAGGGTCCAGCTTAGCTATTAGCTCACTCACAAAACTGACTTGCATAACATTTCCTCTGGCAGAATGCCACCTTGTTAAAGCTTCCTTTTTGGCACTCAAACTCTGCCAAAGAGCGTCCTTGCAGTCATCCAGTTGAGCATGTTTTTGAGCTGTAACAACTCTTGTGATTGGTCTTTATCATCACTACAAGGCTGGCAAATACATAGCCAGAGATCCAGTACTGCCTCCTCCTCTTCACTGCAACTCAAGAACACAATGCAGAACGACCATCAATAGGCGCAACACACCGACTACATGTGGCAATGAGCCGGCAAAGGAAAAAGAATACTACATACCAGGTTTCAAAATATTGGCTCTGCAAAATTTTAGATGAGAGAAAATGCATTAACTTTTACACATAAATCAGAACTTAGGTCCTGTTTTCATAGTTTTGTTCATCATTTCTCTCAGCTATGATATTATTGTACCCATTGCTAAGATCTGGGAACAGTGGCAATCATTGCAGAGAAGTTGAATGGTGACAGAAACACTAGTTCTAAACCATACCATAAACCCAACAGGAAGTCAGCCAGCTTGAGCTTATGTGAAATGGTGGGCTGTGGCAGCACAGCACATTTTTAATATTTTGCCACAAAACTGCAGGTTGCTGTTACTCAAATATGCATTGTCCCATCTGCCCCATAATTCACATTTTACATCCAGTAAAGTCCCAGCTTGTGGACATCTACAAGCCAATTGGGAGTCATTGTCATTGTACAATTAATTGGCAACAAGGAGTGAGTGAGAATCACCATTTGATTTACATTAAATTTTCATGGTGTGGTCTACACTTATTATACTGGAATATACAGTACTGTATAATTAGTGGGTGTCCTCTATTGCAACATAGTGAACACAGGAAGTGACATTGAACTCATTGATCACGGTTGCCATACACCTTGACACCCACAGGCGTGTGATGGCATGTTCATAGTTGCTTGTAGCTTTAATTTATTCAAGGAGCCCTTTATCCCACACAAGAACCAATTCAACAACTTCAAATTATTTTTTTCTATTATTATGGAAAATAAGTATTTAGGGTTATATTACAGTATCAGTAAGGAAGAAAGAAAGAGAGAATAGCATGATAGCCAGTGGGTGCACTGTAGAAAGATACACTTCTCATGTGCAACCTCAGGCCTGCTCCCTACAATTGACCCAGCTCTACCTGTCACATCATATGATGTCTGAACAATTACCCCTGCCACAGTCCCTGACAGGAGAGTGATGTTTTTTTGTTGTGTGTGTGTGAGTCTGTGTGTGTCTGTGTGTGTAGTTAGCAGCACAGGCCACATCTGGCTGCCTGTTTCCCGTGGGTGACATCTTGTTGTTGCACATGAGGCCAGTGACCAGAATAGACAATATAGATTTGTGGTCATCGTTTTCTTGATCCTGGCCATCACACCTAAAGGTAACTACCCAGTTTGTTTATTGCCAGCAGCAAACACCAAAAGTGCAGCAGACTGAGTGAAGATTAGACATTGCAAATTCACTATATACAGAATATGGTCTAATTAAGATTCCAGAGATGGAAGTATGCTTTGTAGATGAAGAGAGGGCTTAGAACTATGTGCCTTGGTGGATCTTGTCTTGTCGGAAAAGCCTCAAGGTGCCAGGGTGGGCATGATCAGATGGGCTTGTGCTGAATCTCAAGTTGCAGATGAGTGATGCCAGCTGTCTGGTTGGACATCTCAGGCTCCAGATAGTGCTGCTGTCTTCATCAGACCACAACCTAGTGCTTGCACTGAGACTGAGATACACGCCGAATGTAAAATGGCCACAATGAGAATTAGCACTTCAAAGTCTGAGACCATGACACTCAGTGAAAAACAGAGTCTGAACATCAAAGTATACAGAAAACCCACAGTCTCTGCCATCTTCAATGTGCACATTTGCTTTATCTTGCGAAGAAGTTTATTTTCTACCACAATAGCCAGCTAATGCTCGTATTCAGTACACTGTACCAGAGAGCTTCATTTGATTCTACCCACATTACCTCCCCCATCCACCACAGCCCATTACTTCTCTGCATCCGGCCTCTCCATAACAGCAGATCAGGTGAGGAAAAACCTCCGGGGCTCCACCAATCTCTTTCCCACCTGGAGAGCACTGGGGGCACTGTAAGGGTCATGTTTTTTTAACCTTTCCAGTGCTTTCAACACAATCCAGCCATCACTGCTGAGGGAGAAGCTGGAAGGCGCCAGAGTAGATTGCCACCTGGCTGCATGGACCATCAACTACCCTACCAACAGACAGCAGCATGTGAGGCTTCGCGACTATGTGTCAGATGTGGTAGTTAGCAGCACTGGGGCTCACTGAGGCAGAGCTAGCCTTAGATGTTGATAAGAGTGCACTTATTGAAGCTCAGAAAAGTGATCCTACTCTGGTTCCGTGTTTTATCGCTTCAGCTGCTCCAGAGTCAGAAGTCCCGTGCGTACAGTGTTGTGAGTGGCGTTCTGATGCGGCACTGGTATCCTCCTGCTGCTGCTGATTTAGGGTGGAATTCTGTTCAGCAGGTGGTCGTTCCACAAAAGTTCCGTTCCCAAGTGCTCAGTTTAGCACATGAAAACATTTCTGGTCACTTAGGAATAAAGAAAACTTATGGTCAGATCCTGCGTTATTTCTTTTGGCCATGTCTTAAGTCAGATGTCACCCAATTTTGTCGCTCCTGTCATGTGTGCCAAATCAGCGGGAATCCTAATCAGACCTTTTCTCTTGCTCTTTTGCAGCCCATTCCTGTGTTGGGAGAGCCTTTTGAACATGTTATTATTGATTGTGTGGGACCACTCCCAAAAACAAAGTCCGGTCATCAGTATCTGTTAATGTTGATGTGCACCACCACTCATTACAATAATACTCATTATATAACTAGAGCGATTGTTAAGGTACTTGTGAACTTATTCTCCACATTTGGTTTGCCAAAATACATCCAAACAGATCAGGGAACTAACTTCACCTCCAAACTGTTCACTCAGGTTTTAGCATCTCTGTCCATAAAACACAGTACAGTCCCAAGGAGCACTTGCGCATTTTCATTTTCACCAGACCTTGAAGTCTATGATGAAAAAATATTGCCTCGAGAGTGGTAAAGATTGGGATGAAGGATTGCCGTTCCTTCTAATGGCTGTGAGAGAAAGTGTGCAGGAATCCACTGGTTTCAGTCCTGCTGACTTAGTGTTTGGTCACACTGTGCGTGGTCCTCTTCAGTTGTTAAAAGAAAAGTTTCTGTCTGAGGCTGGTAGTCCAGTTGACAATGTGGGTAATGTGGGATTATATGGGTAAGTTTAAAGAGAGGCTGCACAGTGCATGCGAAGCAGCATGTGAGTGTCTTGCCTCCCATTTCCACTTCTGCCCTACAGGCTAAATTCTCTGGTCCATATTTGATTGAAAAACTGTTAAGTGAAATGGATTATGTAATTGGGACCCCAGACCGACAAAGAAAAACACGAGTTTGCCACATGAACATGCTGAAGCCGTATTTCACACATGGTGACACTGTTGCGCCCCCTACTGTCGCCACTGTAACCTCTGTTTCCCCTGCAGATGCTCCTGAAAGTGATGGTCTCCGTATAAAGATGTCACCATGCACCCGATTGCAAAACTCAGAAATTCTGCAGAATTTAGAAGCCCACCTGCAACATTTGGATATTGCTGCTCAAACAGACATCAGGCATTTAATCAAAAAATACCCCACATTGTTTTCGGACATTCCATCTCACACCACTGTCCTGTCTCATGACATTGATGTTGGTAATCATTCCCCCATAAAACAGTCAGCATACCGAGTAAATCCCACAAAACGGTCCTGAAGAAGGAGGTTGACTATTTATTAGAAAATGGTCTCACAGTCCCAAGGTCCAGTGCTTGGAGTTCTCCTTGTTTGTTTCTTGTGCCCAAACCTGATGAAACCTCACGGTTCTGTACTGATTTCCGGAAGGTAAATGTAGCAACAAAAGCAGATTATTATTTTGCAGGAACTTTGCTGATGTGGTCGCTCCCTTAACCAGTTTGACAAGTGTTAAGTTGCCTTTTATGTGGTCCTCATCCTGTCAGCATTCGTTTGAAGCATGCAAAGCCCTTCTGTGTAGCACTCCAGTTCTTTCTGCCCCAAATTTTAGTCGTCCATTTAAGCTTGAGGTTGATGCCAGTGCTACAGGAGCAGGCGCTGTACTG
The DNA here is from genome assembly GCF_017976325.1 of Chelmon rostratus. Taxonomy (NCBI): domain Eukaryota; kingdom Metazoa; phylum Chordata; class Actinopteri; order Chaetodontiformes; family Chaetodontidae; genus Chelmon; species Chelmon rostratus. The sequence goes on from NC_055679.1 coordinate 962,705, forward strand.
TAACAGGATGACTCCGAGGGTATTGACCATCCTGTTAGCTATTTTTCAAAAAAATACAGCAGTTTGCAAACAAACTACAGTACCATTGAAAAGGAGGCTTTAGCGTTGCTGTTGTCGCTTCAGTATTTTGAGGTCTACATTGGGTCCAGTTCTCTGCCCATTACAATTTTCACCGACCATAACCCCCTCGTGTTTCTCTGACAAATAAAAAATTCCAATCAGAGACTCATGAGATGGTCACTGTTAATCCAGGACTTCAATTTAGAAATCCACAAAGTGACAAAAAGGGTGCAGAGAATGTTTTTGCCGATGCTTTATCTCGTGTGTATTTGTCCTAATGGCAAACTTAGAAGAAGTTTGTTCTTAGGAAGGGGGTTGTTACGGCCCCTGCCGTAAATAGTTTGATTGTTTTTCTGTGGTAGAGTGAGACCTCTTCTTTTGTGCCCAATCTCTGTGTCTGTGAGCAGGAGCGACGCTTGGAAGACTTGGAGCTGATGATTGGCTGTACCATCAAGCTGGGCGGTACTTAAACCCCTTCTTCCTGCCGGCGTGCGACCGGAGTCCACTTTCGTGCTGGCCAAACTCAGCTGTACCTGAAAGCATCACTTTGTAATTGCTGGGTGTACTGATTGTAACTTGCATTGAAATTTGTAGATCGAATTTGGAGTTTGGAGCTTAAGTGAGAGTTTGTTTGTTTGTTTGTAGTTTGGTTCAGATTATGTAAAAATTGTAAGTATTTTTACATAATCTGGGGTGGACTGGCACTTTTGTTACTGACTGTTTTCTCCTGTTTTACTTAGCCTAGGGAGGTAGGCTTAGTGAATGTTTTTTTGTTTATTTATGTTCCTACCAGGGTTTAGTTGGGGGTTTTCAGATAGCTTGTTTTGTTTGTTGTTTTGGCCATTAGTCCACCCTGAAGCCAGGCTTCTTTTGTTATTCTATTTGGTTTGTAAATTTATCTGTGAATCATGAAAAAGTACGGTTTTTGTTGGCAATAAACTGCCTGTTTTTCATAGTAATTTCTCCTCCGCCTTTCTTTGTGTTGTGCCTCTGCACCCCTAGACCGGGGGCATAACACCCCCACAGAGTCATAAATAGTTTTTAACGGTGTCCTACCCACTCCAAAGGACCTTAGTCTTCTCAGCAGATGGAGAAAACTTTGGCAGGGCATTGGTGGTCCAGTCCAGTTTGTTGAGGTTTTGAGGTCCAGGTTTTTGTACTCCTCCAAGCTCCAAGAGGGGTGGTGTGCACTGTTATCACGATGACGTGCTGTTGATAGACATCATGCTGCATTGACGTGATATCAGCTGTGCTCTGAGTGTGTCGCGTTCAGGGATGGCTTAAAAGAAGGTTTGAGACTACTACCTTATGCTTTTTACTTTTTTTTGTATTTCTGAATTGCTTCATGGGGTTCCCCAACCCTGTTCTCCAGGATGGGTGTTAGACTTGTTGCCTTGTTCGAGCACCACAAGGGCGATCTGAAAGAACCACCTTCCATTTCTAAGATCCCCTGTCCTCTACTCCGTCCCCTGCCCACTCTGACTGTGTCTGCCACTCTACACACCTTCCTAGGTACCTGTTACTTGACCTTTCCTTTAACCTCTCTCCAACTACTATACTAACTACTAACTATCTATGACTGGAGTGATGGGGAAGACTGCCATTTTAACATATTAACCAGGACTTATTGAATTTATTAATTTTGACAAATTGAATCCATTTTATTTGATTCACTACACGTCAGTATTGGTACATAGATTACTATTGGACCTGTATCATAATCCTATTGTTTGATTTTAATCCCTTACACCCCTTGTGTGTTGAATTATTAACTTTTACTACTTTCTATTTAATCTCTGGCTGTCTGGTGGCCAGACATTCTGAGTTCATGAAGATATTAGACTTATAAAACAAGACAAAAATAGGTGCAGTGGACCTGTAGAGTATTTGCAGGCTGACCCTTTGTCTACAGTCTTCCACAGATTCCTCAGATATGCAAAATGCAAATGCGATTAAAAGAGGACACTGAGACAGTGTAGGTAAGGATGAGTGAGATAAGAGAAAAATGCATTTTTCTGCATGTTCATACCTCCAGGGACTCAGGATTTCAGGTCATTAGCTGTGAGATTATGAGATGGAGTTAATAGAGGAAGTGACACAGAATAACAGTCTTGATTTTGAACCTTCCAACTTTTGATGCCATGACTAGCCAAAGATTCTATAACAATTTTAATCAATGAGTGTTTGGTTCCTTTGTTGTAAATTCATTATCAGCTTGAGTGTGCAGAAAGTTAAGTCAAAAGTACTGCTGTAGAAATATGGCACGAATTATAAATTATACACCCTAATCTCTCACACAAAAAGACATTTATAAAAATATAATAAATTGAATACATGCAAATTGCTCTACTGGTAATACATACACACACACACAAACACACACACACACACACACTAAATATAAACACTGCGCCAGGCACACACAATATTTGTTAATATATACAGTATGTTATTTCTGTAATGCTGATTGTTCTGAAATGCCAAACCCGTTATCATCCCCATATGGGATTATAAATAATTACAGCAATCTGCTGATACAAGACTAAAATATAGCAGTTTTTGTTTTTTAAACAATTTACACTATCTACACACTAAGGGAGAAAGAATAGCGGAGACACTAAATTCTTATCTGCCCTCTTCCTGCCCATCTCCTCTATCCATATTTTAAATTAACCCGTAATACTGGCTGTGGCCAGTTTCCTTCTTACAAGGCTGGTGTCACTGACTGCATTTATTTGTATCTACAGTCTGACTGTAAGCCCTCTGGGCAGGTGGCGGGGGAAGGTCGGGGCCAGCAGGAGCAATCTTTTTTGGCTGCAGGGACTGGGGTTGGGCAAAGCGATAGAGGCAGGAGGAGGTGCCTGCTGAGGGAACAACTTGAAACCTTGGGACAACAGACTGTGGAGGATGGGACTGTTGGGCTGCAGACTTTCTCTTGACCACTGCCTGTCCTGCTGTACTTTCAGGCAAGTAGTACTGATGTTGGGGGCCAGGCTGTTAGACGTACCTGTACAGCTAGAAGAGGCACAGGCGCAACAGCAATAGAGGCAGGCAAGTTGACTCCTTGCAGCAGAATACTACATTCTGGGCTACATTCTGGGCCGGTACAGTTCATTTATTAATAAGCTTAACCTCAAACTGAAGACTTACAGGCAGGTGACAGAGGTGAGGATCCAAACCACAGAAAAAATCCAATGTAGCAAACAAAATTCAAACCAAGGGAGGAGTCCAAAAAATGAGCAAACAAACAAGTCCTGGGGAAAAAAGGCAAAATCCAATGAGGCAACCAAGATCCAAACCAAGGAAGTCCAATACAAGCGCAGTTTAAGGAAATTAAATCCAAATCCAAAAAGTCACACTGACAGGAAAACTAAATACCAAAGGAACAAAGACGAACTGACAAAGACTGAGGGGAAAACACAGACTTAAATACAAAGGGGAGGACATCTAATAAGACACAAGTGAAACAGATCAATCACTAGGGTGGGAAAACACAGGAAGTAAAGCAAAAGATGACACATGAGGTGAACCTTAAACATAAAACAGGAAATGACAAAATTAAATCAACTGGATCATGACAGTGGCCAAGAGGGTGAGGGTGGTGGGGACAGGACGGACAGAGTGTGAGCTGGTGGTGACAGCTGGCTGGATAAAACCCTGGTCAGCAAATCCACAGTCTGGGAAAAACACAATGCATTACAGTAGACATAAAAGCATTACACCATACCACAAGTACAACAGATGGATAGATAGGGGTGCAAATCAAGGTGCAGTGTGCGGCAAAGATAGATAAGCTTCCTCCTCCCTGGGCCAGAAGTGTATGTAATGTATTCATTTATTTATGTATTTATTTTATTCCAGAGGTCCAAGTTCGCTTTAAAAGTGATTCTGTGAAGAGAAAGAAATGCCATTCGCTCACAGAGTGTAGCTGAATTGCTATTGGAAGAAATCGGTGCATGCGAGCACAGAGACGCAGAAGTTGTAGTGAAAAAACTTGGAAAAAATACTTACCGTAAATACAGAGGAACTATGGAAGAAGAGGAACTGTTGAAGCCGATTCTGGAGTGTCTGGTGGACCACGGAAAAACGACCCTGGGAACTTTACCTGTGTTGATTAAATTTCTTTTCCAGGTTTTTTGGAGACCTTGGATTCTGGATTCTCTCCATGGATGGGAGATGGCGAGCCAACTGTGTGATCAACTAGAGCTGGAGTGACGAGGACCCTCTCTTCTTCGCCTGTCGTTTTGCCGGTGTGGTAGGACTAAGGGAATAGAAACTCTGAAAGATTAAAGGAACAATCCTTATTTTTTTCCTTCCTTAGAAACAAGAGACATTTTATTTGATTTTGTTTTAAAGGGTGCACCCAGGTTAAAAGACAATTTAAAACGAAAGAAATTGAAAGGCCGGCCATATTTGTACAAAGGTTTATTTTTCATATGTGTTAATACATTGCTGTTGCAAAAGATACCTCTGTGTGGGTGCCTCTTACTCAACTGGTGTTCCATCTCATTCTTCATCACTCCCTCTATCGAATCTAGAGCATCCTGGTCTATTGTTACTTACCTTTCAGGTGGGTTACACACTAAAGCTTGGCGAGCCAGCCAGGAGGTAGCGAGTGCCCTCCTGTACGCAGTAGTGTGCTGGGGGAGCAGCTCGTTGGCACGGAGCTGAACAGTTTGACATCTGTGGCAGAGCGACGGTCACTGAACAAGCTCCTGTCCATAATAGACAATCCTGATCACCCACTGCACAGCACCATCTCCAGGCAGAGGAGCAGCTTCAGTGACAGGCTGCTGTCATTGTCCTGCTCTACGGACAGACTGAAAAGATGGTTCCTCCCCCACGCTGTACGGCTCTTCAACACCTCTCAGGGAGGGCGACAAAAACAATAATCAACACAACAACTCCTAACCCACTACACACCTACACCACACATGGATACATGCACTTTATCACACACACATCCATATGCTGGACCCAAGTGTGGACAAACCGACTATTGCACACTGTTATTTTGCACAACTGCACTACTGTACACATATTTAACTGCTCGAATGTTTATCTTGTACTACAGATGTTTACCCTGTATAGCCAGATGTTAGGATGTTTATCCTGGATAGCCTAGTTCTTTATTTTTATTTCACTATTTTTTTCCTATATTGTTATTTTGTATTTTGTATTGTATTTTTACCTCTTACTTGAAAGTTGTTCTTTACTAGAAAGTTCATCTCTACTTGTAAGTTGTTCATTACTTGAAAGTAGTGTCCACCTTTTGAGCTGCTGGAACTGCAAATTTCTCTTTGGAGATGAATTAAGTATCTATCTATCTATCTATCTATCTATCTATCTATCTATCTATCTATCTATCTATCTATCTATCTATCTAAAAATGGATATCATTGTGACAGAGGGTGTCAAGACTCCAAATGCTGTTTTAGTGGATTAACCAATACTGAGGTTGACAATGAGGTTTTTGACTTCCTCAAGCAATATGGGTCAATCTCCAGAATAATCAAAGCACCTACCACAGATCCTTTAATTCAGGCAATTGCAGAGTTTGAACATGGTAATGCCATAAGAGGCCTTGAAACCACTGGCTTACCTTACCAAAGACCATGTGTCACCAAACCTGAGGTTGTCCACCATGTGCAGAGTCTTGCTAGCATTTACACCAGTGATGTGGGCACCAGTGTGACAGACACTTACCTTGCGGGATTGAAAGATTTGGCTAACATGAGCGGCATGGATTTTGGAGATATCCTCCGCCAGGAGCTGGCTAGAATCAGTGAGTCCATCAGGACTGAGACCCCAGATGAGACCAGTGAAAACGATGGAAAATGATCTTTTTGAAAACCCCTTCTACACCAACTTCTGACAAAACTACACTTTACCTGACATGCCTAATTCACTCTTTTTTTGTTGTTGTTGTTGTTTTTGGCAACATTGCAGTACTCTAATATGTGCAATGTATGGCTGATGTAGGCCTGTTGTGGTTTAGATGGAAAAAATGTGTAGCAAGAGGCTAAACTCGACATGTGACACCCATCAGCACAGAACTTCCATCATGGAGAGAGGTTCAAATTGTCGTCATACACTCCAGATCATCTTCTGCTCAAGGTCCCAGTGGTATGCCGTGCCAAAGTATTCAAGAAATGCCCAAGATCACCCAAAAGCATTGGAAGTTTATGCAGGGAAGTTGGTCCAAGGGCACTATCCTCACAATCTGGACAAGAGCAGATGAGTGCTTTTTGCCCAAAGAATGGGGCTTTGTGACCAACAGGTGCATGCTGGGTTTGGCTAAATGTTGAATTTTAAAATGCATAATTATTTTTATTTACTGTTTTTTTATTTAAGAGAGTTTTGTCCTCTTTTCTGGTTAAAAAAACAGTGGTATGAACTGTCTGCAAAATCTGTCTGTACAAATGGAATTGATTGTTTGGACATTTGGGTTCATAGGCATGATGTGATGTTCCACAAGTGTTGCATTGACATTGAATGCAAATGTAGACCAAAGGTGTTCTGCAATTTAAGAGTAGCATCATATATCACCAATGATTTCCAAAATGTAACACAGTAACATTTACTCAGCACAAGTTTTAACTGACTTACTTTTTACTTTTATCTAGATAAGAACATTTTACTCAAGAACTGTTACTTGAGTAAAACTTCCTCAAAGTAACAGTACTTTTACTTGAGCATAATATTTTAGTACTCTTTCCATTTCTGTTTAAAAGTAATCTGAAAAATCATTCAAGACACCCAGCGATGGATGGCATGGAAGAAGGAAGAAGAGCTAAATCTATCTAGCTTGGAACTCGAGGTGCCTGGACAAGATGGGACCTCCCAAAGAAAACCATCATGTGGAGTGAACTGTGGTTGCTGGAGCCTTTTCATGTTTCCTTTGTTTTCAGAGTCAACTTGCACAAGTGAGGAATAAGAGGACTCCCTGTGTAAGTTGTGTGGAGCTAAATAAACCATGGCACACATCTTATCAGGGTGTAAAACTGCTTTGACCGAGGGGGGATATAAGTGGTGCCAGACCAAGGTGTTGATAATGCTAACTGTATCTTGGAAGAGGAAGAGAAACATCCGGCCAAAAGAAAATCACTGCTGAGCACCATTAGCTGGGTGGGAAATGAAGGTTGACCTGAGGAGAAAACTCCAGTTCCCCAAGGTTGTACTCTATATAGAGGCCACATGCTGTCCTGTGGTCTCCTGAGGGAAAAAAATATATCCTGGTGGAACTAACAGTCCCATGGGAGGAGGGCTGTGATGAAGTGGTGGAAGGAGAGAAAACCAAGTAACAACAACAAGATTACCGAACAAAGGGTGGACAACATGGCTGTTTACAGTGGAAGTGGGATGTCAAGGATTCTGAGCTCAATTAATGTGGAATCTGGTGACAAACGTTTGAATCAGAGGTCACAAGAGACAAACAGCTGTTCAAAGGTTGCGAGATGCTGCAGAAAGAGTCCTCCATTGGCTCTGACATAAGACACTAGCTGGAAGCTAGAGGAGCAGGACAGTGAATTGGCCACCACTGCTGACCTGTCAACTAGAGAAAGCTGTGGTTAAGGTTTGAAACAGTGAGAAATCTGGGCAGCACCTGATGACCTCTCTCCTTGCTAAAGTAATTAGAAGTGAATGCACAAAGGCACCTCTGATGTATTACAAACCCAAAGGTGTTCAGTGATTTTCAGGAGATCTGTGTGTATGTGGCTCTGCCAAGGAAAAGACCCTGTGCTTATGACAAGAGGAGGTTGGAGCAGGTTTTAATGCAAACACAATTTCAAAATTGCACTGTGTAGCCAAATCAGCATGAACAGGGAGAGTTGCGTAAAACCTGTATTTGCCCCAGTGCTGGCAGGAAAATAGAGCTCGTAGGTACACAATACAAACTCTCCAGTGTTGGCTAGAACAGCAAGAGAGGTTCATAGAAAGGGTTGTGGTCTTAGGGTGTCTGCATACTTTTCTTGACATCCCCAGAGATAGACAGAATGACAGACACGCATACACACAAAGACAAGTCACAAAGCCACAACTTACAATAGGCCTGCCTTGTTAGGCCTGCAATGAAAAGTTAAATAAAGTTCCAGATATAAACAGATACGAATATAGTATTGCAACTGTATCAAGGAAAAAAACAGGAATAGAACCCAGGCGCAGACTACAAGGCGGAGCTAGTGCAGTTCAATGAATGTATTACCAAAAAAAAGGAACCAAACAAAGACTAAGGGAGGGTGAGACAGGTGAGGGTCAAATAACGCAAAAACAGCAGGGAGTCCATAAGACAAACAGTCCATTGAAAAGGGAGCAGAGTTCAAATGTCCAGCAAAAAAGTCCAAACTGGCAGGTTATCCAGGGAAATACTCACAAACCAGCAGAAATCTTGATACACCATGTACAAGTGACAAACTGACGAAAACAAAGGGGAACACACAGACTTAAATACAGTGTGGAGAAAGATTAATGAGACACAGGTTAAACAAATCCAACAGTAACAAGGAAAACACAGGAAATACAGCAAAATGTGACACATGAGGAAAACTTAAATAACGCAACCAAATAAACTGGATCATGACATGAGCAGAAGAAGTTTATTTTTCTTGGTTTCTTGGTTCATGCTATGCACTGTATTGCCTTTATTGGTTTGTTTTCTCCTAAATGTGGAGAAAAAATTAGGGCTGACAGACTTGAAACTATTTTTGGATACATCCTTTTCTTTTGTTTGTGTTGTTTTGTGCAGTTTTTATAGTCTGAGGAGTAAATTAATAAAGGCGCTGTATTTTATCTATTGGAAATTTGGATTTGTTGCCTCAGTATAATGTATTGTTCGAACTTTTAGTGTTTATTATAATTCTATTTTAGATAATGTTATTTATTTTTTTCCACAGGAAGACTATATTTTCCAAGTTCTCAACTGCTCACAATAACCAAGCATAGGCTGCTATGGTTTAAGTTGTGTCTCTAAGAGAAACAGTGTCTCTAAGTGAGACAGTTAAATAGCTGTCCATTCATGACACTTGCTCCTCGCTTTTTCATACCTTTTTAATTCTGATTATACAATTTTGTTCAGAATAGTTAAATAAATTAATAATGCTGCACAATAAATAAAGAATGACTGATCAGTAATTAGCCCAAAATATTGTTTCCGACCTCGGTCAGCACCTAGGAATTATAACCTCACAGAGCTGCCATTGTTATTCTTGAAATTAGCGTGTGCTAGCATGGAATAGTCATTAAAACAAATGCTGTTCAATTTACCCCATCTGTCCTCGCCATGAAAAATGGTCATATAGGTCATCTGTGCAAGCAGCCTATTACAACTCATATTATTGTTGTGAACTCTAGTGGCTGTGATGATCATGATGGGAGGAAAGGAGGAAGTCAGGTGAGGCTGGAGTGCAAGAAACTCTGCATATGGAGAAGGTGAGCTGAATGAATGGCACAAACACATGAGACTGCTATTCATGTCCCCTGTGAAACCAAAAATGTCAGCACTGACTTATTTTAAGTCACGTAATGCTTAGCTTAACTCGCATCATGTTACGTTACGAACATGATCTTAGATAAGTTGTGTAAGGAAGTTAACTAACGTACTTTTAAACTAAAACATTATCTTTTCCTGAACCTGACCTAAAGTAGTTTTGCTGCCTAAACCTAACAAAGCAGTATTGTTGCTGAAACCTAACCCAACTCTGAAGCGATCACAGTTGGGTTAGGTTTCAGCAATCCACATGATGAGAAAGGTCCGGTCTGCCTGTCGCTGGTACTCTCTAACAATCAGATATGGCATTTTGAGTGTCACTAGCATCGACCTATTCAGTCCCTGAGGTATGATGATGTGTTTAATTACACAAATAAATGAAGGAGTGGTTTATTATTTTTTTTAACTAAATAATGGCCATTTCCAAATCACATATTAATAGTAATTTTTAGGCACAATAAGGCTTGTCTCATCCACAACAGACAGACACAAACTTTCTGACTTCATTCCTGTCTCTTCGTTCATTTTTGCTGCAAAGTTCTATGGAGCACATGAAATTCACCCTGATTTGCATGAAGGAAAACATTTTCCACTTTCGACCCTGTGTTGCTGGTCAGTCTTGCGTTGTCTGCTATCTCACAATGCTTTAAGAGGCCATTCACCTGTGCTGCATAGAAAATGAGTAGGCCCAAAGAGAGGTTCTACACGCTAACATGCTAATTATGAATGTGTGTAACCGCGCTCTGCTTCACTTCACCATAACAGGCTGCTTCAGGAAAACCCTCAACTTTGCGTCGTGTGGAGAATGACGAGTGGAAGGCTTCTTTATTGTTTTATGTCACTAAATATGTACTGGTCAGTCATACAGTTAGTTTGCTACAGGCAGCACACACAAAGCATGCTCAGGCACGTCTCTTATGAGCTGCCGGTGGCTTTTATCCACGAGCTCTAAAAGAGGGCAGTCTACACAGATACATGGAAAGGGAATTATGGCCATTATTGCATACTACACAGACCCTGTTAAATATGGCATGCATGACCTGCTACAAACCAGCATCACCATTTTTACACCATTAGTGCAAAGCATCAGATACAACAGAGCCACCTCACAGAGCTGCTAGTGCGACTGTAGACTTTGTTATACTGAATCTCCAAACACTCCAGACCCTTTTCTGTGACAGATAGATACAGCCGAATTATATGGTTAAATACAGTTTTAAAGTAAATCCAAGTTAGTGTGACTCATTCTCTTGAATAACAGGCTTTTCAATACAAAAGAGGTTTACATGGCTTTGATAATCAAATCTAAAGCACACGATACAACAGTGTACATAATTATGATCACTGATTCATGCAGTCATACTGCAGAGAGGATCAATAATTGACATGACATGTCAGATTATCATTATAAACCGCCCCATCTGCGCCGCTGGCAGTTTCAATCACTCAGGCAGATATTCTACAGGGAGATTGACAGTTTGCCTTGCTCGGTTGGTGCTGCTCTGCTGTGCTGATTCACAGTGTAGGTTGTCATTTTTTGAGGCACAGCAGCTGGCACAGGCTCTCCCTCTTTTTGCCAAGAACACAAAGCAGAACGCATCACTCTCCTCCAGCACTTCTCACTTCAACCCTTCATTATGAATGCAAGCCCACAGCCAGCCAATAGGAGCGCGGGTGTCAGGTGCTGAGGCAGTGGAGATGTGGCGCCTTGTGCCTGGATGTGCGCCTGCATGTGTGGGTGATGTATTGTCGATATGTTTGCATGTGTACATACTATCTGTATGTTTACCTCATGCCTACATAGTTGTCTATGTGAAGCATGCACTCCTGCATGTACATTCCAGAGAGATATCCAGAAAGATAAGAATGTGTTCAAAGAGAGGTGACCTTCGCTGAAGCGGGAGAGAACATCTCTCCCACACTCACCTGTTTCACTCACGGCACACTGCTTCACAACTCTCTGAGTCCACTGAGCCTTCAAATAATTAACACATCATGTGTCATTTTCTGATTAAATAAACTTTCAAAGATTAAATGAAGAGAAAACAAGTCCCTTAAAGGAATATGTCAACATTTTGGGACCTGTGCATATTTTGTTTATGGCTGACAGATTGATTCCAATGTCACTTCTGTACATCTGTTTTTAATGTGGCCAGTCCTGGGAATTTGCATGGTGGATGGTGGACGGTGATGTAAATAAGTTGTGTAAAGCAGTATAGTAGTAGTATGTGTCAAAATATGCATGTATGAATACTTTATCATTATCGCTCAATATCTATATCTTAACTGGATAGTCGGATAGACGCTCTTGGAACTCATGTCTTGGAGTGCTGGAGGAAGCCCTTAGCTGGTGTTTGTTGTTTTACTCTGTCTTAAGATGTTAAAGGATAACTTTCGTTTTTTACAACCTGGACTTTATTTGTAGCATTAAATACGACCATTTAGACACCCAGACAACTTTGGTGGCATTTGGAGTCGTTTTGAAGAAATTAGCCCCAGAGGAGCGGCGCGTATATCCGTATAATGCGAGTAATTGGGGCACCCGTGCGTAGCCTCTATAAACGCATAATCTGTGGCGAAACTCGTTCATATTCCAATATTTTGTTAATATATGCTGGTGCTATTCCCCTCTGAGCCCGTGGTGGCATGTTATCAACATCCAGTGTCTCTAGACAACTACTTCTGACGTGGATGACGTCATTTTCGAGCGCCGCGCGCTGCGAGCAGCCAGCCACAACACGGCTAACTCTGTGGCGGTCGGCTAGTTTAGCTGTAAATTGCGACTGTTATTTTTCACAAAATGAATGAATATTTTTCCGACTCTGAGGTGGTGGACGATGACTTTGTTCACGATGGACGTAGTTACCGTTTTGAGCCAGAGTACACGGACGAGGAGCTCGTTGAAAGGAGGACGAGGAGGCAGAGAGAGGAACAGCTGGCCAAACAACAACAAACGGCTGCACGTCCACGAGTAGACGGTAACTGGTGGTGTTCTTGTGGACAATGTTCATCGATGACAACAGAGGAGGAATGCCTCTGTTGCTCAGAGTGGGACTTGCGGCCAGGAGATACGCATCTGGATGTGTCAATAAATGTCTGTGTCACAACACTGGAGGATTTCCGCGCAATGATAAACTTCTGGCAAACAAAACCAAGGCAAATAAACAATCTATACATGTGTGTAAGCTACTTACTCAATCGAAAGTTGCCGAATTGGTCCAGCAGGTTTTGGCTGGGTCTTCCAGTTCTCTTTAGGGACACGAAAAAAACGTCTCCACCACAGCCCGGTTTATCATTGCGCGGAAATCCTCCAGTGTTGTGATACAGACGTTTATTGACACATCCTCCTCTGTTGTCATCGATGAACATTGTCCACAAGAACACCACCAGTTACCGTCTACTCGTGGACGCGCAGCCATTTGTTGTTGTTTGGCCAGCTGTTCCTCTCTCTGCCTCCTCGTCCTCCTTTCAACGAGCTCCTCTTCCGCGTACTCAGGCTCAAAACGGTAAGGACGTCCATCGTAAACAAAGTCATCGTCCACCACCTCAGAGTCGGAAAAATATTCATCCACTTTGTGAAATATAACAGTCACAAACTACAGCAAAACTAGCCGACCGCCGCAGAGTTAGCCTTGTTGTGGCCAGTTGCTCGCAGCGCGCGGCGCTCGAAAATGATGTCATCCACGTCAGAACGTGGTAGTTGTCTAGAGATACTGGATGTTGATAACATGCCACCACGGGCTCAGAGGGGAATAGCACCAGCATATCATAACAAAATATTGGAATATGAACGAGTTTCGCCGCAGATTATGCGTTTATAGAGGCTACGCATGGGTGCCCCAATTACTCGCATTATACGGATATACGCGCCGCTCCTCTGGGGCTAATTTCTTCAAAACGACTCCAAATGCCACCAAAGTTGTCTGGGTGTCTAAATGGTCGTATTTAATGCTACAAATAAAGTCCAGGTTGTAAAAAACGAAAGTTATCCTTTAAGGAGTGTTGTTGTATAAGCAATATGAAGTACCATGTGGCATTAATGAAACCCTTTGGAATCCAAGTATTCAGAAAAATTATACTTTGTACATTCCATCATATTTGTTAAAGATTACACTGTGAAAGCACACACGCCACTCATTACAAAGGGTCAGGGATATCTCAGGGATATCTCAAAATCTAATGGGCCCATTTATATTTATATATTATTTTTGTCACCCAGAAAAAGAAACCCAAAACAACTGAATTGAAATCAATTATTATCTTTTAGCCAGATGCAAAACAAGTAATGTTATCCTGAATCACAATGAGGGAAAGAGTGCTCAGCATGCAAAACAACAGCTCATCGTTTCCGTCAGGAAATTGTGCTACAGTGGGGATGTGAGATGAAGATGGTGAGGGAGAACAAATAGTGACAGATGAGCACTGGTACAGTGTGTGTGGTGGGGGCTGATGGAAGAAAGGGAGGGAAGGAAGGTCGGATAACCTCATTTACTCTGATGGCTTTCACATTATTCCAGTGTCACATCCATGTTGGAAAATCAGACGCTGCATCATTTGGCTGAGACTCACTGATCACCTCCATTCATCAACAGCAGGGCACGCATGCATACACAGACACACACATGTGCACACACAGCCCATTTGTCTTAATTATCATCACATAGCTTGTGTTATACAGTATTAACAGCCTCGCGTCACTTGTGCATGAATGCACATACATAAAAGACTAAGCTAACACAAATACTAATGAACAAAATATGAACTCTGCCTGAACTACGATTATCACCACTAATAATTGTGTTAATACTGTTCAAACCTGGTTTTTAGTAAAGATTAGTTTAGGTGAATTTCAATGACAGATGGGAAAATGATGTTATAATTCCTACACAGCACTTATTGTAAGTCTGAATTCCATCCAATGCTGCTGTCAGTTGTGCAGTGACTAATACAAGTGAGTGAAGGCCATGTTTTCCAGTCCCAGTGCACTGATATTTGCGTCTGTCTGTTCAAGGACTGCTCTGAAGAAAGAGATGATTTCAGCAGTGACCGCCTCCCACGCAGCTGGCAGGAATTAAATTATGGCCTGCCAGCCCTCTGCTGCTTTGGCAGGGAATTAATTGTTCTTTTGCAATGAAAGATCACATGCTGAGGAGACAATTGTTCTTTCTGATGCTGTGAATTTGTTTATGGGTGTAGTCTGAAATGGTACGAGCCCTCACCTTTGTGGAAAAACAGCTGTGCTGGAGTCAAGTTTCCATAAACTCAGTATTGAAAGTGAGTGAGTGTTAGCGCTTCCTAAAACTTAAAAATTGCTTTATTAAATCTTTGATTGCTGCAATATTTTTATCGCAATCCTCATTTACATTGAAAAAAAAGTGTCAAGTACCCCATGGACACATGCATATGAAGTTTACTATAGTTTATTATTATTTATGCACCACCACAAGACAAAGGACACAAACTCTGAAATAAATGGATTCTCTGAAAACAGTGTCTCAATTCTTTGAAATCTATTTTGACAAATGATATGTAATTCTTTGTCTTTTACAAAATCTTGTTGATTTCACAGTGTTGTGTCAGGTTGATGTACATCCATGTGTGAAGTAGAGGTACAGAGGAGGTTAGAATAAGACAAAGGTCAGGAGAGAGAAGGAAGACTTGAAGAAACTCTGTCTGATTTCTATCTTCTCCACTCCAACATGATTTACAGATGTATTATATCTTGTTAGTGAGTCAGGAGCTGTGCAGTCTTAATGGTGGATTGAACTCAACACTGCCACCAGACTGACTGTATTCATGCCCCAGTGCACTGTGGTATAACATTTATAGACCTGTGGGTGAGTCTGTGCCCTGTTGTCACTCACACAGCCATCACTCTAACAAGAAAAACAAAAGAAAAACTGACTATAATTGAATGAGTTATTGATTCTGCATCCCTGCGTTCAGTAAATGTGGGAATGTCCTTTGCTCTCTGTGACAGAACACATCGAGCAGCTTCTAATCAACAAGTCAGGAAAAGTATTTTTGATGTGAAAGTGAAATGCAGATAGTGAATGCCAGAGCTCCTGATCACCTCACCTTACAGATTGGACTGGTAGAAAAAGTGTCACCAAAGAAAAGTATACTGATAACATAACAAACCAAAGTTGTGTTTTAACAGAGAAATACATTTTTGAAAAGCAATCTCTGATCTGATCGCTTATCAGTGTTTCATCAGTTTCAGTGATTCCCTGTTAATAAACATTCTGGGGCACATAGCTGCAATGAGAGATCAGTTTTCATTTTGTGTGCAACTAGCAAGGAAAGGTAATTATAGAATAAATAGAAAAGCATAAATAAGCCATTAAATATTGAGCACACAAAATGGTGGTTGAAAGATGCATCCATCACTTCCCACAGAAAATTTGTAATTGAAAAAGAATATGTCTGAGTCAGAAATAAATGTGGACTAATTGCCCGTATATATATATATATATATATATATATATATATATATAGTGGTTATTGTAGTGTACATTATGTTGTTACGGCTAGTGACACCATAATAAAGCAGAAATTTGAATGGAACAGACTTTATTGTGTTCCATGTCAACATAACTTAAAATGAAAATACTGATCTTGTCAGCAATAAGTATTTACATCTAGCTCTTTATGCAGAACCACAGCCGGAGGCCTCGATGGCTCAGTTTGTCCACATCACCGGAGACTGTCCTAAAGAAAAGGACTGCCACTGAGCCTGGATTAACATTACAGGAAAGGTTCGAACACTGAATTTCATTGCATTAGTTTCAGTGGATAAACTGGCAACCGATGCATACACACACGCTTGTAGGGATCTTTGAGTAACCAGAGGTGGGTAGTATGCTTGTTTATAATATTCAGATTATCAAACAGTGTGGTTCATTTTTAGAACGAGTGAACAGAGCAGATAAAGACAAAGTTTAATCCATTCCTCACGTTTGCTCTTGTGTTTTAGATTTTTAAAAGACAACAAACCCCCCACCCCCAAAAAATGCAATCTCCCAAACTCCTGAGATAGCACTGTAAGGGTCAGGTTTTTCAACTTCTCCAGTGCTTTTGTTACCGGCACCAGACCTAGGGGAAATCTGGACCGGCAGAGAAAGGTTACACAGACAAGGGTGCACTGTGTAGCCAAGAAAGCAACAATCTGTGGACTGTGGATTAATAAGGGAGTCAGTGCTCGTTTAATACTGAGCTGCATAAAACTCATTACATCTAAATCATGTCATTTTAAAGTTAATTTTTCACATTCACACTAAAATAAGTTACACAAAGTAAATCAATGTCAAAATCTAAGTGACAATAAACCATAAAAGACATAAGGTCTAAAGTAAATTATGTGTACATGAACTCAAAATAATTTAAATGATATTTCACATAAATAAGAACTGGCTCAACTAAAACATGAAACTGTACAAAAATAATATTACCCAAAACGCACACTTACTTAACTCAAATACCCATACTCACACATTCTTCAACACATACAATACAATAACACTGTCTTAACATTGTACTGAACTGTTTCACAAAATGGCGCGATGACGACTCCTTAACGAGCGACCAGAGAAACTAATTTACATATGGCGACTCTCAAATTCACTTTCGACTAACTGGCTTTAACTCATAAACAATGTTTGCAACACATTTTCTCATGCTACCTAAAGTTAATGTCTGTAACTTACACTTGTAAAACACTGGAATACAGAAACTCACGGAGATAATTAAGAAAGATGGCGGCCGTGGCCAGGACACAAACTGACAAAAACAACCCGTTTGTCTTCAAAATACACCTCAACACCATATCTACCAAACTTGTTGTAATGCACTAACATGCAGATGTTAAACGTAGCTGATCATTAAAAAACAAGTTTGAATGTACCTGTGGATTAATAAGGGAGAGGACAAAAAGTTAGCATCTTGCTCCAGCCAGTGCTCGTTTAATACTGAGCTGCGCATGAGCAGAGTATCTAGAGTCTCCCTAATGGATCCACAGTGGCCTTACAGTGCCACCTACTGACATATTGTGGTATTGACGTAAAGTGAAAACTGTAAACTGAGTTAGATTAGATCAAATATTATAACAAAAACGCCATTGAGGACGTAGATGAGAGTATGTTAGCCAAGCTGACATCCATCATTGACAACCCCTCCCACCCTCTGCATGACACAGTGGGGGCCCTCAGCAGCTCCTTCAGTAACAGACTGCTGCATCCACTCTAACAAGGAGCGCTACCACAGGTCCTTACTTCCAACAGCTGTCAGAGTGTTCAACTCCAGCATAGCACTGGGTCCATATTCAGACTGTTTTTACACTCATGTGTGATTTATGGTTACTTCAGTTTGCTGTCACATACACAAAATACCTTGTGCAAGATTACATTTTCATTCTCTTTAAGTACTCAACCAATGCATATATTTTTATTCTACTGTGACACATATATACTTATTACTGTGCAATTCTCAATATATCTTTTTTATAGTTCTTTTGTATAAAATGTACAATGTCAATGTACATATATATAGTCAACTTTTATTGTAATTTTTATTTTTCTAGTTTGTTGTTATCTTATATCTGATTGGACATTGTTGTTTGGGTCATTGTTAGCCAGGGTCAAATGTTTTTTTTTTTTTGTTTTGTTTTTTTTTAATATTTAAGGTATAAATATTACACCAATATAGACCTACAGTATATCCTATCCCTCAAACATGGTGCATGCATTTACATTTGAGAAATTGTGCTAATTTTGCATCTGTATGATGTGATCAGTAATTTAGTGTTGTAAATCAGATAATTTAGGCAGGTAAAGAAGAAGAACCTTGAAAATGGCCTTTTCTTAGTTCACCTCCATGCAGATCACAGCTAGAATTATGTCAATAACAGACAAGCTCATTCTTAATCACAATCCTTTTGGATGTCAAGTGGATATGCTCTCATGATTGCTTTATGATTTAGAGCCTTATTCAGCAAGGTCTCAAGTAATAAATCAGCCTCCCCTGCTCAAAATGAAATGTCAGTTTGTAAATACTGAAGCACTGAATTCATCACCTGACCATTAGTCCATGTATCAGTCTTTGGCGACAATACAATATTGGTAAATATTGGCAATATTTTTAAAATCCTTTTGACTGAAGCTGTTCTGTTATGGATACAGAATATACTGCTCCTCTCTTGACTGATGCTGGTGTTTTGGGTGGATTGCATGCATTCAATATTTGGCTATTATTTAGGATGAGACTGGCAGATGGTGTTTTCACTGCTTTCTGCCTTCAAGGTGTGTTTGTGGCCCAAAGCTGCAGAAGAAGCAGATGCATTTCCTGTTTCACTTAATACATCATCTGCTGTCCCTTGACCCATATCTGCATTCACCTTGTTCACAGAGGCAGCTGCAGACATGCACACACACACACACACATATATAGCTTCCTGAAACCTGCTACTTTCACCTGCTTCCCATTTGTTTGATATATTTTCATGCATTTATAGGTTACAGCCTCCCACTAATTTGTACTAATCCTTTCAATCAGGCTGCCATCTGCTCTCAGCCTCTTTTTACACAGGCTGCATTTCCCTCAGTGTGGCCTCTTGTCACAACTGACACAGCTGAGTGTTGATAATCAGGTTATATATGAATGTGGATGAAACTGTCTACTGGCTGGAAGGACAGATTCACATTAAGAGCATTGTACTTTTGAAAAGTTTGACAAGAAAATCCAAATACAAGGTATTTTACTTGAACTTCCCTCTGTACCTCTGTGTCTTCCTCTGTGGATGCAGTTGTCTTAGTTGTCATCAAGTGAAATATCAGGATCTCAATTCTTAGCAGTCCATCGTAGATACTTAGACACTCAGAGTTTATTCTTACCTATACTGAAACCTAATCTTTACAATAATTTTATTATTTTAATTATTCCAAACCATATTTAATTTTGTTTTAAATCTAAGCCCCATTCAGGAGACAGTCCTGGAAGGTCCCATAGAAAAGCTATGGGAAATGGCTGTGTGCTACACTTGGAAGTGAGGCAGTTAACCAGACATACATTTACTAAAACAACAAGCTAGTCCTTTTTCTTGAAAAAATGAAAAATGCTGTTTGAAAACCTTTCTGATAAACCATAAGTTTCTGTCAGTTGTCCAAATAGGTTTTGTAGTGCAGCATTTTGTTTGACTCACTGTGTTGCATGAAGCTATAATGGGCTTATCATTGCCCCCTGAAGATGGACACCCACTGGTACTTGACGATTGGTGACAAAGGTAGTTGCAGTGGGTGTGTGCTTTGCCCTCTAATTGGCTTCACTAATCCCTGTAAGGTGCAGTTGATGAGGCAATGCTCCTGGTCCCACTCAAGGATCAAAACCCATTGTCTCATAACCTGTGAAAACCTGCAGAGATGCAACATGTCCTACTGGAGGCGATGACACAAGTCAGTGGGACAGTCCCATTAAACACACCCAAAATGTCCTATATACCGCAGAGTGGAGGAGGATTATGTGTTTCAGTGGCACCACTAAGCTGTTCATCTTCTACCTCTCAGCCACCAAAGCATGAGGTGTGTGTGTGTTCCAGGGTGGGGTGACATGGAGTGAGAGATACCACTGCTTGACACAATGCCATGGACAGCTAATGTAAATTGCTGCCATCTGGGTCAGGCAACCTTGCGCTAGGGCCCCCTGATGCTTCCACTCTGGCAGGAGCTCCATCTTGACTGTGTGGAGCAACTGCATCAACAGAGGCAGGACGACATGGAACAGGTTCGGGGGCCAGACGAGTGGTTGATTGAACCTATCCACCCCCAGTTGGGGAGTTGTGCTGACAAACAGGAAGAACACTTCCTTGCTTGCAAATAGGTCTGCCACTGGGTGACCAAAAACACTGCTAGACTGACGCATCTCAGGAGGAGGGTCTGCTTGTTGAAATACCTGGGAATATACCAGAGATCAAGGGAACAAAAACTGACTGTAAGCCTTCCTTCAAAAACTGGAGGATCTTGCGTCCCCTGCCTGTTCAGACAGGCCACCACAATGACGTTGTCCAACCTCAGCATGATGAGTTCACTGGTAACTGAGCTGGAAATGAAGCAGAACTGAATGTACTGTGGTAGACTGCAAAGGTTAATGTGATGAGACAACTGGCCACGGGTCGACAGACCTCCAACCCCAGTCCATCAATCAAGCTTACTGAAAAATTGGGAGGTATGTGAGAATGGAAGAATTTGAAAGCAGAATAGGAGAGCATGCCTCCTCTTCAGCGTCATGTCCAGTCCATCACTACTGTCCTGTGAAGGATGAAAACACACTGGGGAGGTCTGCCTAAAGACACTGCAGGGTTAAGACAGGAGAGAGGAAGCCACATGGGCTACACTATCCATTGCGCTGTCAGTGGACAAGCCTCCTGAATAGGATAGAAAAAGAAAATAATAGGAGACAGGCATGGGTCTGCAGCATATACATTCTATAAAAATGCACTCATACACTCACTTATAGCAGGCAAAGAGTAATTTAACAGTGTTTTTTATTGCCATCTTAGGTGGGAAACACAGCAAAATGTGTTGAAGCTGTAGAGGCTGAAACCAAAATAAAGGGAGAAAAATGACCTGACCTGCTTCCCCAGGACAAAAGAAAAGCTTTGGTGATTAAACTTTCAGATAGTGTTGACCTCGGCAGAATCACCACCAATTGCCTGTGTAGGAGCCGAGTATGTGTTCCTGTATGCCTGGCACAATTAGGGCACGAGTGAAGACCGAGAATAATAACGGAAATGGGAGGAGAAAATTATTCATTTTGTGTTGCTTCCTCATCAGTATGGAAACAGTAAACACAGTGAACACACAGCGAGCAAGATGTATGGCAGAGAAAACCTTAAGACAAGAGGCTAGGGAAAAATAAGCATTAGACACCTTCCCTTTATTCACCTCACCTGAGTTTGGGAGACAGAAGCAATACCAGACTTGGTGTACCGGTGCCTCAAATCAACAGATGACATGCATCTGATACATGCAGCCAGTGTATCAGTGTGGCAATGTGGAAGTACTTTGCTTGCCCTTTACCGGGAGCACCCGACACTGTCACTAATTCATAGAGATCCACACAAAAGGGCTCTCCATATCCGGGTTTGAGCTGGGACACATGAAACATCGGATGGATTTAAATGGTGACTAGAAATTAATTAATTGTATTACCATTGGCTGTGTGACCAGTGGTGGCCAGGAACTAGCAATCGGCTAAGGAGACCTGCAGGTGCTTGTTGTGATGTTTTCCCCTAGGCACAGGAGAGCAGGCAGTGACGTACACCCAGGTGCCCCTCAGCCCCCCATCCCAGGCCACCAGAAATGCCACTTAGAATAGAGAACAGAGTTAGAAGGCTCATTGCCTGGTTTGGACTGAAGCCGTTAAGCCTCCCTGACCACCGATTCTATTTCCCAGATAACTGCAGCCACCACATATGATGAAGGAAGGATGAGTTTGGGTTTGGAACTGGACTCATCAGCACTGTGTTGCTAGGTTAAACTAGGGCTGACATGACAAACATACACCTGCTGTATGTGGCTCTGTCTCTCCTCACGAGACAGTCAGACTCTCCCCAGCTGCATAGGTTCTCCAGGCGACACACAAAGACACATAGGAAAAGGAGGGGAAAGCTGCAGAGCCCCACACTCTCCCCCTCATTGTCCCCAACTGAGTAAAGGAGATATAGAATAAACTCTGTCCAAGGGTTTGTGTCAAATTAACATATGCATTAAGACCAGGCCTGTCACCCCTCCCAGTTTTCCCAGGATTCTCCTGTATTTTACCTTTCTTTCCCGCTGTCCTCCCATTTAAATATTTTCCTGTAAATATCCCATGTTTTCAACCTTCCTAAAAAAGGTAAGCTGTAATGTTGCTGGGCAAAAACCATCTATTTCTACATTCCTCTCCAGTACAGTCGGTCACACTAAACAGAACATTAGCTCTAAAACTGTTGATGAGTCATTCAAAGTTTGTGCAACATCAGTCAAAGCCATGCTTTTTAAAAATATGCTGCACGGGAGGGAAAAGCAATGTAAGACAGCATGGCAATCTGCCAAGCACAGGCTCGCCAAGGTGCACAGAAATGTGCTCCACCAATGACTGCATTTATACTCTACTACACCAATTTTTGAAATCACCCAAATGTCCCTCTTGCCAGTAGCCTCTCTCAAAATCACTATGACAATCAACTAACAGTCCTTGTTGCTCTGATCTTTCAAAGCAAGCGGTTGCCTAGTAATGATTGCAGGATTCACTTTGTGTACCTTTATCTAAATGTAAGGGGTATGAGGACAGTGGTAAGGATGGTGGGACAGCCCTGGGTGGTGCATCTGAAAATTTTATGCATTTTCAAATTCCATTGTTGGCGATATAATAACAACTGCACGCATCCCGTGGTCCCAATGCACTCTAAGAAATGATTCATAGAGTTAGTAGGTACAGTTCAAAATCAACAGCTTTTTCTGTATGAAAAATAAATAAATAAAATAAGTTTGTTATGTTTATACATCCTAATGAGTTGATAACTTAATTTAATAAGTTTGTCTAACTGAAAATAAAAAAAACAATAACTCAATAATGCATGGATTTTCAACAGATATTTCTGCCTCAACTCAAAATACAGGTGTAAAAATCCATGTCCCTGTTACTTAATTAGCTGAGTAGCCTACAAGCGCGAACAGACCATGCGGCATTGCCACATCGAAGTGGAAGACACGAGTGAGCACAGCACACATCTACTAACTTTGTGGTTTGGTGTGTAAAAATGGACTCATATTAGTCACAGCAGCTAAGTAGTCAGTATAAGAAATGGTTTTACACAAAAGGTGCTTTTTCTTGGTCAGCAGTGCTACTGTGTAAGCTAGCAGTAACTTAGCTGTAGCAATTTGGTCTAGCCGTAGTGTTTGCTAAGATTTGTTTAGGTTGCAAATGTTGATTGGCACTGGTTAACTTTGTTTCTTTCAAATTTATTTAAAACTTGTAGTGTTTGAGCAGCAATAGCCTCATGGCTAGGCTGTTACTGCACACATTTGGTTTGTTTTAACTTCGTCAGCCATTGCAGCATCAATAGTGCCTACTAAAATCCACATTGATGACGAGAATATTGATGTCTTGAGTTGTACCAGTTGTTAACAGCGCATGAAAGTTAAGTCAAATTTATTGTTATAAAGTTGCAAGTTGTAGCCATCATAGCCTTCTGATTGACCTTATTTGAACAGAACTGCTAGTTTTCAAAAATGAAGTGGTCCTGTAAAATGTGCAAATTTGAATCACCAAGAAAGACAGATCTGCTAAAGCATTATAGACTTAGACATGGTCATGGTGGAGAATCTCTCCCTTGTCTTTATTGGGAGTGCTATTGCTCATTTAAAACATGGGGCAGCCATGTTTAGAGTCTAAACTCTAAACTATACAATAGTTTAGAGTCTCAAAAGAGGAAATATTGCATTATTTGCAGTGTGTTCTTTACAGTATTTGTAGTGTTGAAAGTTTAGACATTTATGCTCACCTCAAATTAAGAGGAAATGTTGCATTACAGTATTTGCAATGTGTTTAATTACTGTATGTATAGTGTTGACAGTTTATACATGTGCCATCCTAAAATTACTGCAAGAGGAAATGTTACATTATTTGCAATGTGTATAGGCCTTGTGCGTGTACTGTTGAGTTTTCATCTAGTTCAAAGCAATGTAGGCTATAGCTCAAATTGTTCACATCAAAGTGAGATGCTGACTGTTTGAATGAACAGATCATAAAACTGGAATTTCAATGTGTGATATTTTTTGACTTAGATAAATTAAGTTCTTGTACAAACAAAATTGTGCTGGCTCAACATAAAAAAATGAGGTAGCAATTTCCATGGACATTTCTGAGTAGAATGAAAAGAAGAGAAATAAGTTAGATTAAGTAATTTTAACACAATTAAAATTAAGTTGGTTTAACTTAAATAAGATTGTAGAGAAATAGGCAAATCATGTTGATTGTACTTAAGTAACTAAGTTGGCCTAACTAGAAACGTCGTGTGGCATGTACTTAATACTAGCTAAGTTGAAATAACTTTAAAAAATCCATGGAAATTGTTGCCTCAATTTTTTTGCGTTGGGCCAGCACATCATTTGTTAGAGTGTGGTGAACACTTGGGGCAGTCAAGGAAACATAAATCATGTACATATGATATGATCCGCCTGCCGGGGGACAAGCTGCCCTGGGATTGGACAGAGACTTCTCCTTCCTACGCTTTCTGTATAAAAAGCCATCATGCAATAAGCAAAGTGGATTCTGATGAATCTTCACATGCACATCTCAGCTCCTGATGCCACCGATTCCAATCTGCTCAGCAGAGTCACATAAGAAGTACTCTCCTTTCTGCTAACTGGGTGAACTCATGATTATAACTGACTTTCATATCAAACTCTAAATATATCACCACTTTTACCAGCTGCTTCTACGGATGGCCACTACTAATTTTATTTGATTAAAATGTAGCTGTATGCATTAACAAACATCACCATAGCAAATATGAACAGGAAAACCATTTTACCTTCTTATTGAACTCAAAACATCTAGTATCGGATGATGACCCCTGTCTTTAAGTGCTTAACATTGATTGGAGTGAACTCAACTAATTGGGTCATTACATGGCTATTAAGGGAATTACACAACAGCAGAGGCCAGTCTGACATTTGCACAAAACTTGCAGCAGCATGCAAAACAGAATACTAATTCACACTAATGGAATGCATAATATTCCATGCAGCTGGAAAAATATGCATCTGGGAGCATAAATATGCATTGAGAAATGAGCGAGAGCTGTAGACAAACTCCTGCAGACATTTATTTCGCAACACGGCCACGCTTTCTGGTTGTAAACATGGCATTTCTCTCACTGGCCATTATTCAGTCCAGAGCTGTATGCAAAGTCTGCCAACTGACTTCTATTTTATTTGGTTGCATATATAAAAAATATTCTCCAAGGTAAGTTTCCTTCTTCTGGCATGCTATTGGCTTTACGATAATTAGAGAATTATCAAAGTGGAATTACTCACAGTGTTCAATTTAATGTAGTCCTGAGGTGATTTGACCAGTACCAGCCTACGGTATCAGAAAGGCTTACTGATGTTTCTGAGGGATGTGAAAGTGCTTTGCTCTGTGCAATAAAATCAGAGCCTCCATCTGCATGATTATGGATGAGTTGTGCAGTTCTACTTAAGCTTAAATCCAACACAAAATCCAGAGCCAGTGACCCTGCTTTGCATACAACACTATATAACTGCCAGTTTCTGTGGGCTAAAAGAGGTGCTGAATAGTCTGGGATGAATCTGTTGTGGCACCAATCCAGCAGTCAGGGGCAGATCTTCAGAACCCAAAGCCACTGAATAACTTCAGGGCTGGGAATCCATTCACTGAGCAGAGCTACCCCACAGTCGCGTCCCTCTCAGATCAAATAAAGGCTTTGAGATGTCCAAAGTCTATTCAGACAGGGTACAATTATATTCTGTTTTCAGCAAAAAAAGAAAACCAGAAAGGAGAGGGGGAAAAAAGCTCAGTAGAGCAGCGTCTGTGAGAACACCCATTTTCATTTCACTTTCTAAACTGCGTCTCTTAATTGATTGTATTACACAGACAATTTCACTTTTCGTGTGAGGCAATTTAACGGTTGATGGATATGGCACAATCGGGGTGTTAATTCCATGAATGCTTGTAAGTAGACGGCCAGTGGAGTGGAAACCAAACAAACACATGGTGATAAGTTAAACTGCAGCGCGTACAATTCAGTGATTCATCATTATAGAGGCTGACCTTTATAACAGGGTGGTAATGATTTTGTATTTTACAGATCAAACACTTTATGAGAGTTATATTAAAGAGGCCAGAGTATGCTTTTTGTGGGCTTTGAACTTAGAACAGGTTATTGTGGCGATATTTATGGTAGAAGATTGCAGCTAAACTCGGCAGACATAGCTGTGAGCTACAGCGATTGCTCAGGCAACTGCATTGGCTCAGGCCTGTGGTAGCTGACCAATCAAAGCAATTTGGGTTTTTCCGGAGGGGGGTCTTAAATAGACAGGAGGTAAAACAGAGCATTTCAGAGAAAGGGTGAATACAGGTGGTGAAGCTATGTACAGTTTGAGAAAAATGAACATTACAGTATGTAAAGCTATTCTGGTCGATACCAAAAATAAAAGTATGAAGCCGAACATGGGCCTAATATGGCTTCTTCAAGAATATAAGAATAAAGGCTGATATTTGAGGGGCAGCAGGATGGCAGCCACATGCTCTGAATCTTCAACACATGTAGGCTGATAAAGTGCATGTAATGGAAAATCCAGCTGTGACCAGGACAAGATAAAGAGAAATTTACTGTGGGTGGCAGTGATTCCCCAGAATTAATTTAGATTCTCACTTCATTTCACACACATTGATGGAGGAGGTTGAGCAGAACACACAGGGACTCTGTCACATGTTACAAATTGCAGCCAAGGTGACACCAACATGGGAGGTTGGGCCTTTAAATTGTTATCCCCAATGAGGTATCTGATACAGTTTCAACCCTGCAAAGTCACCTTGTCACTGCTGGCTGCAAAATAAGATGCACCTCTGTCAGGGAAAACTCTCTCTTTCTCTCTCTCTCTCTGTCTAACAACTCTGGTTGTGTGACTGTCATTTGGATCTATTTCAAGCCTGAAATTACAAACAGTAAACCACTGTGCATATTGCTTGTGCATATTGCCTTTGGGGACTCGTGGCAAGAATTCATGTTTTACCAAAGTTTACATGGGTTTTACACCAGTGGAAGACTTGCAACATTACCAAACTCAGTGTAAACAGCTATTTTTTTCACTACAATCCCAATGTCCTGTATATTAATGCACAGACTGCTGTTAATGCAGAGTAGATACAGTTGGTTCAACTCTGAGCAGTGTCAAAGCAACACAAAACAAAGAAGGGATTCATTTACGTAAAAATTGAATTTATCATTAGAGCATGACAGCCTGTGACTTGAAACAATGCTTGGATGTTCAGACTAATGCAAAGCCAATAATAATAATAATAATAATAATCATCATCATCATCATCACTCTATATCACTGCATTGACTCCCAGTTCATTAGAATTGAATGAAGAATTTCAATATGTAGAATTTCAAAATTCTACATATAAGCCGTCAGAGTTTTCCCTGCCTGTCTAACTCAAAGATGAGCCCCCATTGTATTGTTGAAAATTCTGAATTTTGAAAATGTAATGAGGGTAAATTAAAGCTATTTATTAACAAAAGTAAGTTTTGATTACAAACAGGCAACTAAGGACTGATGAGTGCTGTAAAACGCGAACAAAAAGAGACTCTAACCTATAGGAGTTAAAAAAGTTACAATAAAGGCAAAACAAAACAACAAAAAAAAAAAGATCAAGACAGTAAAACAATTAACTAATGCAATCTAATTATAGAAAACACACTAACAACACTCAACAACTTGCGGTGGCTAACAGACAGCTTAAGATTTGTGCAATGGTTCTACAAAACTAGTGCCTCAGTAACTTTACAGAATTTAGCAAATCACAACACACAAAGAGGAACACGAGCAGGGCTGACAACAGCTTGCCCCTGGATGCTGGTCTGCTGGCTCTTTATACTTCCAGGTGGCTCCTGATTGGTGGATCACCCCTCAGCGCAGGTGGAAGGAGTCAGGAGATCGAAGCTTCAATCAGCTTCCGCCACAAGGCATCCTGGGAACAGCAGGGCTGGGGCAGACTCCAATCCACAACCAAAACCACACACACACAACCACACGCAAACACACACAAACACTCATGCATACTAAGGAGAGAGGGTGTAACTTCTCCAGAATACGGTGGCGGTCGTAACAACTATTGTGCCTTTTATCAGCAACTGTTCTGATGTGCATATATAACAAGTCAACACACCTGACACATGGCACTCAGGTGTGGAGGCAACGGGGGAATGACACATTCACCATTTCTGCAACATCAAGGTAATCGATGAGTTGCCATTATTCATTAAGCAAACAAATTTGTGTTTGCAATTAAAGCTAGTTAGCTTCAGGCTTAAAGTTACAGAAATTAATCAAATTGGACACCTAACCTCAGCAGCCCTCTTTGTGAGTGCCCAGACTTGACAGATCAGTTTCAAAAGGCAGAAATTCACAATGATGAAGTTACTTTAAAGTTGGAGGTCTGACAGACATTCATTCCGGATCCAGCAGCACCTTCTTACTGTTTCACTCAGTGTTGGCAGTGAGACAGAGGTTAGCTCAGCTCCGAGCCCTCGCTCTGAAGCACAAAGCGTTTGATTAGGATTTCAATGACACAAAACGTTACACAACGTGACACAAAAGTTATTTTCAATAGCTTTGTGGTGTCCTGTCCATATTAGGGAAACTCGCAATTAAAAAAAGTGCACTGGATAGATTTCATGTGGCACACCTACTATAGTTCTCTAGCCTTTGCCAACCTTGTCTTAAAAAAAAAAAACCACAGAGAAAACCCTGGCTCTGTCCTAAATCCTTACTGCCGTGCAGAGGTTCTGTGTCAACTGAAAATGACACCCATGACGCCAGTATACTCACCACTATTAACAGAAACGAGAAAACAGATCATCATGTCCAGCTCAGTGAATTAAGTGAATCAAAATGGCTATTCAGTCTAATGATGGTGTTTTTCTTGTGTCATCGTATCAATTTTGGGAATGTTTGCTAAGTTTAAAATAAACTGAATAAAGCTGAAATTGTCAGATTTGGATTTACTATAGTGAGTCGTTCCTTTACCTCCTTCCAAATAAAAAACAGGTGGTGTGTTAGAATCTTTCATTATGTATTATTGAACTTGTGCACCAACAGCTCCCGTCCTCTGCTCTTTATTACTCAGGTAGGCACCCTCACAACATGGCCCAGAATTTCCCTGGGGGGAGGGAATGTGATCTGCAGTCGCAACATAATTGACCTAAAAGTCACTGCAACATTCATTTAGGCTGTAGCAATCTTCATTAGAAATACACACCTTAGAACAGGACCACCGCAGAGGAATGTTATAAATAATCATGTCACCCCACCTGGAGGGCTTTAATCAAAGTGGAGTTGGATGGAGAATAAGTACACAGTCTTGAAGACATGCAGGCC
Source organism: Chelmon rostratus (assembly GCF_017976325.1). NCBI lineage: Eukaryota > Metazoa > Chordata > Actinopteri > Chaetodontiformes > Chaetodontidae > Chelmon > Chelmon rostratus. The sequence continues at coordinate 992,414 of NC_055679.1, forward strand.
AGCAGGGTTCATGCTGCTGGTGTGAAGAATCCATCTGCTGGATAATGGAGAGCCTCTCGAACCACCTGGTGGAAGTGTCAAAAGCAGCATGAGGGTGCTCTGACACACTCAGACAAAGGTTAACACAAGTGACTGAGATGAAAAAAAATGAAATGGAAACAAGTAGCATGGAATGCTCTTTTCTGTATAATTGACTTCCACTGGGATTAGCATATTATCTTTCATTGTTTTATGCTTCATTATTGTGGCGCAGACTTCTCTTTTTAAGCTCCTTCCTATGTGGAAGGAGCGCCTTGTTTCATATGTGTGTTGACATTTTGAACATGCTTTTTTAAGCCGCTTTCCTGAAAAGTGGCTTAAAGCAGCAACCAGTAACATTTCCGTACCACTTCCAACATGCAAATAGTGAAATACAGGGAGGCGTTAAATGTGCATCCTCTAAGAAAACAGCTGTCATTCTTTTATCATCTCTTTTGCACAAAACTATGAAATACTCAAAATGAGCAAATTTGAAGTTGTAGGGGTGACTACATGAGTTATGTTAGACCAGTTTAACAATGGATTTTATTCATGCTTTCTGTCTTGTGTTTAGGCACGAAGGAAACAGAAAACACTGGGAAAATCAAAATAATCGAGACCATCAGTCTCCCTAAATTTCAAGCCTTTATACAGCCTGACTGCATATCACGTGAATGTCTCGAAAAAAGATGCAATTAATTATTGTGTCTTTAGGGGTAATTATTATCATTAAAGTGCACTGTGGAATATTCTATTAAACAAATAAATGTTATGTTTACATTCAGTGTTACTCATCAAAACATGTAGTGTGTCCTTGAGCTCTAAAAAAATGTGTTCAATGTAATTTTTACCTCATAAAACAAACATAAACCTAAAAAAAAAAAAAATGGCAGAACTGTGTATCACATCACCCGCATGCTCACATGCATGTCCACAAATGTGCTTGTGTGCGTGCATGAGATAACATTACAGGGGCCCGCTCATTTGTCGGGGACTATTTACAGCTATGGATTAATCCAGTGGATTTCTAGCAGCAGGACAATGCATGTGGGAATGAGTCAAAATAAACAACACTGTTCGTGTTCATGGTAATGCAGGAACATATCACCCTGTGCTACAGATTGACTTACCGATGTGTTTTTATTACTTTATAGACAACTGTGGAGCTCTATGGTACAGAGGAATAAGATACACAACACTTGTTAGCACATACATTCATTATTGGGTGTGTTTGGGTATCTTCATAGCATTTACTGACAATAACAAAGTACAGAATATTGCCAGATATACAACTGTATGCTTTCAATCAGGCTCATAACCAAACTTCTTATTAGTGGCACGAGGCAATGCACGAGCCACTATTGTAATCTCTCACGTTTTTTCTTCTTATTTTTCATATTCCACTAGTCCCGCAGCTTTGAGAAAACCCTTGCAAACTAAATATCAAAACGTGCGGCTCGATTGGGAATGGTGTGCCATGTACTTATGACAGGATTCGTTAATAATTCGCAAAGTTATTCGCAAAAAATTTCCCAAAAGAAATGAATGGGAAATTTCCTCAAATTTCAGCCTTTTTCAAGTTTCCGCTGCCTCGCCATACTTTCTCTTCGAGACTTAATTCAAACTTTAAAACGTAGATAATTTTGTCGGCTCAAAATGACCCTGGCTCACTTTTTGATATTTCTTACAGTTTTCGATCCCTGACCATCCAAAGACCATAAGGTTTCTAAAAAATGGTCAGAATGTCTACTCCTAGGGTGGATGATGTCAACAGCTAGATTGTGAGAGGCAGCGAGAAATCGCCTGATTTAAAAAAAAAAAAAAATGCCATAAACTCCAAACGGTGAAAGGAGACACATAATTTTTGGATCCTTTTGTAGACAAACGTCTCTTCTCGCCTCTGATTTCACTTTTAAAGGGTTAGCCCCCACCAAATTTAAATAAAGAGGGATTTTGCACCAGCTGCCCTGCTCTGCTGCTCCATGTAAGCCAATACAATCTCTAGTTTTGTGTCTCGCAGCCTGCCGCAGTCTGTCTTTTTAAATCGACCATTTACTAATTTATCATATCTCAACACCAAACACACGTACATCTGGCCCAGACTTCTACGCTTCTCACAGTCTAATCGTTTTTTTGATAGTAGCTATAGAAGTGATTTCTCACAATCACAAGTTGTCCAGGAGAAACCGACAGCGAAAAAGTAGCTGTTCCTCAAGGGGAGAATTAACTGTCAACAGGTGTAACTGTCGGTTACACACACACATTCAGTGTCATAAGACACACACACACACACGCACACATCTCCATGACAACCAGCCTGAGCATGATTAAAGCCCATTAAGATCAAAGGTGCACCCTAAACAAGCACGTCAAAACAAGGGCATTGTTTGAAAACAGAGGCTAGCAATCTAGCTAGCTAGTGATAACTAGAGCTAGCGATAACTAGTGCTAGCTAGCTAGCATTAACTAGCACTAGCGATAACTAGCGCTAGCTGGCTATAGTGATAACTAGCACTAGCGATAACTAGCGCTAGCTGGCTATAGCGATAACTAGCGCTAGCTAGCTACCGATAACTAGTACTAGCGATAACTATAGATAGATAGATAGTGAAGACATTAATGCTCTATACATCAACGTTTGCTTCTGTGTGGGAGTATTTATTGAGGAAATAAACTAATATAGATATCAGGTATTTGTGAATTACTATGAATACATCTTTCTGTAGATAGCCTACAGATGTTGTATTCATTCTAAACCACTTACATATTTGAAATATAGATTTTTAATGTTTAATATATTCAGGGAGCTCATAGTAAAACTCATTCTCCATGTCGTTCTCCATCATGTCTCAGCTCAGCTCGTTATTGGGCTCTGCTGAGGCCTGATAACGAGCCATTCATTTGAATCAGGTGTGCTGGAGCAGGGATACATCTAAAACATGCAGGGCAGTGGTACTCCAGGACCAGGCTTGAGAAACAGTGATATAGATAACATCAGCAGCCCCCATAGCTGAGGTCCTCACAACCTCACAGCGACAGGGAAAATGTAGTTTTGATGCAATGATGATTTACAAGCAATATTTTTTGTACTAGTATCTTTTATTGCTTTTTATGTCATCAGACAGAGTGTAGATTCATTCATTTCCCACCACTCAGCATGAAGGTAAGAAAATAAAAGAGCTGCATTCATGCAAATCATGGATTTATTTATTCAGTCATTTGCATAAAATTCCAGACAGAAAAGCTACGTAGATATGTCCATATTGGTACTCTGTATTTCCCTATAACGGGCTACATTACTAAAAAAAAATAATTTTCTCCACCTATAGGCACGCATGTTAAAACTGGTTGTAGTTAAAAGATTAGTCAGACAGTGAAAGAGGAAATAAAAGATGTTTTCAGTGGTGTTGTGCCCACAGCCCAGACTGCAGCATCATCACTGTGTGTGCAATAGTACCAATAATACCATCCAAGATACAGCCAGTGTTACATATTTCATATCTAGAAAGACCTGTGCTTCCTGCTTTACTGCTTTCCACAATAAATGATCAACTGGTATTAATGTGGTTCTTCTTTTCTGCACCTCAGTTTATTAAAGACTATTATTATTTTACTGTGTTCCAGTGTTTACTGTCTTGGCAAGCGTCTTGCAACCCAAGATGCCCAGTCATCTCAAGAGTTTGGCCCTGAATCACTGACTCAAATGCTTGTGCAAGACCGGAGCTCTATTTTAAGCCACAGGGTGTTCTTCCACTGTGCGATTGTTGAGGACGTTAGAGGACATTTATTGCATCCATCCCTTTAAACCTCATTTTGCTATTTAATTATGGATTCTCTACAACAAATGATGGTTATTTATTGTCATTAAATCTTTATTTAACCAGGTAAGTCCCATTGAGATCACAAAATATCTTTTCCAAGGGAGAAGGGCTAAGACAGATGAATTAGTGTTTCAAGCAGCATACATGCAAATATTAATACACAAAACAAAACATACAGTATTGACTGACATTACATTGTTTCAAACCACATATATGCGTATATTAAAAGCACAAAAACAAAACTCAGTATCAGCTCACACAAATATATGCTGAAGAAGACAGACTGGAGGAAGAGGATCTAGCAAAGGAAGTAGTTAGAAACTACAAATGAATTTCCTCGTGTCACACCGCGGTGAGGTTTGTCTCGTATTGGGTTTTTGTCTTGTTATTTCCTGTTTTATTTTGTGAACCTAACTCTCCTCTCGTTTCAGATCACTTGCCCTTCCTCATGTGTCACCGGTGCGTCAGCCTGATTACCTATTGTCTCCACCTGTTACCTATTACCCTCCATGTGTTTAAATTGTCTGCGTCTCCCTTGTCTCGTGCCAGTGTTTTTTTTTTTGTCCTAAGGTCGTTTCACCCGTGCCAACTATTGAACCACAGCCACAGCTCAAGTCATCGTATAAGCCATTGTTCCTCCTCGTGAGTGTTTTATGTTTATTAAAGTTTCATAGTCTAGTTCTGAGTTTTTGTGTTCCTTTGTTTATTCCTCGTTATTCCAAAGTCCTCCTTAAGAGTGTTTTTTGTTGATCATGTTTCATAGTCCTTTTGTTTGCTTTCATGATATTTCCTGATCCTCTGTGAGAGCGTTTTTTGTTAACGATTCTTATCTCATTCTGTAAATTCATCTTAGTTCTTACCTTTCCTCCTAGTGAGTGCCTTATGTTCTAACCCTCCCAGAGATAATTGCGATATTCCTCCGTCTTTTTGAGCGGAGCGTATTTTGGTTTTTGTAGTAGTCAAGTCCCTGTTTAATTTTGATAGCCTTGTTTCGTTTCCTCCTTTTGGAGCCGTTTATGTTTCTTAAGTTTTACAGCCTCTATTCCTCATCTCCGAGCGCTTTGTGTTATTCAAGTTATTGTTTTGTTTCTCTTGTCCACAGTCAGGACCAAGTAGATATTTCTAAGAGTAATTTCATAGCTGTTGATTTCATTCATTCAGGAGTTCTTTGTTGAGTCTGTGAAATAATAAAGCCTGTTGCTGTGTAACTCTGCGCCTGAGTCCTCTTTCCAGTATCGGCCTGACACCTCGCAGTTAAATATTTCCCCTTAGATCTCCTGTATTTCTAAACAAAGGTTGGATGTAGCGTTGACAAGAAGCATAACAGCCTATTTGATGTGTTTCCTACATTCTCCTCCTGTGACGCAGGTAGCAGTATGTAGAATGTTAGCTATACCATCTAGTGATGAAACAGAAGTTTGTACACGTATCTCACCAAATTAGAGGAGGCTTCCCCGTACTTAATGAAAAGCAACATCAGCTGGTGTCATGCTTTTTGTAAAATATGCCACACGGATTTATCATATAGAAGGAAAAGTAACATATGCCAGCATGACAAATCTGCCAAACATAAGCTCACCCAAGAGCTGCAGAAACATGCTCCACCATAATCTCTCCCACCCAGTTTCACTGTCACTCTCACCAGGTTAAGGTCTGAGTAAACGGCTGGACTCTGCATGCAGGACACAGATTCAGATGCTTTGGATTAAGAAAAGGATTTATCTTCACAAAAAGGTTAATTGATCACTGGGAGATGATCTGTGCAGATCCAGGGGTCCAGGAAGGAGCAGGGGCAGGCAGGTGAGGTGAGTCAGCAGGATTTCAGGTGGTGGGCTGCAGCTGGGCAGACTTGGCAGGTCGACTCATGAGGGAGGTGATCCTGAGGGACAAGCACATTGTATAATTACTAACAAAATTACTAACGTTTGCAAAAGCACCAGTCTCAGAGTACTTGTCCCCCACAAGTTGACTTTATTTGTAACAAACAAATCAAAACAAATCAAATCAAATCAATTTTAGCAAGCAAGCTATTTGTATTCAGATGAATATAGGATGAATAACAGAGACCAGACACTTGAAAGCAGCTGTAGTATTACACATTTTAAAGTCAGTATCAGCTGCACCAGAGTTGTATGTCGCCAGAGGTTAACAATAAAGGAAAAATCAGATTTTTTTTTTTCTATTTTGCAAAAGAGTAATGGTGATGGTATTTGGTTCATCCAACTACACGCCAGACTGCCATGGGTTTAGTGACCTCCTGGCCTTTCCTTTAGTGCCCCCATTTATTTCATTTTATTTTCACAGAAGCTGTGGGCACTAATTATCATGGAAGTCAAGCATTGGACTGGATTTCTTTCTCGAGGAGAGGAGTTGGGGGATTTCAACATCTCTTTTTAAACATGATGAGCTGCTTGTCCTTGTACTTTTTATCTGCTCATTGTGAAATTAGATTTTTGTGTGGAAATGTTTCACAATAAGATCGATCTATATATAATCTGGAGACACACCACAATCACTGGATTAGTCTGGTACCGAAAAAACTTCAAAATGTGATGATCCTCAGCTCAGCTCTGATGCCTGTTATTTTCTATGATTCATAAATGGATTCATGGGCATTTATTCTCAATGGATCATTGGATCATAGAGATGATGCTATCTTTGTGAAGTGTCAGTAGCACTGAATGATCAATATATATTTAATGTCTGTGTGTCTTTTTCTGTGTTTTTTTTCTGATTGAAACTTACCCCTGAATCGGACTTGTTGCATGTGTTGTTGCATGACGTCCAATCTGACCAGCATAAACAGGAAGCCAAACAAATGAGAACAGGCAGTTTTAGTACTGAAGACCAGAAACAGTAACTACATCTGTGTAAACTGATAGCTGCTCCTGAACTTTTTGGAGTACATGCACAGTTTTGGTCTCTTTGAAATGTAACACTCTGAACTTTTATCCTCAGCAGCCTGAATCAGAATCACTGTAAGTGCTACTTATTTTTTTTTCCACCTCAATATTTTGTGCCAATAGATGCATACAGATGACTATATGTGGGACCTATTAGCTGGAAAACACAATGGAACCACAGCATGAAGCCTTACCTTAGTTCAATAAAAATGATAACAATATCATGAAAAAGGAATATTTCCATGTGTTTTCTCTAATGGTGTATCTCTTCAAAAAAGACTATAATGCTATATTGAGGCCATTTTTCCACCACCAGTCCAAAATGTCTATTTGTAAACAAGACAAAGCAAAATCTATTAGGTAGATTCTCATCAGAGTTACAGGCCACATGTATGCATTTCCATTTTGTAAAGGGTCCATGCCACTACACAATACTCATAAGGGATCCGTTTGTCTATATATCAGTCCGTCTATATTTCTTATTGTGAGATATAATGAACACTGCATCCATAGAGGCATTATATTTTAGTCTTGTTTGCTCTTTGACAGTCATTTTAGACAAGCTGTCATCCTTAGAGTCGTTATCTCATGACCTGCATTTGCATCAGTAAAGATAAGCAACCGCATCAAATCCCATCAAAATCTTCTCTGGTTTCCTACATATACTGTATGTCTTCTTAAATGATGTGGACACCACATACCCTCCCCTCACTTATTTATTTTTAGAAGGCCAGCCCAGACAATGTATTGATATTCTTGGTCTTAAGCTTCACAGCAGTGACATGTTTTAAATTGCCTGCAGAGGAGAGACAAAATAACAGAATAAGACACAAGAAAGAAAACTGACTGGAAATGGTATTTTTGACACACTTCAGTGAACTGGGTTTTTACATTGAAACTGTGTTAGACTGTAGAAAGTCTCCCTCCAGCGTGTGGTGAGATGCAAACAAGTGGAGTAAGTAATCATCATCATTATACTCACCAAATTAAGCGAAGGTGGCAACATTGCAAGAAGAAGTCCAATGAGGCAAGAACACTGACCATGTCCCTTGCTGGTGAACATACATATCTGCAATTTTGCAGCATTTAGTATCATTTTCCTGCAGAGCTTTTCTGCTTATAATGCACTCCCTATCAGCAATTGTTGAAGTTTGTCAAAATGAAATTTTTTATGCATTCAATATTCTTTTTATTTTGCAAATCATCTTGTTTTGTTTCTATTTCATTGAGAAATAGTTATTATCCTATCTTTGTCCATACAAGGCTCCTTTTGCTCCATTTGCTTTATTTGAGCACACACTTGCCAGGTGGAGATAACTGTAGCAACCTGAAGTCATCGGCTCGCCCCTTCTGCTGCTGACGATATCAGCTACAGTAAGTACTGAAGAAATTATTTGTTATAAGTTAGAAAATGAACCTGATCACAGAGTCAAAATCAAAGTGCATATTATTCACCATGAATAGTCTTGTCACATTCTGTTCTAATATGAATGGACACGAGGTGTATGTTTCACCATCACTACCAACCACATTCATGTTTGTTTAACAGGTATGTTAATAATAGGTGATTATTATTTTAAGGAGCACCATAAAAGCCTTTACACAGAATTGTTATATATATATATTCTTGTATAAATATTCATATACATTTAGAAAATGGGTTCATGGCAGTTTATGATATAACAAGATGTTGCATAGAGAATCACGATTTGCATTTGTATAAGTAGGTTTCCAGTTCGGAGTAGAAATTTACTTCATAAGTCTCTGTGAGGGACCAAGCAGGCAGACATAAGGAGTCACAGGTAGATTTCCAAAAAAATTGATTTATTTACAAGAAATACATAAGGTTATGGGCCCATAAAAGAGGTCAACTGAACAGGACTTAACTGAATGGAATTAAACAGACCAAACTAACCTAGTAAGAACAAAAACAGACCCAACTAACGAACACAAGAACAGACCTGACCAGCAAACAATGGGGAACATATAAACTGGCTGATCAGACCATTGTGAGAAGAAGGGGATAACAAAAAACAAACATTACAAACTACAAATAAAACACAACAGGACAGCTTGTCTGTCAGTAAGGATATTTTGATAATTAACCTAAAACAAAAACACCAAAACCTCTACTGTAATTTCCAGAAATAAAGAAAATCCTGAACATTCTGAATCACACCCTGATGCTGCAGGCACTTGGTACAGTCCAATTGGCCCCTTTCTGCATTTAGCAGCTATGCTAGCAGTCATGCCCTCTGCTCAGATCTGTCCCTCCAGCAGCAGCGAGACCCTCAAAACTGGTATTTCAAAAAACAAGCAGTTACAACTTAAGACAAACTAAATAGACAAAGTGCAATGTGACTTAACAGAAGCTAACTGAATGTGTGCGCTACAAATAGAAACTAATGTACTAATGTCAACTTATGCTAAATAAATATGTATGTGTTGAAAACAAAAGGTATGTGTCATCCTTAATGCATTTGCTGCATGCATGTGCAATGCGGATGTCATGAGGTCAAAAAGGTGAACTACATGAATAATTAAATGTAAGGAAAACTGTCAGGCCTGCAGAGTGCAGGCAGTCCAGAACTTCCCTCGTGTGCCCCAAGCACTCCTCCCAGAGGGTGCTGTCAACAACAATATCATCAAGATCAGGGCTGGAATGTAACGAATTACATTTACTCACGTCACGTAATTGAGTACTTTTTATGAGTAATTTGGAATTTTCTAAGTAGTTTTTGAAATATGTATTTTTTTCTTTTACTCGAGTACATTTTGACCCAAGTATTTTACTTCGCTACATTTCAACCCCCTCACGTTTCTGAGTACAATATTGATTAAATTAAATGCGGGCGGAAAACCCCTGTGTCCCGGAAGTGAAAGTCAATTGCGTGATCTTGCCTTGTGTGCACCCTGTGTCATAATTGGATCTACGCTTTGGACGCGTCGACGATAGAAATTCTGAAGAGGAAAGCCACAAAAACCCTTGGACAAACTTGGAAGACTTATTCGCGTTCAAACGCAGAAAAGGCAACAACATTATAATGCAGTGTAAAATGTGCCTGCCAGACAGAACAAAGCTTTCAGCATTCCAGTGATCAACATCTAATTTACGAAAGCATGTGGTGGTAAGTTAGTGTATGTATTTTTGTCTCTTACATCCCAAAAGGTTTATTTGTTGTTTGGTTTAAAAAGACATGACATGAGGCTACATAGCTGCAATCACCTCGCCTTCAAAGTAAGAGTCTGTAGGCAGTGGAAACGCAAGCTCAAATGAGAACCTCCTGTCAATCCTCTGTCTATGCTGGGCTCCAAGCCTCCTCTCATTCCTCTCGGTGTTTCAGTTATGGAGCAAATCATAGTTAAAAATGCTCATATTGATTATTAAAAACCTTGAAATTGTCAAATTGTCATTCCGACTTCTTGATGAGATACATGATTAATACTCTCAAAGTGCACCAGATTAATCCATTTAGGTTGCAAATGGTCAAATTTTCTTCCCCTGAACCCAGCCATATCATACCATACCACCATACACTACAATTTAAGAAATAGAAGAATATAAGAAATAGAAAGGAATACATTTTTTTATTGGGGACCCATTGAATTTCCCAGGGACCCACTCAAAACACCAGCTGTGGGTCCCAGGGACTCACTCCATTGAAAACCTATCAACATCACTGGACAGTACAACACACTTTTTTCATAAGGATGAGATTGTTCTAGCTTAATAAATGCTCTAGTTTTTAAATAGTATTTTCTAAATATGAGTGTGCCTATAAATTCATAACTACTCTGTACCCTCTTGTATTGTGTGTATTCACAGAGAAAGCATCCATCAAAGCTTGATGCTTTTAGTGCATGTTCACGGAAGTCACCACAGGAACAAGGAAGCAAAAGTAAGCTGCTGCTGAAATGAAGACAAAGTTGACATCACACCTTAGTAGCATCAATCATGTCGCTACTACCACAGATTGTTGGTCTGCACACCAAAAAAGCTACATAGGTGTCACTTGCCATTGGATTGATGGGGAGACATGGGGAGGCATGCAAGAGGTTAAAAGGGTGTCCTGGATGATATCCACTGCCAATACAGAATAAGAGGGAAAGTGGTTAGAACCACCACAGATGGTGGCTCTAATTTTGTGAAGGCCTTCTCTATTTTTGGTGAGCAGAGCCAATCGGAGGATGAGGATGCCGGATCAGATACAGACCAAGAAGGTTCAGAGTCGGATGATAATGTTGAGTTCCGAGACACATTCAGCATCCTAGAACAAGACAACGGCCTGGAGTACCAGCTCCCCAAACACCAGAGATGTGCATGCCACCTACTGAACTTAGTTGCCACAACAGATGCTGACCTTGCTGAAAAGAAGAACGACACCTAGAAGAGGCTTTCACGTGCCGCCTTTGGCAAATGCCAAGCTCTGTGGAATAAGTCAAGTCGCTCGCACACTGCAGCAGAAGCTGTGGAAGACAAATGTGGTCTTCAGCTCATTCGACCCAACAAGACACGGTGGAATTCAACATACATGGCTGTGGAGAGAATCCTACGTATCATAAAAGAACAAGGGGAAGATGCCATCAGGCGTGTCTGCGAAGAACTGAAACTAAAAATGTGAGTTGTTGTTTTTACATTTTAAAATATTTAATTAGCATATATAACTTAACATTTGTCATAATTTGATTCAAGAGTGTAAAATTCACACTATAAAATACATTACAATATTATATGATGTAAATGTTATTTTGTTGTTTATGGTTGCAAAGTCCAAATCCTTCTATGTTAATAAACAAAACTTAATTATTGTTTTTTCATTTATTTATCTTGTGCAGGTTGAGTCAGCCAGAAATTGGACTGACAAAGCTGAAGTCAGTGAAGCAGGTATGACTCCATTGTTCAATATCACAGCGATCAGTAATTTATTTTAGTCTTGTTCATTTGTTTTCTATCAACAAATACATATTAACAACATTTCAATACAGAATACAAGGAGTTTTATTTGCCACATGCATAGAAATACTAAAAAAGCATAACATGAGGTTAACCATACAGTTACAGTTAACCATCTGTACTGTGCAGGCGTGTTTGTTGTGGGAGCTGGGGTATTAAAGTGCAATAGTGCCAAAGTGCATACTGCAATATGTCATCTGACTTAGCTGTCCATTGTATTCTTTAAAAACAAATAGCTCAGTAATTAATTTCCCTATGCTGTCTGTCATTAAACAGGACTACTGTATGTGAGGCATCACCTTGACCAGATGGCTGAGGCTGAGACGGAGCAAGGCGTGCTCAAGCACCATTCGTCGGACGAAGAGGACTACTTCTCCACGATGAAGTCCCGCAGGTCAGAGGGTTCTGGGGAATTGGGGGGATACCTTGCTTGTGTGTCAGAGAGCATGGACCTGCTGAACTCCTTCCCAAACATTAAGAAACTGTCTCTGAAACTCAACACAGGCCTTCCAGCCTCAGCCGCCTGTGAGAGGCTTTTCAGCTCTGCCGGGTTGCTCTTCACAGCAAAGAGAGCAAGACTTACAGCAAAAAACTTTGAAATCAGCTAAAGATGTAGATTGTGGGCAGAATTGTGGGTTTCTGTGGGCATTTTATTTTGGATTATTGTGAATAGCAGGATCCTGCGGGCATTTTATTTTGTGTGCATTTTGTGTTTTGAATACTTTGATTCTGGTTTTCCTTTATTGTTATTGTAGTGTTGTCGGTTGGACAATATGACAGAAAATAGTTTGCACTACAGTACAGGTTGTGACTGTCCTTCCTTAATATGCCTAGAAGTTGATTAAAACAACTTGTGCTGGATTTGATTCAGGACTCATCCTTTTTTTTTTGCATTAAATAACTTAAAGTAACTAAGTAACTTTTATTTAAATCACATTACATTAAATTAAATGAAGTACTTTTGTACTTTTACTCAAGTAAATTTTTAGATGGGTACTTTTACTTTGAGTAGGATTTTAGCAAAGGTACTTTTACTCAATTACAATTTTTCTGTACTTTTTCCACCTCTGATCAAGATATGCATGTGCAAAATCAGAAGTCTGGCAGAGTACCTGTTCCATCAGTCTTTGAAAGGTTGCTGGGGTGCCGTGCAATCCAAATGGCAACACAGTGAACTGGAACAGTCCCCAAAGAGTCTTGAAGGCTGTCGCTGGTCAGGGGTACCTGCCAGTAGCCCTTGCACAAGTCAATGGTGGTCAGATACTTTGCTTTCCCCAGACGCTCAACGAGATTATCAGTTCATGGAGTCGGATATGAATCGAACTTTGAAATAGCATTCATTGTTAGTTTTCATTCATTCAATAGCATTCAGGTACCAAAACTCAATACAAAATCTTATTTGCGACCAGGGTACTCTTGAAATATTTCTGGACAAAGTAAAGTTTCCACCTGCGACTGCTGGTCTTCAGAGAGGTGGCTCAAATCGAGTTCAGTAGATGTTGACAATGGCAAGTATTGGCCATCTACCTCCTCTTCCACCTAAACACCACAGATCAGCAACACCTCTGCTCCATTCTCCGTCCTTGGAAGCCACTCTTTGAGAAGGTTCACATGGAGAACACGACTGGAACACTGGTGCCCTGGGGTGGAAACTTGATAAGTGTTGGGCCCAAGCCTTGTCTCCACCTCAAAAGTTCCCCTGCCACTTTGCCAGCAGCTTGCTGTCACTGGTTGGCAGCATGACCAACACCTTTTGACCAGGGTTGACACTGGATCGGGTTGACTGGTCGTACCAAGCCTTTAGGTGCTGCTGGGTCCTTGCCATGTGTGCCTAAAGAAGAAGGACGCCCACTCTGGAGAAGAACTGAAACAGGGAGACAGCTTTGACAGATTTCAGCTGAAATACTTGTGGGTATGTACTGTACTGTACTGTACAACCAACATGTAGTGATTTCCTGTTTTTTCCAGAGGGCCAACAATGGCCATTCTGAGACGTTCAAAGGGGGTGGTAATGATTGGAAGAGGTTGGAGTAGGGCTTTAGTGGGGGTTTTAGCTAATGTCTTCTGGCACTGAGGGCAACTCCTACAGAACTGGCCAACATCTGAGCGTAGGCCAGGCCAGTGGAAATGGCGTTTAATACAGGCAGTGGTCTTGTGTTTCCCTAGGTGGCCAGCCCAGGAAATTGAGTGGCCCAAGGTGAGTATTACATCTCAGTCTACCTGAAGAACCACTAACTGCTTAGCCTTGCCATGCTGATGGCAAAGAACACCATTCTGAAGGAAAAACTCTTCCCTTGTGTTATCAGACTCAGTTTCTGGCTCTCTCACCCTAGCTTCCAAATAAAAAGGTAGACAAAGTTGGATCATTTTGATGCATCTGAATGATGTTGGTAGGTAATTCAAAGCCTAAGGGTATCTCTGGAGGGGCCTCAACTGGTGGTTTTACAACAGTGCATTTGAATTTCTCTTGCCTCTTCTGGCTACACGGCTTCCAATACTTGCCGGGTTGTGTCTCCAGCTTGACGCCGTGAAAAGGCAAGGCAATGAGGGTTCAGGAATGCTCATCTACATGCTTTGCTTTTGCTCTAGTTACAGCAACATTACAGTTTTGTTCTGGGTTCAGTTAATCAAAGAGGACTGGCATGACCAAAAATCACTGGAAAAAGCAAATTATCAGCAACTCCTACATTAAACAGATGAACAGCACATCAATATTATTCTGCCCTCGGTATAAGTAGCCTACTATGATGCACTTTGGCAGACAGATAAACTCCTTCCTGACATCATGACTCTGAAGACAGTTGTCCGTTGTCCTCAGGTTTATTGACTCAAGAAAGAGTAAAACTAAAACACACAAAACATACAATGAATACAAATGAAATTGCGAAAACAGCAAGTCTGGAGCATACTTCTCCTCACTTCCTGATTATGAGCAAGTCACCTGACCTTACATGTATTTCCTGTTTTTAAAATAAACCTGTCTTTTCAAAATAAACTTATAACAGTGATTTATCAAAACACAACAAATATAAAGGTCAGAACTGGGATAAAGTCTTTTATCACCATGCATACAGCAGATGGGAATGGTTTTGAAAGTGCAGAGTAACATTAGCTGGTACATGTTGCCTATACACAAGAGTCTGGGAACTGGTACCGGGTATCAGTGCTTTGACATTTTTCCCATTCATCTTTACAGTCGTCTTTTTAATGGACTGATTACTCTGAGGTTTAAAATCAAACTTCAGGCAGTGGGCAAAACACATTTGAGTGAGCTTAGCTGGCACATTGGTTTGGTATCATCTTCCTGTCCACATAGATAACAAATGAGTGCTCTGTTAGGAGGTTTTGATGGTGCATGAGCTTGCTGATTCTCCCTTCCAGGAGGCTTACCCATCTCTGGTGATATCGAGGAGGGGTTGACCTGCGGGTGTCCTTAGCAGCCTTCCAGGCAGCATTGCTCCACAGCTGGTCCTTTTTCACAAACACATCAGCCAGGGTAGCAGCTTCAGCAACTCATTCAGGACCATGTCCCTTAATCCAAACCTGAAGCTCAGGGGACAATGTTCTCAAGTATTTTTCCATGATATTGATTTCACCCATTTCCGTGACTGTTTTACCTTTAGGCTGGATCCATTTCCCATACAGCTCTTTCAGTCGCACATACAGCTCTTTGGGGCTCTCACCAGGTGCAACATCTAGAGAGCAGAATCTCTGCCTGTAAGTCTCCTGGTTTTTCTCATATTTTTGTAACATTGCAGATTTACCTTGTCATTATCAACAGAATCGGCCACATTCATATGAACATCGGCACATCTGGCTTTTCCAGTCAGCAGTGGAATGAGGTAAAAAACCCAGTCAGATTTTGGCCACCAACACATTGCTGCTTTTCTCTCAAAAGTAACAAGAAAATTATCATTTTCTCTTGGTT
Organism: Chelmon rostratus; assembly: GCF_017976325.1. Lineage (NCBI taxonomy): Eukaryota > Metazoa > Chordata > Actinopteri > Chaetodontiformes > Chaetodontidae > Chelmon > Chelmon rostratus. The sequence continues at coordinate 1,008,038 of NC_055679.1, forward strand.
TCTCAAGTCCAGGTTCATGGGACAATCATAACTGACCTGCTGAACCATTGGCTGAGTTGAAACTTTCAGGTGGAGGTTTAGCTTGGGCCTGTTGATGAAGATCATCTGGCACTGTGGCAGACAGCTCTGTGACACGAGAAGTGCAAGACAGCACCTCCATCTGCAGAAGCTGGAACTGATGTTGCTGCGCCCTAAAACACATTTATACAAGCTGTGTGGCAGCAGTTGCAGCCATCACAGTGCCAAATGTTACTAGGGTCCCAAGTTTCTTTAAGTGAATGACTTCCTGCACAGTGTCACTTTGCCTGTCGTGCTCAGGTTATGAAAAATAATAATTTTGGATCTGAAATATTTAAACAGCATCCTTACCACACAGAACTTAAACAGAATGAACAGTGATTCAAATAATATTTAGTTTATTTAGTTCTGCCGAGCAAGGAGTGATGATATTGACATCCAGCTTAGGGGAAGTAGAGACCACAGGTGAATGCAGGATGGAGGTGGGGCTTATAACAGGCTGTCTGAACAGTGGGGGTAGCAGCAGCAGTGATGGCATAGCTTTCACGTGAGCAGTGTGACAGGAAAGGAGTGAGCAGATCATGCTGATGGCAGCCATGATTTAAAGGGTGTGTTGGATAAATGGAGCAGTGAGAAGCATGTCACGTGAGGTCAGCAGCTGGCTTCAGCTGGCTCCTGGAACTAGCTTGCATGCTCTGCTTCATTTGTGCTGGTACACAATTTTCCTGTACAACAAGGGATTAATAACAACAGCTCAGGTCTGTCAGTGTGACCTATGAACCAAGTGGTTGAGGTAATCTGGAGAGACTGATGACATGTTTACACCTGCTCGTGTTTCTTCACACGCTTGACTTTGCTGTAGGAATGTCATCATGTTGCCAGGTCTCTTGATGTTTTTTGGTTTTATTATAACTGGCATGAAATGATGAACAAAATGACAAATATAAGAGCCAACTGGAATAAGCCAGAATTCTCTTTTAACGCTTAAAGACAAGTGAGTTGTACAGATAAAAAACAGGGCATGTAATCTGGGGGTAAATACAATTCTGCCCGCTTCTACTTTTTAATGACATAATATTTAACTTAATACATAATACTGTCACTGCATCACTTAACAAAAGGTCTTAGTTCACAGTGAATTTGAACATCTTGTCAACTTGCCAGCGATCCTGCATCAGCAGTGTGAATTGAGTAAAGTGTTATCCATGCTGTCTGTGATTCATCACTCATGTGGAAAACAAGGAGGCTGAGCTGGAGTCAGAGCGGAGCCCAGCAAATGTGAGGCTTCTGCCGAGGATTATCCCGGCCACTCTCGAGACTACAGGGGCTTGGCCGGACACAATGCGGGTGGAGCTGTTAACATATGCTGCTTGTGTTAACAAGGGCTCCCCCGGTGAAATTAAAAAGTTTGAGGTTGTCACGCCTAGCTGGGCAGACTTCATCTTCTCCCCACTGCGGTTTTTACTACAGCCTACAGAGTTTTAGCTCATTGTTTTGCGGTCATATTTATTTTTCATATTCAAAGTGTTAGTGACAGATGATTGTATGTCTAATGTCAAACAATTAAACAAGGTATCACTTTAAAGGGGGAATATTTTACTCCTCATTCTGCAAAGTGGATTGCAGTTTAGTTTGTTTTCTTTAAGTGCAACGTACAGAACTTAATGTACATAAGTAACCTACGTAACCTAAGTAGCTGTGGAGCATTTGAGCATTTGAATTTAGTTTCAAGCTGAAAGTATGAATGAGTAGCTAAGTGTTGAAAATGCGTGAATTTTGAACATTTTGTTCATTATCAAACATGAGGACAATTTCCTAGAAAACACTGAATATTTGTAAAAGTAGTGTGTGTTTGAATGAGGAAAGTAAAAGCAATAATGTCCTTATTGAGTGTATTATTATATTTTGATGTTTGAATGAAGGAAACTTCATTACTTTGAAAAATTGGAAGGACTTATACATACATATGTTGTGACCAATGGGTATTACTCTCCTGTTTTAGACCACACACACATGCACCCACAAACACTTCAGTAAAGTTTGATACATCTAAGTTCAGTCTCTGTGTCCTGACCTGTCACTGATATTGATGAAAAACATGAGAGCCAGCTAAATTCTTCATTACAGAGCCTTCTGTGTTGCTACCCTTGTTCTATATGGCCAATGAGGTGCCTCGTAAGTTGGTTTTCTGTACTGCCTGTAACCTGTTCAAATTACTTTGCTATACTCCTGTGTCCATTGACACAAGTTAACTTAATTGTCATATTTCACCATCATCTTGACCTTTCAACGTGCAAAATATATTTCTAATAAGATCTCTCTTAAATGTTCATGAGAGTAAACGTAAATACGAAATGCAGCATTTTGATATTCCAGTATTGATAAATTTGTGATATACTTAATGCTAATTCTAAATTCTAAACTTAAACTCTGTACAGAAACAAAGACTCACAAAACATTCTCATGAGAACATTTGGTCCTTACAGTTATACAACACCCTACCACCAAACACAGGCATGCATTCACACCTCACCTCACCTCAGATGTTACTCCAGCATCTGAGCAGAGCGACAGACATTTAATTTTGTTCTTTCCATCTCTGTGGAAAAATGCATGAAGCTGTTGGAGTGTGAATGGAGTCTTAAAGGGAATGAATTAAGTGTACCCACTGTGCCTCCACACATTTGTTTATATAACGGCCACTCTATTTTTGTTCTCTCTGCAGTGTGCACAAGTTATCCTCCACTTTATTTATTCACTCAGTTAATAGTACTACTGCTGGGTTAAATCAGAAAATTCACAAAAATCGAACCATTCTGATAAAAACTGTTGTTTGAGGATTTTGCCCATTATTTCATGGTTATATCTATAAACTGCATCTATGTCTAAAGATGCAGGTTATAGATAGTTAAAGTAAAGATTTGAATCATCTCTTGTTAATAGCACTCATTTGTCTTCCCATTACAGAGCTTCTAATATAGTATTTGGTTATGATGTGGCAGCACCCCCTACTGGTATCCTGCAGACATAAATACACTGTATGGCCAAAAGTATGTATTATAGTCATATTTTTATCCCTTTTTAAGGTTGCTTGGGTGTAATAATGGGAAATATCAATGCTACAGTGTACAATAAGACTGTAGACAACTGTGCTCTTTCAACTTTGTGTCAACAGTTTGTGTTTGTCACTGTCAGGTTTCAGCATGACACAACGCCAGCTCCATAAAGAAGTGGTTTTTGCAGTTTGCTGTGGAAGAACTTGCCTGGCCTGCACAGAGCCCTGATGACAACTCAATCCAACATCTTTGAGATGAACTGGAACGTCGACTAGAAGTCAGACCTTATCAGCCAGTATATGTGTTGGACCTTACTAATGCCCTTATTGCTTAATGAGAACACACCTCTGCAGCCAGATTCCAACATTTGGTGGACAGCCTGAACCTAGAACAGTGGATACTGTTATAGTTGCAGATCAATGCCCATAGTTTGGAATGCCATGACAAGCTAACACATATAGGTATCAAGTTTGTGTGTCTACATACTTTTGGCCATGTACTTTAGCAAGGGTTGTCAACAAATATTCAGATATATAATCAAGTTATGAAAAACTCCAGACATTGAATTGTTTAGAGAATTGAAAATTAATCTTCAATTGCGGGGAAAAAAGCAGCACCGCTGCAGTGACAGCACTTCGTCATGGCCGCAAGTCACAGAACTAGAGTTTCTGTTTTCTTGGAATTACCCCTTCGTTTAACATATTTTAATCTCTACATTCATAATATCCAGTGGAAATTATTCTAGAGTTAGATGTTAGAAACTATTCTGGCTCCACACGCCCTTTTAGCTGCTTCTCTGATGTTCTGTTATTTGAACTTCTATAAATGGAGTCTAGTGGCTTTGCTGAGAGCAACATAGCAGCAAACAAAAAAAAGATGTCACTTTTTAACAAAAAAGGGGTAAATCTGTAGGGCTCCTCTCCATTGAGTTGTCAGACAACACAGTAACAATCTGAGTCTTCCAGGACATGTGGACCAGCACCAGGACATTATTTTATTTGTTTATATTCTAACATGTAGGAAAAACATCATTTAAAAGACATATTTTTGTTGAAATAATATACAAGTCATTCATTGCATTGTTTTTGCTCTCTTGTGGATAATGTGTAAACACACAGAACTGAATGGTTCAATGCTACCTGTTTGTGATGAACACTCCATCTCTGATTGCGGACACCATATGGTAAAGAAAACACTCTAATTTGGATATACATACACACACACACGAACACACATTATACTTGCAAATAGACACCCAGACACACAATATTCCCTCTGTCATTGTGGTGAGTGCATGCCTCACAATAGGTCACAATAAATCTACAGTCACAGCCACCTCAGTAATGTAGCATATTGGGGGGACAAAAACACACTATGGCACTGCTTAATTAACTCAGATCAGTTTATTAATTCTGACGTGTTTTGTCAGGGAACTGACGTGATTTGATGTTCTCTCCGCAGTCCCAGGGTCTGAAACAGGGATAATGCCTGGTGTTGGCTTTTAAGGATACAGCAGTCAAGCACAGGTGTGCTGATGGCAAAGGATACAATGTTTAATTGCATCATAGGTAATGTTGCCTTCTTGACGAAGTTTGGGGGTTGATTCAAGGTATTTAACTGGGAAGTGATGAGTCCAATAATGACTTACATTTAGTAAGGTAGGTCTGGTCTGTCAGTAAAGGCACATATTGTGTAAAGTGGAAGAAATTTGAGTTGATCAGCGGGTGGAAGGTCTCGAAAAGGGGCAAGTCTCTGGCTATGAAGGTGCAAGGGAGTCAGTCGAAAGGTGGCTGTAAACCAGACAGGTGATTAAAAAAACATTTTTATTTTTTATATATATCTGTGTGTGTGTGTGTGTGTGTGTGTGTGTGTGTGTGTGTGTGTGTGTGTGAATTGCTGTGGACTTGGCTACCTTGAAGGCAATAATATAAAGTTTGAGTTTCTGTTGCATCCATTTCTTACATAGCCAAAGCATTTTACATGAATTCATGTGCTTAAAGGCATGATAAAAAGATGCCTCCACTCAGTTATCATAAAGCAAAAGGGCAACATTCTGAATAAAAATCAGTTACAGTTTCAGAGGGGCTTTATTTTTTGCTGTAATCTCTTCAAAGGACATTGGCCTCATGTATAAATTGCTTACTATGATGTATGACATAATTTTATACTGTACACGTAGAGGTCAAAGCAGCCAGCAGAGACTCAGTGACTCAATCGACCTGTTCCTCTTGAGGCAATATTGAAATCCTTAAAGTGTGCTGTCAGTTTAAAGATGTCCCTCAAGACCTTTGCTGTAATGTGAACACTCACACACTTCGTCAGCAGCTCAGTCTTTCTCATCTGATGGTAAGTTTGATAATGACTGTTTAATTGATGTAATCAGTGCAATCTTGCACTGATCAGTATGCGATGTAAACATCTGCCAAATCAGTATCATTGAATGATGAACTCTTGTTAAGCTGTCCCATATGGTACCATATTTATGTCATGTAGATCAAACTGTGTTTGTGTGTGTGTGTGTATGTGTAAACTCAATGGAAGTGAAAAAAAGAGCCTGACAGCAAGACCTAATTCTCTTACACAAATCTTTAGTCCCACAGCAATGCTGCATGTTGTATGCAGCTCGTTATTCATAGTCCGTCTGCAGGTATATCATCCTCGCGTGGCAGTAAAAAATCTGATTTAGTCAGAGAATAAAGTGCACCCATAAATTCTGACGCCACAGCATATGGATGCGATATGGATGCACTTTTAATGACCCATCTGGCCTGAGACCACTGTGGAAAGCCATGAGGAAAAATCTCTCAGGTCCTCTACCTGCTCTTAGTCAGTTGAAACTTACCTGAGTTGCTTCAGAAAGTACGATATATTTTGTGATGTCAAAGGATGAGTTTGGCTTTATTTTCCATTTTTACTGTCAACAAAGCTTGGCTCAAAAAGATCCAAACTAACAATGTTTGCCATCTCTCAGCACTGTGTAGGATTGAGTCAAAATAAACCATGTGACTCATCGTTCCATATTGATATGATATGATATGACATAGCATTCAGACAAAAATGGGGCTTTATGGTACAGAGCAGTAATGTATTCAAGCCTGTTGATTCCAGATTAATGATATAGGTCTAATGCAGAACAGAGTTTTTATCAAGGATGTAGATATACAGGCCTATCATGTAGACCCAATGAGCACATATTAATTGCAATGATGTACTGGCGATATAATGTAAATACATAGGGAGGATGTAGTATTATAATTGCTTGCAGCTTTACTTAAAAATGCTTTCATAAGATAGATAATTCATGACATAATATCTAATGGACCACGTACAGATAATTACTTTGATTTTACTGTTCCACCACTGATACTATTAATATTATTACTGTGGCACTGTTCAGGTCTGCAGTCTCCCCCACCGTCTCCTATTGTGTTCTTGTGTTTTCCTTGTATCCCGAAGCAGCCACTGCATTCCCCAGACTGAAGAGTTCATTCACGTCAGCTCCAGTCCTTGCAACCTGATCCTGCTCTCCAGTTTATAGTTGAGGTGGATGCCTCTGACACCGTGGTTGGAGCGGGGTTATCTAAACGATCCTCTGTACCATCTTCTCCTGAAAATTGACACCCACTGGACGGAACTGGACAATGTCAGGGACCAGTCAAGATAAGCGTTGAAGTACGATATAACTTTATTGATCCCACACCATGGAAATTAAGATGTTACAGACAACAATAATGGCAGATAGAGTTAAAATGGCTTTGGAGGAATGGTGTCACTGGTGGGAGGGCGCAGAACAACCATTTGTGGTCTGGACACACCACAAGAACCTCTCCTACATCCAGCAAGTGACTCAACTCTCACCAGGTGTGGTGGTCCCTGTTCTTCAGCCAGTTCAATATCATCCTTACCTACTGCCCCAGTTCCAGAACCATCCAGCCTGACACCATCTCCCGTCAATATAGTGCTGCTCATACTGGTTTTGAACCCAAACCCATCCTTTCCTCATCATGTGTGGTGGCTGCAGAGATTGAAGCCATGGTCTGAGAGGCTTCAGCCAGAATGGTCCTCCTTACCATATGTTTGTCCTCGATTCTGTCCGCTCCGCTCCTTTGGCACTAACCAAACCCTTAAGCGACATTTCTGGTGGCCTGGGATGGGGACGGACAACGGAGTTTGTCTCGGCTTGCAGTGTTCGTGCCCAGGGGAAGACATCACACCAAGCACCTGCCGGTCTCCTCAGACCATTGCCAGTTCCTGGCCACCACTGGTCACACATCACCCTGGACTTCATCACTGGGCTTATTATATCTCAAGGTAACACAGTCATATTCACCATTGTGGACCGCTTCTAAAAAGTAGTTCACTTTGTTGCATCGTTTGTCATGTGTTCAGTCTGCATGGTATACCCACTGATAGTGTCAGGAGGGTGGGGACTTAAGGGGAAACTAGGAGGGGAACTAAGGGTTGAACCCAAATGCAGACAAACAAAGGGGACGTAGACTATGGATTCCAATTAATAAATGAATTATTTAAACACAAAACTAATTCAACATAAACCAAATCTCGGGGAAAACACAAGAACTAACTTGGAATTCCACTCCTATCTCTGTGTTCAGCGTTTGGGTCCAATTCCTCTGTTTAAAAACAGGTACAACCCTATACTATACTGTACAACTATGTAAAACTTTGTTTCAACAGCTTTCTTTTTAACATTGAATAAACAATTGATTGCATTTTCTTTGCATTCTACACCATATACAATTTTGTATTTAATTATATTACAACCTAGTGAGCAACTGGATCAACATGACAATACAGATCTTATCAGTGACTTTTCCCTTTAAAATTCAAGAACCTCAAGCACCTTGTGCGAACCCCAATTTGGGTTACTGCAACACGCAGTTTTTACAGGCAGTGTGTACCAGTAACAGGGTATCAGCAACTCGAATGGGACTGTATTTCCACTCCTGCTTTAACCTCTAAGCCAGTAGTGCAGATCTGGACAAACTGGCCCCCACTGCTCTCCTGCTAATTGCTGGCCATAACTCCCTGGGAAGGTCAAAAAGCTCCAAAAACTTAGAACTCCAACAGTGAATTTGATTAAATTTTTGTTGTTCATCAGTCTTCTCCTGTGTCATCTGTTAGTTATGATGATGGTATAAGGGCATAGTTACTGTCAGTTTAACAAAAGAATTTACTGATCTGTTTTGAGTTGTCATATTTAACACATTCACCATTGTAACTGCATTCTAGATTTTAGTCCATTCAAATCTTGATTAGAAGTAATCACAGTGAACAGATAAAAGTGGTTAAAATGTGCAGCATATATATATTTGAACCTAAAAAGAGACAAGCCAGATAAATGGAAGTAGTCGAAAACACAATTTGCAGACTGGTTTTCTCAGTTATATTGGTACCAGGGAGAAAGCAGTGAAACAAAGAAATTCAATGTGCCTTAGGTCTGGGGGAGGTTAAGTTGAGGTCTGGCAACCTTCATTCAGTGGAGTAAGTGAAGGCATAGGTGGCACTGGAGTGGGGGAAAGATTGGTGCTTCTTCTCTTGTTCCAATCTTCTGGCTCACTGTCAGTTCATTACTGAGAACCACCTCTAGACAAACATGTTTACCCACAGTCAAACACAGAAAAAAAAGCTTATGAAATGTGTTACAGTCTCCATTTAAATTTCAAACTGCTCACTCCTACACACAAATCAACTCTACTCAATCTCATTAAGATGACTTGTACAGCTTATTAATTACATAATTCATTCGTGTCAACTGTACTTAAGCGTAAGATTTCATATACAGTACAGTACATTTGAGTTACATTATGCATCAACCCAAACACCATGTTGGTGAAAAATCCCAACCCATTCACATCAAAATCACCACACACAGGTTGCTACAGTGGCCATGAAGTTGAGTTTTTGGAGATTTATCAATTCAACAGAAACTGACTACACGTATCGTGGCGAGTGAATATCTCTCTTAACTAGTTACAATATCTAAATGAATAACCAAACATTACACCGTGCAGGAGGTTTGAGGATTCATCACCAAGGACACAGAATTTTAGTGAAAATTAAAGATGACAGAAATTATGACAATGAAATCAGACAATGAATTACAGTTCATTGTGGACGGAAACTTTAGCTACTGTAGGTGGCTTAGATGAACTTCTCCAGTAAGACTCCAAACTGTTAACTAAAGCCTTGTTTTGAAATGTAATAATAATAATAATTGTCTGCAATAATTCAAAAATACTGTAATGATGGGGAGATCAAGCGATGCACGCTGGTGGAGAGATCTGTTAGTCATGAGATGAAAAACAAGAACAAAAACAAGTTGTCGGTGTGTGAGTGTGTGCGAATGGTTAGTGCTCGTAATGAGCCACTAAAGTACAAATGTGTGCGGAAATGGGTGAATGCAGACAGTTTGAGTGCTTTGAGTGATCGCCAGACTAGAAAAGCACTACATAAAATATAGTCCACTCGCAGGTTGTGCAGTCAAATGGAGTGCAATCAAATTGTGTTGATATCTTGATCTCTTGCAGACGGTGCTTATGAGGATTGAAACAAATGACAACACAAATCTCAACAATAACAGCATACTTTTAGTTGCCAACTTGTGAGATAGTAAATCCAAATCCATTCTCTCCATTACGGTAACAGTCCAGCAGGAGCGCTACAACAAACAAACTGTTGCTTTGGCTGACACAGGTAGCTAGCTACTGCTCAAAAACCAAAATAAAATAAAAAATAATCTAAGTAAATATGTAAATCTCAAAAAAGGAAATTAGGACTGGAATTTTTTATCGATGTGTTTAAAAGTAGTTGCACGTTACAATTTATTTTCTAATTGGCCTATAGCTACTATATGAATTTGTCTGTTGCTTTACGGCCAGTTCGATCACATTCATGCCCTACAGCTGTGGCTGTTGAAGCATTTTAATCAAAACTTAATACATTTATTTTTTTCAAAAAAGAAAAAAATATTTTATAAATGATACTGAGAATTGGTAATTGCTTATTTCAACCAATTAACTCTTCTTAATATTTTGATCTCCCTTTTGCCTCTCAAAAGTAGTGGAAGAGCAATTTCTTCTGCCTCTATGGACCAGCCCCTCCGGCCCAAACCATATATACTTTAATATTTATTTATATATTACATTATCAGAAAATTATTTTTAGAATATTAGAATGCATGTTGGTAAATACTGATTTATGATCTAATGCATTCAGCTTTTTTGATATATTTGTGGATTCAAAGTTGTGTGGAAATGTGTGGTGGTGTTGGTGAAATCACAACAGGTCATGTGCAGATTCAAATCATCACCATACAACATTGGCAAAGACTGAGATCACTCGTTATGGCAATACTCAGATTTTTGACCAAATACCTACAAAACCAATGACATTCCCACCAGCCTCAGCTGTGCTTTGTGTTTAGTAGTAATTATTAAGCCCAGGTCCAAAATGAATCTGTTGTGATGAATCAGGCTTAAAATTGAGGAATGAACAATTTCTTGCCAGTTTTCTCTTTCTTGCTGTTCCATGAGAACTAGCTGCTAGTTTGTGGGAAAGCTGGTCGAGCTGTTCTTTTCAATATGTCCTGTCAAACTGTCCAAACTGCCAGCCAAGCAGTCCACAGCTGACGAAGACAACAGCAGACAAACCATGTATCATACAGGAAAGAGACATGGCCTCCTCAATAAACTGATATTTCCTCAGAGACCTCCGTCTTCAAGAGGAGAGAGGAGATGAAGAAAGAAATGGGGAAAAGATGCCATCACTTTGTTTTTGATACAGATTGAATGAGAGTCTAGCAGTCACACATCATGATTGCTCTTAGTGAGTGCACTGACGGCACACAGCACAGCAGAAACAGAGTGATTAGCATCATTAAGCTGCATTCATAAGAACTCACACACTTAACCTCACTAGATGCAACTGGATGGTTTTTAAATAACATGACCTTGAATGAGCAGCTGAAAAGATAGCTCTCTCTTCTGTTTCCACGGGAACCATTCACTGGAGATCAGAGAAAAACAGAGTGACTCTGTATAGCTTTTAGCTACGCTGCTCTAATTATTTTATTCTAATAGAAACTGTCAGGCCAGTGGGAGGCTGCTGCTGCTGGTGGACTTTAAACCAGACCAGAATGATGAAGCTCTGGTTCCAAATATGGAGCAGAGCAAGGTAATCGCTCATGAGGCAGTCACGTTCACTCGAAGAGAGTCACTCTGCTGGTCTCTCCAGTACTGAGGCAGCAGAAAACTGATAGCAACAGTCCGATGTACAGTACGACCCCAATGACAAACTGCTCTGAGAACACAGGTCAGAGTTGAATTAAATGTGTGAACACATGTTAAAGGGCCGAGCAATGACCTTAAAACATGTACAACTGCCTTCAGTTCTGAGAAAAGTTGAAATGATTCAGCATCAAATCTTGGCAAAAACAAGGGCTATGTCCAAATATGATAGGGTCCCATTCTGTTACTGCCAGTCTCAGTATGTCAATAACTGCATTTCCATCCACCTGTTTTTATAGGTATTTGTAATTTGAGCAAAAGCTAAACTGAAAATTAAAACAAAACACAACAAAGTGCAATGGAAAGAGACTTAGCGAAGAACTCATGATGAACATGGAGCATGTGAATAAAACATCCACTGAAACTTCTGTTCCTTCAAATGAATACATGAAACAAACCACTTTTGCTTTAAGACAGACTTGAAAAATTGTGAACGTTGGGTTTATGTCGTCGCATTGGTTCCTACACATAGACTGTAAACCATGACTGGTAAGTCTGGACTGCTTGTGTTTTCTCTTACAAGCTTCTGATGAAGAACGACTCAGTTAGCTTTTTGTTTTCAGTAACACACATCTCGCAATCATCTTCAATCCAAATGTTCTGCTCATGGTGCTCATCGACCATCTCCCTATCGAGAATGAGACATAATAGAAGTTACCTGAATGCAAACTGAATGCAGAGTGAATGACACAAAGTGAACACAGTTACTGTGGGAAATATAATTAAAACCAGTCACAGCCTGATCACAGCACAGCGCATCCATCTAAAGTTGCAGGGCTGCTCTCAACGGTGAAGTTTTCCATTTTTTGATCACTTGCAAAACCTGGACCTGTGAGTCTGTTTTGATGTTCCTTTTCATTTAAAGATTCACCTTAAATACGACCAAACCACAGTAATGACAGTGTTAGAAATCCTTTTCTGAAAATGTGCTGTGGGATTGAGAAACACTTGGCTAACCACTTCTTCATGCGTGACTCAACTCTGGTTAACGAGTGACGAGGTTCCAAGTTTATTTGTGTCAGTGTGAAATTACCAACTCTAGAGCTAGCTTTTGCTCGGCTTTTGTAGTCTACCAGATGACAGCTTCCACTGTGTCCTCACAGTCTCCAGACAGTCATCATTTAGCTACATCACATTACATAAGGCACATAATCAGTTTGCTTGGTCATCCTAAACCCTTGTCTTGGGAGGTCTTCATTAATTGCTTTTCCAAGCTCTCCAACAGATAACAGGGACATATAACACTTTCTCACAGTAATGCGCGTCTTTAATGCAAACACAGTTATGCACACTTCAGTCCAGCCCAGTGCAACTTTCTGTTTTCCCCTGTGTTTCTGAAACGGATCATCCTCCTACACAGCAACACTCAGGACAGCAGCCAGAGCAATTTAAAAGCTGGCACCGCTGCCTCACAGTATACTGATAGGAGTTATTGGGCCATGTCACTTAGCAGAGAGACACCTGTCAGTTTGCTGTAGGGTTTATTCCCCAGATGCATCTTTTGTGATAACACAATAACATTCAGCTAATTAACATCTTATCTCATGTGACTGGTCCAACATTAAACCAAGGCATTTTATTCAGGGGGTTTATGGGGATTGCCTCACTTTTGGAGTCAGCCTCTAGTGGCCATTTGAGGAACTGCAGCTGTTGGCTTCTCTGTGACTGCTGACCTTGGATCTCATTATTCAGCGGTATCAGCAGAGATCTGCAGAGAAAGTCCACAGCTGATAGAGACTTTCCCGCCAGCTCTGTTTAATTAGATTAAGATACACTGCTCTTCTCCTTTTCACCTCTCTTAAACAGCTGTCCACAGAACAGTAGATAAATAGCCGACCGCTGAAAAGTGACTGGAACAGTCCGGCTCCGAAAAACAAGGATAATGCGCTCTGTCTGTCTGCTTGATCTATAGAGCTCTCTGATTTAGCTCTGCCCAGACCAAATGGGAATCTCTGCTGAATACCAGCCATTTTGCAGATCAATATAGCCTTGGACAGTGAACAAGGAAAGTTCATTAAGCATGCAAAGACATGTCACGATGAAGACATCTGAGAACAAATGCCTGTATTGATTTCTGAGGGGGACAGGCGGAGCTTTGAGGGCTGCCTCTGGGGAATTTGCGTGTACACAACATTTGAGCTTCGGCTTTCTTTAGCTGCTGGAACTCAAAGTGCTGAACAAGTGAGTGTCCTTTAATAAACCTCACAGCATCCACCACATCCAGCCTTCACATTAGATTTCTTAAACTCTAAGAGTCTTTCTTCAATAAGAATTTTTTTTTTCACACAGATTATATCAGTATACATTTTACATCAGCTTCTCCAACACTTAATTGAAGTTATATAATATTTATACTGATGCAATGTTCAAAAGTTTTGTGAGTTTGAACAATGCTCGGATGTATTACATGAGATGGAGTCTCATGGAGTCAAATGGTTTAAAGCTGCAATAACAAATATTTTCATTTGAATAACTATATGTATTGTGAAAGGTGGCGATCTACTCCTTTCCCTGAAAGGCCGTCCTAGCTAGTGTCAATGTGCATATTTTGAATGAAATCTGTGAGGGCAAGATGAGCTGAAAATAAATCCTGAATGTCCACTGATAAGTAGCCCAGAATTATGAAATCATTGAAAACTTTAAAAAAAACTGCTTCTTGTTAAGCTGCACAGAGCTGAGAGCGCCTTATTATTTTGCCTTCCTTTTGTGAGCGCCATTTAAAACACTCGGCCCCATAACAAGGCAGCTTTTAAAAATGTCTGTTTACAGGAGCAGAGAGCCTTTGAATAATGCTTTTATGAAGTCTAGATAAAAGAGTAACCAGCAGTGCTGAGGCTCTTCAAAAGTCTGCAAAATGCCTGAACGTGTCCATTACTCTGTTCCTTTTCATTCCTGTAGAATCAGCCAAAAAAAGCCTATTCCAAGGCATCCCCAAAGTAAACTGAAAGCTCTTGGTGGTTCTGGTCTCTTTTGAAATTGAAAACTCTGAAGGTTCATCCACAGCAGACAGAATCACTGTAACTGCAACTGGCATTGATTAACAGACCTTTGAATACACTGAAGTAGAAGGTTTTTGCTTTTCTTTTTTTTTTTTAAAAAAAAAAGATGCCTGCAGATGACTATATTTGGGCCTTATTAGCTGGAAATGAACAATGGGACCATAGCATGAAGACTTGTCCTTATCCAAGTTCAAGGAAAATTGCTAACAATGCCACAGAAACCGAATACTTTACAGTATGTCTAAGCAGTCTCAAAAACAAAAGGCAAATGTCTCTCTCATTTAGGCAATCTAGAATCATATTTAGGCCATTTGCTATATTTATCATTTCAAACCCTGTGTAGTATCCCTATTTTCATAGTATTCCTTAATTTGGCTGTAAATTACCCATTAAAAGAAGAGAATGAGGCAATTTCTTTCAACGTGGACTCTCATTGGCTATTGTTGGCTGTGGACATGGTTTGTCAAGTGAAGTGTCAATGGTAAAAGTTGAGGACAGTCTTGAGAAGGCCACCGTCCTCAGCAGTGTTTCAGTGGAGTTATAACAGAGAAAACGCAGAAGATTAGCACGTCTGCGAGATCACAGCTTTCCGTGGATTTTTACAGTATTCTGGACTCACTATTTTACTGGATTTGATCTTCTGGTATCATCATGAAAGCCCTGTGTACGGTGAGTTTGGAACTGATGTATAAATGATTAAAATATATATGAACTGTAAAATTATGTAATCAAGCTTTTATAAGAGGCACTTCAGTTCAAGCTGGCCTGCAGGTTGTTATACTAATTCAACCACTCCTGTTAGTGTGCTACACCAAAACCTACAAACTCACAGTCCACACAGATACAATCTCAGCACAGGTGAAACCACCTTATCCATCCCTGCTGCCGCATCAGCTGTTATCTGTTAACGTAATATAAGATCACTTGCTAATAAATCTCTCATCTGCCAGGATTTTATCATGACAAACAGCAGACCGAGGCGGTGGCTTTGCAGTAATACACAGAAAGGATTTTAGCTGTTCTCCAGTCTCGCTTGGCTGTTTCTCCACCTTTGAGAGCCTTAGTTTGAGTTTGAAGAATGAATTGCCCATTTCATGTGTTATCTCCAGAGCCCCTGAACTTACTTCTGTTTTTATTTCAGGATATTTCAGACCTTTTGTCAGTTATAATGTTAAAATATGAGAGTTCTTGTTCTTGGTCATTTAGGTGTCCATATTTATTGCCCCTCTTCCTCCTTGTTTACTTGTGATTTGATCACAAATGTATTTTAATCTTACTCAATATGTTAAGTATCCCAGTCACTGCAAAGGACACACACTTGACCTTGAGCTCCTCCTTCGGTTTCTAAGTGGGAGATGTGAATTTGGTTGATTTTGCCACTTGTGATCATAAGGCAAAAAAAAAAAAAAAAAAAGATTTGCTCCTGTCCCCAAAATTCATTGTCTGTTCTTCCTTTCTGTCAAGCTTTTTTCTGCCTCAAACATATAATAGCTCATTCTTGAATATTTTAGACTCTGTAGCTCCAGTCAAATATAAAATGTCACAAATTCTTGGAAAAAAAATTGGAATGGAATGGAAAAAAGACACACTGCTTTCCTTGCCTCTCTCAAAGATCTGATGTCCACATATCAGTGTGCAGTTAAAGAAGCAAGGGACTCCTATTTAACAGAGCCACAAAGTCTGTAAATGGTTCCCCAGCCAGCTGAATCCTCCCCAGAGAGATGTGTAGAATATCTTAGTTACTTTCTCAATTAGATTTGGCTGCACTTTAACACAGAATTCAGATAACTTAATGTTGATTCTTGCTTCCTCAAACTGCATTCCAAAGTCAAGTCAAAGTCAAAGTCAGCTTTATTGTCAATTCTGCAGTATGTACAGGACAAACAGAGAATCGAAATTGCGTTACTCTTCAACCCTTTGTGACAGGACATATATTAGAAAAGGGCTAAATAAAAAACTGTACAATCTAAATAAAAACTGTACAAACTAAGTAAGTAAAAACTGTACATTCTAAATAAGAACTGTACAAATTAAGTAAGTAAAAACTGTACAATCTAGATAAAAACTGTACAAACTAAGTAAAAATTGTACAAACTAAACAATGAAACATTGAGAATGTAATAGTGCAAATGTAAACGGTAGTGCAAAAAGAACTAGAAAATTCCCCCTGGGAAATTTTGAAAGGGACACGGGGTGTGTTGGAGCCGACAAAATTATCTACGTTTTAAAGTTTGAATGAAGTCTCTAGGACAAAGTATGGCCGAGCAGCGGACAATTGAAAAAGGCTGAAATTTGAGGAAATTTCCCCATTCATTTCTTATGGGAAATTTATCGCAGTTGTTCGCGTCTTACGTCGGCCTTCGATGGTCATAGCTCGAAAACCGTCAGAGATATCAAAATGTGCCGAGGGTCATTTGGAGCCGACAAAATTATCTACGTTTTAAAGTTTGAATGAAGTCTCTAGGAGAAACTATGGCGAAGCAGCGGACAATTGAAAAAGGCTGCAATGTGAGAAAACGGCAGATATCAGAGGCAGTCAGTCCCTGATAAATGAATTGCTCTCAGCTGTGTTTCTGTGGCTTTCTCCTTGTCTGTCTCTGTTGATCACCTCAGCTGTCTGTGTCTGCTTCTCTCCTCTGCTTCATGTCTCTGTTAACATGAAATAATGAACTGAATCAATAAACATGAATGGAGCTAATGCTAACGGAGCTAACAGAGCTAACACTAATGGAGCGAACAGCTAACGTGCGAATAGAGCTAACGGCGCTAACGCAACCAGAGCTAACTGTGCTAACAGAGCTAATAGAGCTAGCGGCGTTAACAAGGGGGCGGGGGGATGGGGTTTTCATTATGCATTTGTCTGTGTGTGTGTGTTTATGTATCTGTCGTTGTGTGTGACTGCGTATGTGTGTGTCTTCGTCTGTTTGTGTGTGTGTGTCTGCTTGAACTACACAAGCAGCCCAACCAGCTCCTACATGGAGATGTGTATAGTATATATGTGTCTGAATGTGTGTGTGTGTGTGTGCGTGTGTGCCTGTGTAACTTCTGCCCCACCTGCTGATAATTACCTCTCTACCTCTCCCACTTTTTACCTGTTCCTGTTCAGTTTTGACGTGCTGTTTTTAATCACTTTTTAGCTGTTGGTTAGCCCTTTTTGTGTGTGCATTTGTGTGACTACTGTCTCAACCTCTTTGGCAAAGAGCTTTGTGAAGCTGAGTTTAACTGCTTGTTGGACGGAGATTGTTTTCAAACAATGCCCTTGTTTTGACTGAGCTCGTTAAGATAATCATTCTCAGGCTTGTTGTCCTGCAGATGTGTGTGCGTGGGTTATTGACCGGTGTGTGTGTAAATGACAGTTGCAACTGTTAAACTCTTCCCTTGAAAAGCGGCTTTTTCGCTGTCGGTTTCTTCCGAACAACTTGCAATTGTGTCAAAACCGTAGCTGCTATCAAAAAACCGATTACACTGTGAGATGCGGACAAGTCTGGGCCAGATGTACGTGTGTTTTATGTCCAGATATTCTTTAGAAAAATGACAAAATGGTCGACTTAAAAAGACTCTGCGACTCAGAGAACAGGAGTTTGTATTGTATGCAGTGAGATTTGGGTTCGGCGAACCTCCCGAACTAAATCCTCTGGTGAGAGAACCGTACCTCGTATCAGAGTGTACTATAGATCATCGGACTCCCGAGAACTTCCTGAGTCCGACCATCTCCTCGTTTTATTCCTGACACAACAACTTTTCGTTTTATGGCGATCTAAAGACAGGAGGCATTTCTGCTTTGCTCACAAAACAGCTCTGAATTTTAACATGGGACTTAATGGGAGAGCAGGGGGGAGCTGGCTGCACAAAAAGTCTCACTATTTAAATTCAGTAAGTCTCTCGGCTTTTTCGAGGACATCACATGAAAGAGGACAAGTTTGTCTACAAAAGATCCCAAAATTATGTGTCTCCTATTCACCGTTTGGATTTTACGGCAATTTTAGAAACACATTTCAGGCGATTTCTCACCGGCTGTCTCACTCTAACTTTTGAATTTATCCACTCTAGGGGGAGAAATTCTGAGCATTTTTGTGAGAAACTTGATGGTCTTCAGATGGTCGTAGCTCGAAAACCGTAAGAGATATCAAAAAATGTGCCGGTATTAATTTTGAGCTGACAAATTTATCTACGTTTTAAACTTTGAATGAAGTCTCTAGGACAAAGTATGGCCGAGCTGCGGACAATTGAAAAAGGCTGAAATTTGAGGAAATTTCCCCATTCATTTCTTATGGGAAATTTATCGCAGTTGTTCGCGTCTTACGTCGGCCTTCGATGGTCATAGCTCGAAAACCGTAAGATTTATCAAAATGTGCCAAGGGTCATTTGGAGCCGACAAAATTATCTACGTTTTAAAGTTTGAATGACGTCTCTAGGAGAAAGTATGGCAGAGCAGCGGACAATTGAAAAAGGCTGAAATTTGAGGACGTCCCCATTCATTTCTTATGGGAAATTTATCGCAGTTTTTCGCGTCTTACGACGCGAAAAACTGCGATAAATTTGAGAAAAGTAATAGCACACCGATCCCGAACAAACCGCACGTTTTGATATATAATTTGCAAGGGTTTTCTCAAAGCTGCGGGGCGAGTTTAGGGACAAAAATTTGGAGGATGATGAAAAATAATAATAACTAGAAAATTCCCCCTGGGAAATTTTGAAAGGGACACGGGGTGTGTTCGAGCCGACAAAATTATCTACGTTTTAAAGTTTGAATGAAGTCTCTAGGACAAAGTATGGCCGAGCAGCGGACAATTGAAAAAGGCTGAAATTTGAGGAAATTTCCCCATTCATTTCTTATGGGAAATTTATCGCAGTTGTTCGCGTCTTACGTCGGCCTTCGATGGTCATAGCTCGAAAACTGTAAGAGATATCAAAATGTGCCGAGGGTCATTTGGAGCCGACAAAATTATCTACGTTTTAAAGTTTGAATGAAGTCTCCAGGAGAAACTATGGAGAAGCAGCGGACAATTGAAAAAGGCTGCAATGTGAGAAAACGGCAGATATCAGAGGCAGTCAGTCCCTGATTAATGAATTGCTCTCAGCTGTGTTTCTGTGGCTTTCTCCTTGTCTGTCTCTGTTGATCACCTCAGCTGTCTGTGTCTGCTTCTCTCCTCTGCTTCATGTCTCTGTTAACATGAATTAATGAACTGAATCAATAAACATGAATGGAGCTAATGCTAACGGAGCTAACAGAGCTAACACTAATGGAGCGAACAGCTAACGGTGCGAATAGAACTAACGGCGCTAACGCAACCAGAGCTAACTGTGCTAACAGAGCTAATAGAGCTAGCGGCGTTAACAAGGGGGCGGGGGGATGGGGTTTTCATTATGCATTTGTCTGTGTGTGTGTGTTTATGTATCTGTCGTTGTGTGTGACTGCGTATGTGTGTGTCTTCGTCTGTTTCTGTGGCTTTCTCCTTGTCTGTCTCTGTTGATCACCTCAACTGTCTGTGTCTGCTTCTCTCCTCTGCTTCATGTCTCTGTTAACATGAATTAATGAACTGAATCAATAAGCATGAATGGAGTTAATGCTAACAGAGCTAACAGAGCTAACACTAACGGAGCTAACACTAACGGAGCTAACAGCTAACGGCGCGAATAGAGCTAACGGCGCTAACGCTAACAGAGCTAACTGTGCTAACAGAGCTAATAGAGCTAACTGTGTTAACAAGGGGGCGGGGGGATGGGGTTTTCATTATGCATTTGTCTGTGTATGTGTGTTTATGTATCTGTCATTGTGTGTGACTGCGTATGTGTGTGTCTTCGTCTGTTTGTGTGTGTGTGTCTGCTTGAACTACACAAGCAGCCCAACCAGCTCCTACATGGAGATGTGTATAGTATATATGTGTCTGAATGTGTGTGTGTGTGTGTGTGTGTGCGTGCGTGTGTGCCTGTGTAACTTCTGCCCCACCTGCTGATAATTACCTCTGCACCTCTCCCACTGTTTACCTGTTCCTGTTCAGTTTTGACGTGCTGTTTTTAATCACTTTTTAGCTGTTGGTTAGCCCTTTTTGTGTGTGTGTTTGTGTGACTACTGTCTCAACCTTTTTGCGAAACTGCTTTCTGAAGCTGAGTTTAACTGTTTGTTGGACGGAGATTGTTTTCAAACAATGCCCTTGTTTTGACTGAGCTCGTTAAGATAATCACTCTCAGGCTGGTTGTCCTGCAGATGTGTGTGCGTGGGTTATTGACCGGTGTGTGTGTAAATGACAGTTGCACCTGTTAAACTCTTCCCTTGAAAAGCGGCTTTTTCGCTGTCGGTTTCTTCCGAACAACTTGCGATTGTGTCAAAACCGTAGCTGCTATCAAAAAACCGATTACACTGTGAGATGCGGACAAGTCTGGGCCAGATGTACGTGTGTTTTATGTCCAGATATTCTTTAGAAAAATGACAAAATGGTCGACTTAAAAAGACTCTGCCACTCAGAGAACAGGAGTTTGTATTGTATGCAGTGAGATTTGGGTTCGGCGAACCTCCTGAACTAAATCCTCTGGTGAGAGAACCGTACCTCGTATCAGAGTGTACTATAGATCATCGGACTCCCGAGAACTTCCTGAGTCCGACCATCATCTCGTTTTATTCCTGACACAACAACTTTTCGTTTTATGGCGATCTAAAGACAGGAGGCATTTCTGCTTTGCTCACAAAACAGCTCTGAATTTTAACATGGGACTTAATGGGAGAACAGGAGGGCGCTGGCTGCACAAAACGTCTCACTATTTAAATTCAGTAAGTCTCTCGGCTTTTTCGAGGACATCACACGAAAGAGGACAAGTTTGTCTACAAACTGATCCCAAAATTATGCGTGTAGAGTGTAATTTGTGGCCGTAGCGACGAGAAAAAGAGAAGATTTTCAGATCGTTTTTAGACTCTGTGCCACTCTAGCACGCACTCTAGCACGAACATTCCGCGCAATACACACCCATTATAATCTCAAAATTTCCCGCCAAACGATCACTGTCATTGAACAGTGACTGATCAAAAACTATAGGACCAATCAAAATGTGGATGAACACACCAATAGACCAGACTTGGGTCTACATTTTAAAGTTGAAATGAAGTCTCTCGGTGAATGTATGCCTGAGCTACAGATGTTTGAAAAACTCCAATTTCAATCTTGTTTTTTTCGCCCGTCCCATTCATTTCTTATGGGAAATTTATCGCAGTTTTTCGCGTCTTACGACGCGAAAAACTGCGATAAATTTGAGAAAAGTAATAGCACACCGATCCCGAACAATACGCACGTTTTGATATATAATTTGCGAGGGTTTTCTCAAAGCTGCGGGGCGAGTTTGAGGACGAAAACTTGGAGGAAGATGAAAAATAACTAGAAAATTCCCTCTGGGAAATTTTGAAAGGGACACGGGGTGTGTTGGAGCCGACAAAATTATCTACGTTTTAAAGTTTGAATGAAGTCTCTAGGACAAAGTATGGCCGAGCAGCGGACAATTGAAAAGGGCTGAAATTTGAGGAAATTTCCCCATTCATTTCTTATGGGAAATTTATCGCAGTTGTTTGCGTCTTACGTCGGCCTTCGATGGTCATAGCTCGAAAACCGTAAGAGATATCAAAATGTGCCGAGGGTCATTTTGAGCCGACAAAATTATCTACGTTTTAAAGTTTGAATGAAGTCTCTAGGAGAAACTATGGCGAAGCAGCGGACAATTGAAAAAGGCTGCAAATTGAGAAAACGGCAGATATCAGAGGTAGTCAGTCCCTGATTAATGAATTGCTCTCAGCTGTGTTTCTGTGGCTTTCTCCTTGTCTGTCTCTGTTGATCACCTCAGCTGTCTGTGTCTGCTTCTCTCCTCTGCTTCATGTCTCTGTTAACATGAATTAATGAACTGAATCAATAAACATGAATGGAGCTAATGCTAACGGAGCTAACAGAGCTAACACTAACTGAGCTAACAGCTAAAGGTGCGAATATAGCTAACGGCGCTAGCGCTAACAGAGCTAACTGTGCTAACAGAGCTAACAGAGCTAACGGCGTTAACAAGGGGGCGGGGGGATGGGGTTTTCATTATGCATTTGTCTGTGTGTGTGTGTTTATGTATCTGTCGTTGTGTGTGACTGCGTATGTGTGTGTCTTCGTCTGTTTGTGTGTGTGTGTCTGCTTGAACTACACAAGCAGCCCAACCAGCTCCTACATGGAGATGTGTCTGGTATATGTGTGTCTGAATGTGTGTGTGTGTGTGTGTTTGTTTGTGTGCGTGTGTAACTTCTGCCCCACCTGCTGATAATTACCTCTCTACCTCTCCCACTTTTTACCTGTTCCTGTTCAGTTTTGACGTGCTTGTTTTTAATCACTTTTTAGCTGTTGGTTAGCCCTGCTTGTGTGTGCGTTTGTGTGACTACTGTCTCAACCTTTTTGGCAAAGCGCTTGGTGAAGCTGAGTTTAACTGTTTGTTGGACGGAGATTGTTTTCAAACAATGCCCTTGTTTTGACTGAGCTCGTTAAGATAATCATTCTCAGGCTTGTTGTCCTGCAGATGTGTGTGCGTGGGTTATTGACCGGTGTGTGTGTAAATGACAGTTGCACCTGTTAAACTCTTCCCTTGAAAAGCGGCTTTTTCGCTGTCGGTTTCTTCCGAACAACTTGCGATTGTGTCAAAACCGTAGCTGCTATCAAAAAACCGATTACACTGTGAGATGCGGACAAGTCTGGGCCAGATGTACGTGTGTTTTATGTCCAGATATTCTTTAGAAAAATGACAAAATGGTCGACTTAAAAAGACTCTGCGACTCAGAGAACAGGAGTTTGTATTGTATGCAGTGAGATTTGGGTTCGGCGAACCTCCTGAACTAAATCCTCTGGTGAGAGAACCGTACCTCGTATCAGAGTGTACTATAGATCATCGGACTCCCGAGAACTTCCTGAGTCCGGCCATCTCCTCGTTTTATTCCTGACACAACAACTTTTCGTTTTATGGCGATCTAAAGACAGGAGGCATTTCTGCTTTGCTCACAAAACAGCTCTGAATTTTAACATGGGACTTAATGGGAGAACAGGAGGGCGCTGGCTGCACAAAACGTCTCACTATTTAAATTCAGTAAGTCTCTCGGCTTTTTCGAGGACATCACACGAAAGAGGACAAGTTTGTCTACAAAATGATCCCAAAATTATGCGTGTAGAGTGTAATTTGTGGCCGTAGCGACGAGAAAAAGAGAAGATTTTCAGATCGTTTTTAGACTCTGTGCCACTCTAGCACGCACTCTAGCACGAACATTCCGCGCAATACACACCCATTATAATCTCAAAATTTCCCGCCAAACGATCACTGTCATTGAACAGTGACTGATCAAAAACTATAGGACCAATCAAAATGTGGATGAACACACCAATAGACCAGACTTGGGTCTACATTTTAAAGTTGAAATGAAGTCTCTCGGTGAATGTATGCCTGAGCTACAGATGTTTGAAAAACTCCAATTTCAATCTTGTTTTTTTCGCCCGTCCCATTCATTTCTTATGGGAAATTTATCGCAGTTTTTCGCGTCTTACGACGCGAAAAACTGCGATAAATTTGAGAAAAGTAATAGCACACCGATCCCGAACAATACGCACGTTTTGATATATAATTTGCGAGGGTTTTCTCAAAGCTGTGGGACGAGTTTGAGGACGAAAACTTGGAGGAAGATGAAAAATAATAAGAAGAAGAAGAAGAAGAAACGCGCGGGATAGTAATAAGTGACTCGGGGCTACGCCCCGAGTCACTGGCTCCTGCAGCTATTTCATAGCTGTAGGAGCCAGTGACTCGGGACGTTGCCCCGTGTCCCTAACTAGAAAATTCCCCCTGGGAAATTTTGAAAGGGACACGGGGTGCGTTCGAGCCGACAAAATTATCTACGTTTTAAAGTTTGAATGAAGTCTCTAGGAGAAACTATGGCGAAGCAGCGGACAATTGAAAAAGGCTGCAATTTGAGAAAACGGCAGATATCAGAGGTAGTCAGTCCCTGATTAATGAATTGCACTCAGCTGTGTTTCTGTGGCTTTCTCCTTGTCTGTCTCTGTTGATCACCTCAGCTGTCTGTGTCTGCTTCTCTCCTCTGCTTCATGTCTCTGTTAACATGAATTAATGAACTGAATCAATAAACATGAATGGAGCTAATGCTAACAGAGCTAACAGAGCTAACACTAACTGAGCTAACAGCTAACGGTGCGAATATCGCTAACGGCGGTAGCGCTAACAGAGCTAACTGTGCTAGCAGAGCTAATAGAGCTAACAGCGTTAACAAGGGGGCGGGGGGATGGGGTTTTCATTATGCATTTGTCTGTGTGTGTGTGTTTATGTATCTGTCGTTGTGTGTGACTGCGTATGTGTGTGTCTTCGTCTGTTTCTGTGGCTTTCTACTTGTCTGTCTCTGTTGATCACCTCAGCTGTCTGTGTCTGCTTCTCTCCTCTGCTTCATGTCTCTGTTAACATGAATTAATGAACTGAATCAATAAACATGAATGGAGCTAATGCTGACGGAGCTAACAGAGCTAACACTAACGGAGCTAACAGCTAGCGGTGCGAATAGAGCTAACAGCGCTAACGCTAACAGAGCTAACTGTGCTAACAGAGCTAATAGAGCTAACGGCGTTAACAAGGGGGCGGGGGGATGGGGTTTTCATTATGCATTTGTCTGTGTGTGTGTGTTTATGTATCTGTCGTTGTGTGTGACTGCGTATGTGTGTGTCTTCGTCTGTTTGTGTGTGTGTGTCTGCTTGAACTACACAAGCAGCCCAACCAGCTCCTACATGGAGATGTGTCTGGTATATGTGTGTCTGAATGTGTGTGTGTGTGTGTGTTTGTTTGTGTGCGTGTGTAACTTCTGCCCCACCTGCTGATAATTACCTCTCTACCTCTCCCACTTTTTACCTGTTCCTGTTCAGTTTTGACGTGCTTGTTTTTAATCACTTTTTAGCTGTTGGTTAGCCCTGCTTGTGTGTGCGTTTGTGTGACTACTGTCTCAACCTTTTTGGCAAAGCGCTTGGTGAAGCTGAGTTTAACTGTTTGTTGGATGGAGATTGTTTTCAAACAATGCCCTTGTTTTGACTGAGCTCGTTAAGATAATCATTCTCAGGCTTGTTGTCCTGCAGATGTGTGTGCGTGGGTTATTGACCGGTGTGTGTGTAAATGACAGTTGCACCTGTTAACTGAAAAGCGGCTTTTTCGCTGTCGGTTTCTTCCGAACAACTTGCGATTGTGTCAAAACCGTAGCTGCTATCAAAAAACCGATTACACTGTGAGATGCGGACAAGTCTGGGCCAGATGTACGTGTGTTTTATGTCCAGATATTCTTTAGAAAAATGACAAAATGGTCGACTTAAAAAGACTCTGCGACTCAGAGAACAGGAGTTTGTATTGTATGCAGTGAGATTTGGGTTCGGCGAACCTCCTGAACTAAATCCTCTGGTGAGAGAACCGTACCTCGTATCAGAGTGTACTATAGATCATCGGACTCCCGAGAACTTCCTGAGTCCGGCCATCTCCTCGTTTTATTCCTGACACAACAACTTTTCGTTTTATGGCGATCTAAAGACAGGAGGCATTTCTGCTTTGCTCACAAAACAGCTCTGAATTTTAACATGGGACTTAATGGGAGAACAGGAGGGCGCTGGCTGCACAAAACGTCTCACTATTTAAATTCAGTAAGTCTCTCGGCTTTTTCGAGGACATCACACGAAAGAGGACAAGTTTGTCTACAAAATGAGCCCAAAATTATGCGTGTAGAGTGTAATTTGTGGCCGTAGCGACGAGAAAAAGAGAAGATTTTCAGATCGTTTTTAGACTCTGTGCCACTCTAGCACGCACTCTAGCACGAACATTCCGCGCAATACACACCCATTATAATCTCAAAATTTCCCGCCAAACGATCACTGTCATTGAACAGTGACTGATCAAAAACTATAGGACCAATCAAAATGTGGATGAACACACCAATAGACCAGACTTGGGTCTACATTTTAAAGTTGAAATGAAGTCTCTCGGTGAATGTATGCCTGAGCTACAGATGTTTGAAAAACTCCAATTTCAATCTTGTTTTTTTCGCCCGTCCCATTCATTTCTTATGGGAAATTTATCGCAGTTTTTCGCGTCTTACGACGCGAAAAACTGCGATAAATTTGAGAAAAGTAATAGCACACCGATCCCGAACAATACGCACGTTTTGATATATAATTTGCGAGGGTTTTCTCAAAGCTGCTGGGCGAGTTTGAGGACGAAAACTTGGAGGAAGATGAAAAATAATAATAAGAAGAAGAAGAAGAAGAAGAAACGCGCGGGATAGTAATAAGTGACTCGGGGCTACGCCCCGAGTCACTGGCTCCTGCAGCTATTTCATAGCTGTAGGAGCCAGTGACTCGGGACGTTGCCCCGTGTCCCTATAACTAGAAAATTCCCCCTGGGAAATTTTGAAAGGGACACGGGGTGCGTTCGAGCCGACAAAATTATCTACGTTTTAAAGTTTGAATGAAGTCTCTAGGAGAAACTATGGCGAAGCAGCGGACAATTGAAAAAGGCTGCAATTTGAGAAAACTGCAGATATCAGAGGCAGTCAGTCCCTGATTAATGAATTGCTCCCAGCTGTGTTTCTGTGGCTTTCTCCTTGTCTGTCTCTGTTGATCACCTCAGCTGTCTGTGTCTGCTTCTCTCCTCTGCTTCATGTCTCTGTTAACATGAATTAATGAACTGAATCAATAAACATGAATGGAGCTAATGCTAACAGAGCTAACAGAGCTAACACTAACTGAGCTAACAGCTAACGGTGCGAATATCGCTAACGGCGGTAGCGCTAACAGAGCTAACT
Organism: Chelmon rostratus; assembly: GCF_017976325.1. Classification (NCBI taxonomy): domain Eukaryota; kingdom Metazoa; phylum Chordata; class Actinopteri; order Chaetodontiformes; family Chaetodontidae; genus Chelmon; species Chelmon rostratus. The sequence goes on from NC_055679.1 coordinate 1,035,252, forward strand.
GTGCTAGCAGAGCTAATAGAGCTAACAGCGTTAACAAGGGGGCGGGGGGATGGGGTTTTCATTATGCATTTGTCTGTGTGTGTGTGTTTATGTATCTGTCGTTGTGTGTGACTGCGTATGTGTGTGTCTTCGTCTGTTTCTGTGGCTTTCTACTTGTCTGTCTCTGTTGATCACCTCAGCTGTCTGTGTCTGCTTCTCTCCTCTGCTTCATGTCTCTGTTAACATGAATTAATGAACTGAATCAATAAACATGAATGGAGCTAATGCTGACGGAGCTAACAGAGCTAACACTAACGGAGCTAACAGCTAGCGGTGCGAATAGAGCTAACGGCGCTAACGCTAACAGAGCTAACTGTGCTAACAGAGCTAACAGAGCTAACGGCGTTAACAAGGGGGCGGGGGGATGGGGTTTTCATTATGCATTTGTCTGTGTGTGTGTGTTTATGTATCTGTCGTTGTGTGTGACTGCGTATGTGTGTGTCTTCGTCTGTTTGTGTGTGTGTGTCTGCTTGAACTACACAAGCAGCCCAACCAGCTCCTACATGGAGATGTGTCTGGTATATGTGTGTCTGAATGTGTGTGTGTGTGTGTGTTTGTTTGTGTGCGTGTGTAACTTCTGCCCCACCTGCTGATAATTACCTCTCTACCTCTCCCACTTTTTACCTGTTCCTGTTCAGTTTTGACGTGCTTGTTTTTAATCACTTTTTAGCTGTTGGTTAGCCCTGCTTGTGTGTGCGTTTGTGTGACTACTGTCTCAACCTTTTTGGCAAAGCGCTTGGTGAAGCTGAGTTTAACTGTTTGTTGGACGGAGATTGTTTTCAAACAATGCCCTTGTTTTGACTGAGCTCGTTAAGATAATCATTCTCAGGCTTGTTGTCCTGCAGATGTGTGTGCGTGGGTTATTGACCGGTGTGTGTGTAAATGACAGTTGCACCTGTTAAACTCCTCCCTTGAAAAGCGGCTTTTTCGCTGTCGGTTTCTTCCGAACAACTTGCGATTGTGTCAAAACCGTAGCTGCTATCAAAAAACCGATTACACTGTGAGATGCGGACAAGTCTGGGCCAGATGTACGTGTGTTTTATGTCCAGATATTCTTTAGAAAAATGACAAAATGGTCGACTTAAAAAGACTCTGCGACTCAGAGAACAGGAGTTTGTATTGTATGCAGTGAGATTTGGGTTCGGCGAACCTCCTGAACTAAATCCTCTGGTGAGAGAACCGTACCTCGTATCAGAGTGTACTATAGATCATCGGACTCCCGAGAACTTCCTGAGTCCGGCCATCTCCTCGTTTTATTCCTGACACAACAACTTTTCGTTTTATGGCGATCTAAAGACAGGAGGCATTTCTGCTTTGCTCACAAAACAGCTCTGAATTTTAACATGGGACTTAATGGGAGAACAGGAGGGCGCTGGCTGCACAAAACGTCTCACTATTTAAATTCAGTAAGTCTCTCAGCTTTTTCGAGGACATCACACGAAAGAGGACAAGTTTGTCTACAAAATGAGCCCAAAATTATGCGTGTAGAGTGTAATTTGTGGCCGTAGCGACGAGAAAAAGAGAAGATTTTCAGATCGTTTTTAGACTCTGTGCCACTCTAGCACGCACTCTAGCACGAACATTCCGCGCAATACACACCCATTATAATCTCAAAATTTCCCGCCAAACGATCACTGTCATTGAACAGTGACTGATCAAAAACTATAGGACCAATCAAAATGTGGATGAACACACCAATAGACCAGACTTGGGTCTACATTTTAAAGTTGAAATGAAGTCTCTCGGTGAATGTATGCCTGAGCTACAGATGTTTGAAAAACTCCAATTTCAATCTTGTTTTTTTCGCCCGTCCCATTCATTTCTTATGGGAAATTTATCGCAGTTTTTCGCGTCTTACGACGCGAAAAACTGCGATAAATTTGAGAAAAGTAATAGCACACCGATCCCGAACAATACGCACGTTTTGATATATAATTTGCGAGGGTTTTCTCAAAGCTGCGGGGCGAGTTTAGGGACGAAAATTTGGAGGATGATGAAAAATAATAACTAGAAAATTTCCCCCTGGGAAATTTTGAAAGGGACACGGGGTGCGTTCGAGCCGACAAAATTATCTACGTTTTAAAGTTTGAATGAAGTCTCTAGGAGAAACTATGGCGAAGCAGCGGACAATTGAAAAAGGCTGCAATTTGAGAAAACTGCAGATATCAGAGGCAGTCAGTCCCTGATTAATGAATTGCTCCCAGCTGTGTTTCTGTGGCTTTCTCCTTGTCTGTCTCTGTTGATCACCTCAGCTGTCTGTGTCTGCTTCTCTCCTCTGCTTCATGTCTCTGTTAACATGAATTAATGAACTGAATCAATAAACATGAATGGAGCTAATGCTAACAGAGCTAACAGAGCTAACACTAACTGAGCTAACAGCTAACGGTGCGAATATAGCTAACGGCGCTAGCGCTAACAGAGCTAACTGTGCTAACAGAGCTAATAGAGCTAACGGCGTTAACAAGGGGGCGGGGGGATGGGGTTTTCATTATGCATTTGTCTGTGTGTGTGTGTTTATGTATCTGTCGTTGTGTGTGACTGCGTATGTGTGTGTCTTCGTCTGTTTCTGTGGCTTTCTCCTTGTCTGTCTCTGTTGATCACCTCAGCTGTCTGTGTCTGCTTCTCTCCTCTGCTTCATGTCTCTGTTAACATGAATTAATGAACTGAATCAATAAACATGAATGGAGCTAATGCTAACGGAGCTAACAGAGCTAACACTAACGGAGCTAACAGCTAACGGTGCGAATAGAGCTAACGGCGCTAACGCTAACAGAGCTAACTGTGCTAACAGAGCTAATAGAGCTAACGGCGTTAACAAGGGGGCGGGGGGATGGGGTTTTCATTATGCATTTGTCTGTGTGTGTGTGTTTATGTATCTGTCATTGTGTGTGACTGCGTATGTGTGTGTCTTCGTCTGTTTGTGTGTGTGTGTCTGCTTGAACTACACAAGCAGCCCAACCAGCTCCTACATGGAGATGTGTCTAGTATATATGTGTCTGAATGTGTGTGTGTGTGTGTGTGTGCTTGTGTGCCTGTGTAACTTCTGCCCCACCTGCTGATAATTACCTCTCTACCTCTCCCACTTTTTACCTGTTCCTGTTCAGTTTTGACGTGCTTGTTTTTAATCACTTTTTAGCTGTTGGTTAGCCCTTGTGTGTGTGTGTGTGTGTGACTACTGTCTCAACCTTTTGGCAAAGCGCTTGGTGAAGCTGAGTTTAACTGTTTGTTGGACGGAGATTGTTTTCAAACAATGCCCTTGTTTTGACTGAGCTCGTTAAGATAATCATTCTCAGGCTTGTTGTCCTGCAGATGTGTGTGCGTGGGTTATTGACCGGTGTGTGTGTAAATGACAGTTGCACCTGTTAAACTCTTCCCTTGAAAAGCGGCTTTTTCGCTGTCGGTTTCTTCCGAACAACTTGCGATTGTGTCAAAACCGTAGCTGCTATCAAAAAACCGATTACACTGTGAGATGCGGACAAGTCTGGGCCAGATGTACGTGTGTTTTATGTCCAGATATTCTTTAGAAAAATGACAAAATGGTCGACTTAAAAAGACTCTGCGACTCAGAGAACAGGAGTTTGTATTGTATGCAGTGAGATTTGGGTTCGGCGAACCTCCTGAACTAAATCCTCTGGTGAGAGAACCGTACCTCGTATCAGAGTGTACTATAGATCATCGGACTCCCGAGAACTTCCTGAGTCCGGCCATCTCCTCGTTTTATTCCTGACACAACAACTTTTCGTTTTATGGCGATCTAAAGACAGGAGGCATTTCTGCTTTGCTCACAAAACAGCTCTGAATTTTAACATGGGACTTAATGGGAGAACAGGAGGGCGCTGGCTGCACAAAACGTCTCACTATTTAAATTCAGTAAGTCTCTCGGCTTTTTCGAGGACATCACACGAAAGAGGACAAGTTTGTCTACAAAATGAGCCCAAAATTATGCGTGTAGAGTGTAATTTGTGGCCGTAGCGACGAGAAAAAGAGAAGATTTTCAGATCGTTTTTAGACTCTGTGCCACTCTAGCACGCACTCTAGCACGAACATTCCGCGCAATACACACCCATTATAATCTCAAAATTTCCCGCCAAACGATCACTGTCATTGAACAGTGACTGATCAAAAACTATAGGACCAATCAAAATGTGGATGAACACACCAATAGACCAGACTTGGGTCTACATTTTAAAGTTGAAATGAAGTCTCTCGGTGAATGTATGCCTGAGCTACAGATGTTTGAAAAACTCCAATTTCAATCTTGTTTTTTTCGCCCGTCCCATTCATTTCTTATGGGAAATTTATCGCAGTTTTTCGCGTCTTACGACGCGAAAAACTGCGATAAATTTGAGAAAAGTAATAGCACACCGATCCCGAACAATACGCACGTTTTGATATATAATTTGCGAGGGTTTTCTCAAAGCTGCGGGGCGAGTTTGAGGACGAAAACTTGGAGGAAGATGAAAAATAATAACTAGAAAATTCCCCCTGGGAAATTTTGAAAGGGACACGGGGTGTGTTCGAGCCGACAAAATTATCTACGTTTTAAAGTTTGAATGAAGTCTCTAGGACAAAGTATGGCCGAGCAGCGGACAATTGAAAAAGGCTGAAATTTGAGGAAATTTCCCCATTCATTTCTTATGGGAAATTTATCGCAGTTGTTTGCGTCTTACGTCGGCCTTCGATGGTCATAGCTCGAAAACCGTAAGAGATATCAAAATGTGCCGAGGGTCATTTGGAGCCGACAAAATTATCTACGTTTTAAAGTTTGAATGAAGTCTCTAGGAGAAACTATGGCGAAGCAGCGGACAATTGAAAAAGGCTGCAATGTGAGAAAACGGCAGATATCAGAGGCAGTCAGTCCCTGATTAATGAATTGCTCTCAGCTGTGTTTCTGTGGCTTTCTCCTTGTCTGTCTCTGTTGATCACCTCAGCTGTCTGTGTCTGCTTCTCTCCTCTGCTTCATGTCTCTGTTAACATGAATTAATGAACTGAATCAATAAACATGAATGGAGCTAATGCTAACGGAGCTAACAGAGCTAACACTAATGGAGCGAACAGCTAACGGTGCGAATAGAGCTAACAGCGCTAACGCTAACAGAGCTAACTGTGCTAACAGAGCTAATAGAGCTAGCGGCGTTAACAAGGGGGCGGGGGGATGGGGTTTTCATTATGCATTTGTCTGTGTGTGTGTGTTTATGTATCTGTCGTTGTGTGTGACTGCGTATGTGTGTGTCTTCGTCTGTTTCTGTGGCTTTCTCCTTGTCTGTCTCTGTTGATCACCTCAGCTGTCTGTGTCTGCTTCTCTCCTCTGCTTCATGTCTCTGTTAACATGAATTAATGAACTGAATCAATAAGCATGAATGGAGTTAATGCTAACAGAGCTAACAGAGCTAACACTAACAGAGCTAACACTAACGGAGCTAACAGCTAACGGTGCGAATAGAGCTAACGGCGCTAACGCTAACAGAGCTAACTGTGCTAACAGAGCTAACAGAGCTAACGGCGTTAACAAGGGGGCGGGGGGATGGGGTTTTCATTATGCATTTGTCTGTGTGTGTGTGTTTATGTATCTGTCATTGTGTGTGACTGCGTATGTGTGTGTCTTCGTCTGTTTGTGTGTGTGTGTCTGCTTGAACTACACAAGCAGCCCAACCAGCTCCTACATGGAGATGTGTATAGTATATATGTGTCTGAATGTGTGTGTGTGTGTGTGTGCCTGTGTAACTTCTGCCCCACCTGCTGATAATTACCTCTCTACCTCTCCCACTTTTTACCTGTTCCTGTTCAGTTTTGACGTGCTGTTTTTAATCACTTTTTAGCTGTTGGTTAGCCCTTTTTGTGTGTGCATTTGTGTGACTACTGTCTCAACCTCTTTGGCAAAGAGCTTTGTGAAGCTGAGTTTAACTGCTTGTTGGACTGAGATTGTTTTCAAACAATGCCCTTGTTTTGACTGAGCTCGTTAAGATAATCATTCTCAGGCTTGTTGTCCTGCAGATGTGTGTGCGTGGGTTATTGACCGGTGTGTGTGTAAATGACAGTTGCACCTGTTAAACTCTTCCCTTGAAAAGCGGCTTTTTCGCTGTCGGTTTCTTCCGAACAACTTGCGATTGTGTCAAAACCGTAGCTGCTATCAAAAAACCGATTACACTGTGAGATGCGGACAAGTCTGGGCCAGATGTACGTGTGTTTTATGTCCAGATATTCTTTAGAAAAATGACAAAATGGTCGACTTAAAAAGACTCTGCGACTCAGAGAACAGGAGTTTGTATTGTATGCAGTGAGATTTGGGTTCGGCGAACCTCCTGAACTAAATCCTCTGGTGAGAGAACCGTACCTCGTATCAGAGTGTACTATAGATCATCGGACTCCCGAGAACTTCCTGAGTCCGGCCATCTCCTCGTTTTATTCCTGACACAACAACTTTTCGTTTTATGGCGATCTAAAGACAGGAGGCATTTCTGCTTTGCTCACAAAACAGCTCTGAATTTTAACATGGGACTTAATGGGAGAACAGGAGGGCGCTGGCTGCACAAAACGTCTCACTATTTAAATTCAGTAAGTCTCTCGGCTTTTTCGAGGACATCACACGAAAGAGGACAAGTTTGTCTACAAAAGATCCCAAAATTATGTGTCTCCTATTCACCGTTTGGATTTTACGGCAATTTTAGAAACACATTTCAGGCGATTTCTCACCGGCTGTCTCACTCTAACTTATGAATTTATCCACTCTAGGGGGAGAAATTCTGAGCATTTTTGTGAGAAACTTGATGGTCTTCAGATGGTCGTAGCTCGAAAACCGTAAGAGATATCAAAAAATGTGCCGGTATTAATTTTGAGCTGACAAATTTATCTACGTTTTAAACTTTGAATGAAGTCTCTAGGACAAAGTATGGCCGAGCTGCGGACAATTGAAAAAGGCTGAAATTTGAGGAAATTTCCCCATTCATTTCTTATGGGAAATTTATCGCAGTTGTTCGCGTCTTACGTCGGCCTTCGATGGTCATAGCTCGAAAACCGTAAGAGATATCAAAATGTGCCAAGGGTCATTTGGAGCCGACAAAATTATCTACGTTTTAAAGTTTGAATGACGTCTCTAGGAGAAAGTATGGCAGAGCAGCGGACAATTGAAAAAGGCTGAAATTTGAGGACGTCCCCATTCATTTCTTATGGGAAATTTATCGCAGTTTTTCGCGTCTTACGACGCGAAAAACTGCGATAATTTGAGAAAAGTAATAGCACACCGATCCCGAACAAACCGCACGTTTTGATATATAATTTGCAAGGGTTTTCTCAAAGCTGCGGGGCGAGTTTAGGGACAAAAATTTGGAGGATGATGAAAAATAATAATAACTAGAAAATTCCCCCTGGGAAATTTTGAAAGGGACACGGGGGGCTACTGCCGGGGGAAACCATCTCTGTCAATGTACAAATGATCATCTTTCACTGAGCAATGATTGAGGGGCTGTAATCACATTAAGTCTTCTGTGTCTGTGTATGTCTGTAATCAAGTTACCTGTATGTGCGTGCATGTGTGTGTAATCACATAAAATTGCCTTTGTTATTGTGTGGGGGAAGGAATGTGCACACTGGTGTGTGTGTGTGTATATCTGCAACTGTATGTGTGTATCTATAACACACACTAAGTGTGTGTGTGTGTGTGGACAATAATAATAATACCATTTCTGCCCTATCACCCTCAGATGTTTCAAGTCCAAAAAAAAAAAAAATGGAACAAAACTTTGAAGGAGCAACAGAATATTAATAACAACAATATTTATTTATACAAAACCTTACAACATCAGACAGATGATCAAAGTGCTTTACAGAGAAATTACGAAAGATACAAAGAAAAAAAAACCCCTTTACAGGGAAAAAATGGAATAAAACTTTGAATGAGCAACAGAATAATAACAACAATATGTATTTATATAGAACCTTACAACATCAGACAGATGATCAAAGTTATTTACAGAGAAATTACGAAAGATACAAAGAAAAAAAAACCTTTTACAGGGAAAAAATGGAACAAAACTTTGAAGGAGCAACAGAATAATAATAATAATAATAACAACAATATGTATTTATATAGAACCTTACAACAAGAAATTACAAAAGATACAAAGAAAAAAACAAAAAGGAGCCTCTTTTTGGGGCAAAGGCTCATTTTGAAGAGGGAAGTTTGGCTTCAGGGCAGTGGTCCGCTTCATGTTTCTCTGAAAAATCATACAGTAGACACCAGTAAGGAAAACAGGCATAAATTAACTCACAGTGAACTAATCCAAATAGATGCTACAGTCAGCAAAAGCACCTCTGTAAATGTTTCTTACTTGTGTTCTGCTGGGTTTCTGTCTTCAGCTGTGGCTCTCTAGTCTGTAGGTCGACATCACACGCAGGCATACTCAACAAAGAGGGGTGTGGGAATTCGGCTGCAGTGGTACAAAAAGACAGTTAGGCATGCAACACAACAGTGTACATTAATACAGTAGTTTAGTGTCCTATTGGTAAAGACTACTTACTTGTGTGCTGGGTTGCACTTTCTTCTACAGCTGTCCTTTCAAAGGTATTCTTCCTGGATCTCTGGTCATCTTGGTTGGATCTCTGGTCATCTTGGTTGGCATCTGCAGCTTAACTGTTGTGTTTGGCATGAAAAAGTAAATAGATAACAAAATCAGTTTTGCCATTGGGAGGAGCGCCTGGATCAGTTGTAGAAAAAAAACATAATTAATGTCAAGTTCTTTATGTGTGTGAATCGTTTCAAGAAAAAGAAGGAGAGATAATTATCTTGTTGATGGTTGTGGTTGGCATCAGCAGCTTGGTCTGCATCTCCTCTGCTGGGGCTGGCATCCTCCGCTACAAAAAAGCAAGTAGAAGATTAAATACAACTGTTTCAGTGTGACGGTTTTGACTGTAGAGTATCATTTGTTTCATGTTTCACATCAATTCAGAAAGAGAACAACTGAGTGATCCAAAACTGGACTTAACCTAATATTTGCTTTTACCTGAATGTCCTCTTTTGTGGTTCAGCCTCCTCCCTAACATCGCTGTCCCTATCCAGTCTGCATCTGCAGGATTTATCATCACAGCAACTCTGTGGCACTCAAGAAACCTGCTGCAGTCTTGAACACGGCACTGTCCTTATCATCTTACTGTCTCATATTTCTGACCCAAAATAAATACATAAATAAATACATAAATAAATAAATACAGTTGCACCACTAAGACTTGATTTGTAACATTATGTAACATACAATGATTGTTATTTCCAGCCAACACATACCACCGTGATGTCATCATTAATGTGTACAGAAAAATGGATTCTCATGAAACAAAAAGACAATTAAAAATAAAATTACATGCACCCTTTGAGCATGCTCAGACACTGATACGACATATGGAAAATAAACTTTGGTCAAGCAGCCAGGCAGAAGTGGAGGGACAGCCGTTACCGGACCTGTACAGGCCGTCGGCCGACACCATCACTCTCCACTATCCACTCAGCTACCAGATGCAACATGAAGACATAAGTGTAGCAAAACCCCAGGAATGAATTGTATGTGGTAACCCACATAAAGAAAAACATAAATGTAAATAAAATAAATGCACCCAGAGTACATCCACAAAAGCTAGAAATACATGCATGATCGGCTAGCAAATGTAATTACATACATATATTTTGCAGACAGAAGACAAACATTTAAGACTTAATAAGTGTTGGCTGGATAGGCTATTAGCCAGTCAAAATACAAAACACAGGACTGTGATAGCTATAGTATGTTTGAAGAACACCAGACTGAACACATTTATCAGGTTGTGAAATGTAAATGTGATCAATCAGAGTGTTCTTGTCTGTCGTGGATTCTGTAACTAATTGAGTGTAACCTCTGGATTGAAACAAATCTCTAATACTTTTTTTTCCTTTTGAGAGGAGATCCTCATTGAAGTCACCACAAACAACAATTGGCTGATGATTCATTAAATCCAATGAGTCCAAGAGGCTTTTCAAGTTTGGTAAGAATGTTTGCAAACCAAAATCTGGTGGCTTGTACACAGTCGCTATGAGTAGTTTGACTGGCGCCTCAATCTTTAAAACAACAAATTCCAGGTCTGTAACATCTTGCATGTACCTACGAGCCTCTGCTTGAACATTGCTCTTAGAATACACTGCAACTCCACCTCCAGCTTTTTTTGCCATGTCCACACAGCTGTTGTAAGACACCTGTCTGCTGCGTGTGAACATGGTGTATCCCTCCAGATGGAAAGTTGGGGATACAGAGGACCCTGACAGATGTGTCTCTGTCAAACACAACACATCTGCCAACCTGAGTTCATGATGGGCTTTCAGGTCCACAAAATGAGATGGAAGTCCTTGTGTGTTGTGGTGGATAATAGTCACAGTCTGAAGTGATTGGTCCATTGATTTAAAGTGGTGCAACAGTGGTCTGGCTCTCTGGAAAGATGCATGACTCATATTTTCCAGAGCTGTCGTGATTTGAGGGTCAGAGAATATCTTTTTCTCATCAAAGTCTGTGATGGTGAGACCTTGAAGTGAAGTTGTGCGGCTGAGTGCAACATATGCCATTCCTGGCTCAAACACATGCTTTAAGCTCACAACCGCTGACGTCATTGTCATGCCTTGCACTTTGTGGGCTGTACATGCAAAGGCCAACTTTAGTGGGAACTGACGTCGAACAACTCCTTTCTTGCTGCCAAGTCTCTCCTCAGACCTCTCGATATAGACCAAGTTATCTGAGGGTCCCAGGATCTTTTTGCGGAATGTCTGTCCTGCTGTGGGATTGTCCAGCTGCAGTCCAATCAGCCTCACGGCTTTTGGTGCACTTTGACTCGTCACAATGTGTGAGATTGTTCCAAACGTCCCGTTGACAATCCCATCCTCTACATTGAGATTCCTGGTCAACATAACGCGTACTCCTTGAGCAGCCATTATGTTGTCAGGCAAGTCTCTTCTGTTGCCCTTGATGTTGTTGTCCAGGATCGCCATGTTGCCTGTTCTGGGGTCTTTTCTATAATCCTCAGCTGCAATGTCAATGAAATCCTGGTGAAGAGAGGGCACAGTGACTGTATTGTGACTGTCGACCTCTTTGTTTGTGGCGTAGATGTGTAGCCTATCTGCCGGACAATCCTTTGCGTCAGCCACAGCCTGTGTGAGCAACTCCCTGTCTTCACTGCTCAAAGGATCCTGCTTTTGCTTCACTCTGAGGCGGTTCAGAAGTTCAGCAAAAACTCGATCGTCTTTCTGTCGCATGATCTCTGTCAAGTTGGCCATTTTGAAGTTGTCTCTCCAGAGATCAAACTGATTGTCCTCGTACACACAGAGTGGCTTGGCTCTACTTAAGGGTGGCAGTTGGTAAAAGTCACCTACAGCAAGGACAGACATTCCTCCAAATGGTTTCCTGTTTCCTTTAATCTGCTGAAATCGCCAGTGGACATAGGCAAACAGCTCTTTGGAAACCATGGATATCTCGTCGATGATGAGAATCTCAGCATTGGACAGTGCCGCTCTGACTTCATCGAGTGCATTTCCAAGGCCCTGATATGGTGGCTTTAAGGTCCTTGGGAGCTTGAGGATGGAGTGCAACGTTTTGCCTGAGATGTTGAAGGCTGCTGTGCCAGTGAAGGCGGTCAGCAGCACGGCAGGCTGGGACATGTCGGCTTGGTCCCGGAATCTGGGGAGCTCACGCAGAATCCTAGTTGCCTCCTGATGAATGCACTTGATGACATGTGACTTGCCACATCCAGCTCCTCCAGACACAAAATAATAAAATGGTTCTGGATTGAAGCCCCACAGGCGATGGAGGCACCACTGACGCACACTGTAAAAGATGGATGCCTGTGTCTCATTCAGACCTTGATACAATTTTCTCACAAAGTCTGGACTCAACTGTGGTGCGTCTACTCTTGGCATGGAGTCCCTGCTATATCTTTGGACTTCATAGTCAGGGATGGTGTCTTCTTCATCCTCTGGGGGTATGGCTTCACGCTGGCCGAGACACTCCAACCGGTCCACTTCTACTTCTGGTGCAAAGGTGTTCCAAGCGTTAATAACTGGACCGTACTGCTGATACTGTTGGAATGCTTCGTCAATTTTTTTGCTTTGTCCTTCATATCGCTTCATGTTGTAATCCACGATCTCTCGGACGGGCCTTCCCCACCTATTTGCACATTTGTAAAACTGTTCATATGTTGGATAATCCTCGTCTTTCAGCTCATTATCTGACCTGTGAGGGAAGTAAAGTTTCAGCAGCCGTCTGAAGTACTTCTCTGGTGTTTTCTTCTCTGAGAAGCGAGTGAATCTGATGACTGCTGGTTTGCCTGCAGATCTCTTCGCAATGAACCCTTTGCCATTTTGGAGGGGTATAGCACTTTGGCGTTCTATTGCCTGGCTGTATACTACCCTGTACTCTGATGCGAACTCAGCCAGACACATTCCGTTAAACTGTGGACTAACAGGTCTGTTGATGTATTTGTCTGGCAATCCTGACATCCACACCTCCTCTGAATCTGGTGCCATGCCCTTCAATCTGGTAATGGGATGGCTCATTTTTAGACCATCCTCATCGGTTTGAATAAACACACAAGAGCGGGAGCACTTTTTTAGGGGTAAACTACAAGTGCGAGCCACAGCCTCTTGAGCGCTGACTTCTCTGTGTTTGGCATAAGCCTGCATAATCTGTTTCATCTCGGCAGACTCATTGACGTTGGACTTTTTAATGTCTTTAACAACTGAGTTAAGGAAATCCGTCATCTCGTGCTCTGGTTTGGTGACATATGACATCATATACATTACGCAACTGTAATCATCTATTATGTATTGTATGTCCATGTTGGCGTTCCAAGCTCGGAGCAGGTCTGGATTGTAGGCATTGATCCAGCAGTCGTTTGGATGACGCTTCAGCATTACCACATTGCCACTGCTCAGATGTTGAACGTGTTTCATGTACTCCTCGTGTTTTATGTTGCAACGGTCGAGCAGATCTGACAAGCTTGTGAATGAGGAGTTTGGATCCATGAGCAAGTCTCTAATTGGCTGAAGCTTTGCCTTAGCGTCCTTTTGCAGCTTTGCGACCTTTCTCTTATGCTCCTGTAATTGTTTGGACAAATCTTTGATGTCTTTGTCTTTGCTATCAGAAACAACAGGCATGGTGATCCATGTGTCCGTCATTGGGAGTTTAGGGAAGCCAAATCTGCAGGAAACATTACCTTTTCTACACGACTTTGAGTGTTTCCGGCTGTGCATCTGAACCTCGGATACAATTTTGTGAAGTTCGGGGTCTGTCTTGGGGTCAGGCGTCTTGCACGTTATGTATTTGTCGATGAACTTGTAGATGTTTGATTCAAGATTATCTCCAAACACGGGGGCATCTTTAATCCAGACCAGCATGTGAATGTGTGGGCTTCCCCTGGCTTGAAATTCCACACGATAAAAGTAATCCAATACCTCACCGATGGGCTGTGCTGGTGAGAGGATTAGGTTTGTCATCAGAGCATCTACTCTCTTTTCAAACATGCGCATAACTGTGACAGGGTTGCTGCGCAGAATGTCCCATTTAGCATTCCAGTCGAGCTCTGAAAACTCCACCAGTTCACCCTGCTGAGCTTTAATGACCTCTATGACTTCAGGCCATCTCATCTCAGCAGCAGAGAACGTCAAAAAGAATGTCGGTTTGCCTAATTGTCTGAGCATAGCGTGGACGTCTTTCAGTGTTTTGTTCCAATAAGCTGGAGTGCCTCTGAGGGGTTGCATGAATCGTGTTGCCTCTTTAGTCTGAATGAGTCTTTCCAGCTCTTCTTTGTCTTGGAGCATGGAGTTATTAATTTTGCGACCATCTCTAGTCCTAGATTTTCCTTTGCGCATTTGAATAGACATACTGTTCCTGGCTATGTTTGTCTCTGTAACAAACTGGGCAAAGAAAAGATAGCTTTGGTCTTCGGCAAACCTTGTATCTGCAGAAAGCAGCCTAGCATTGAAGTACATGCTGGGGGACAGTTTGATTGTTCTATCTTCGTCTAAGGTGTTCTGTCCCGTTGGAAACTGCACAGGAAAGGCCATGGCTTCTAGTTTTGGTATGGCGAAGAAACCTACTGGTTTGTTGCCTTGGGCAGGTGCAATACTGAATACACCATCACCATACGAAAGGATTTCCTGTGCAATGTCTGGAGGCTGCATGCAGGTGTCCAGAGCCAGACCAGGTCTCAGCTGCTCCTTATCTTCCTCTGCTTCCTTGGGCTGCTCACTCTGCTCCGTCTGTGCTGCTGCATTGGACTGGTCTGGCTCATTTTGGCTGTTGAACACCTCCTCTAGGTCTATGTCGGTGTCAATATTTTCCCCCGCATCACTGTGCTGCTCTGGCTGCGCGGCAACAACAGTGTTGTGCTGTGAGTCTTCTTTGTCGGCTGACTCATCAGCTTGTAGACTCTCATAAGTGGCACTGTCATCAATAGACACATTTTTATACTCAGAGTGCAGCTGTTTGAGTTTAGCCAGGCCAGCTAGCACATTCTTCATGTTGACAGTGTAGAAGTGCTGGTGGCCTCTGTATCGAATGCGTCTCTTTAGTTTTACTTGCAGTAGCTGTGCTTCAGTGTTGGGCCTTGGGAGACTGTTCACAACTGTTTCCATCTCGGATGGAACACACACAACAGCTCCGTGTACAGCTCTCTGTTGTCCTTTTGGCAGAGCGATTATTTTAGCAAAAGGCAGGATTTTAGCAATGAGCTGCCTTTCAAGCACATTAAGTATAGCCAATTCTGGGGGTATGGGTGCTAACTCTAGATTGTTTGCTACTGCAATGGGTGGCATTCTGCCTCTGTTCAGGTGGTTGTCGCAGTTGTGGCAGATCCACTCCTGAAGTCTCTCTTGTGGAACAGAGCAGGGGGAAGAGCAGTCATCATCACAGAAATGAACATAGTTTCCTGTCAAGCACGCTGCTGCCATCTGAGTGTGTCTGCTATATTTGCCTCTTTTGCATAGCTTGACCTGATTGGGAAACATTGTTCTGTTACAGACAGTGCAAACATATGTGGGTCCATGTCCAATAGTCTCACGGAAGGCTGCTATGGCTGCTTCCATCACAGGATCCATCAGGGGCTGGGGAGGTTCCTGGTGATGGGTAACAATTTGTCTATATTTTCTTTTAATTCTCAGTGCTCTCTGAAACTTATAATGGATGTAAAGGGCAGTATTTGCAGCCAGTTTGGATTTTCTCTGCTGGCTAATGTGTTGTATGCATCGTAGTCTAAACTCTGGGTCATTATGATATTTTGTCTTAAATTGTTCCTTTTTTTTTTGCCTGTAGCTCTGGTTGCCAGTGTACCTCTGGGACATGTACATTTTCTTATTTTTCTGGACTTCAAGATTCATGTTGTACCTCTGGGACATGTACATTTTCTTATTTTTCTGGACTTCAAGATTCATGTTGTACCTCTGGGACATGTATTTTTTCTGTTTGCTTGGGAAAGCAGGATCCGTCTTGTACTTGTCTGTGATTTTCTTTTTCTGTTTGCTCCGGAAAGCAGGATCCGTCTTGTACTTGTCTGTGATGTTCTTTTTCTGTTTGCTCCGGAAAGCAGGATCCGTCTTGTACTTGTCTGTGATGTTCTTTTTCTGTTTGCTCCGGAAAGCAGGATCCGTCTTGTACTTGTCTGTAATGTTCTTTTTCTGTTTGCTCCGGAAAGCAGAATCTGTTGCATATTTTCTATTGAGTTTTTCCTTCATTTTTGTTTGAATTTCAGGATCTGCATAATAACGCTTGAATGACATTAGCCGTTTTTTGCGATGATGACTGTCTTGTGCAAATGTGGTTTTTGCAGTCTGCTTTTTTTTCTTTCTAAATTCTGGACAGCTGGCATACTTGTTCTTCTGACGTAGGATTCTTCTTGTCCTCTTCAGTTCATGAGACAATGGTGCACAGTCATTTTTGTTGTCACTTGCATTCCGCCTTGCTTTTTTTCGTCGCTGTTTACTCAGCTTGGAGACATTTACTGTTTGTGGGACAACTTGTGGGATTGCTGAGGATGTATTAGGGACGTCCAAACATTTGTCACTGATGCGAGCTGTCGGAACCTCTTCTTGCGGTGGGGAGGGGACAATTTCATACTGGGTGTCTTTTGATTGTTCAAAGCGTGCACCGAAACCGACAGCTTCAAATGATACAGGAACAAACTCGTAGCTGGCATAATCTCCACGATTTTTAAACAGTTTGTCCAGGTGGTCAGCCAGGTCACTGAGTTGAGAGAAGGTAATCATGATTGCAGTTCCGTAGTGGTGTGGTAAGCCTGCTGCATTTCTTGTGTGTGAATCAAACACTCCATATCTCCCTGATTTGTCACGGAAAACTGCAATGCACTCTGGAGTTATCAGGATTAAAGCCAGGCTGACTTCTGCTGACAGGCACTCTAGCTGTGTGGCAAGGGACAGCCCCCACTGCTCTCCTCCTGAGCTGGGTGCTTTGGCTTTAAGGGGGCCTAGTCTGGGAACAGACATGTGGACGTCGTACATGTTTGTGTCTGTCAGCACTTGTTTTGGCATTTCCTCTAATGTCAGGTGGTTACTTTGGAATTTTTTGTCCAGAATTAGCTGTTGTTTAATTCCAATATAAAGTGAGTCTCCTGTTGCCAAAACTTTGTCAAGGGCAGTCGTGTTGAACTGACTGCCCTCATTCTGGTAAGCCAGGAAAGTCAGGGACATGCAAGTGCACTGGTGATTTCTGGAGAATTTTTTGTATCTGCTGTCACTCTGACTATGACTTGCCCTCACAGTTTGAACTTGTTGTTTCTCTGCCCTGGCTGTGACCTGAAATTATGTTATAAAAAGGATTGTTACCATTAGCATTACTCTGTTTTACATATTATTAGCACTGCTATTATTATTATTGCTGTGATAGTAGTATAAATAATGTATTTTAACTAATTTAATAAAGAAAAAGTAAACTAAGGCTTTCTGTAACATTTTACAAGACCTTAAAGGGACAGTTTGTTGAAGTGGGGTTGTATGAGGTACAAATGGCCATTCAGTATAGTATCTGCAGTAGAAAGGTCTCTGCTGAGAACTCACCTGCAACTCACTCACCAGTCCTCCACACAGGCAGGCTCCTTGTCGAGCTGTATCACACTTCAGCTGTTTGGATCAGCAGTGTGAGGAAGAGGTGGAGTGACACAGTATTGAGTGAGTTGCAGGTGAGTTGGTTAGTTACTTTTTTCTCCTCCAGGTGATGCATTGGAAATTTTCACTTTGTATCATACTTTGTATCATTAAACTGGTGTATTATTTTGAGGCAGTGAAAATATGTTGTCCCTCATTCACAAGAGTAAACTGCCTGTGTCTTGGTGCAGCTTGATGTGCCGGTGTTTCTCAGTGGGAAGGTGGGCAGGAGACCTTTCTACTAGGGGTGGGCGATATGGCAAAAACATATCACAATACAGTGAAATTAGTAAACAGTATAATCACAATCTTGATTTTATCATGATTTTTATACATTGATTATAACTATTCTTGTTTTGGTTTTTTTTACTATTTTGCTTGTTACTGTGCAACAGTGCATTCCAATACAGCCCTCAAAAAAATAAAATATAACAGCATTTAGCACAAAGAACCTGAACAGATTTTAATCAGACAGTGAAGATCTGACCGAGTTACCTCATGTGGCTCCTCAGGCTCCTCCACAGGCTGCTACAGCTGATCTCAGCTGTTCTGACTTAAAAAGGCTGGGCCATGCCTCATTCGGCTAAACTCTCAACTCCATACTCAAGTCTGATTCGAAGCTGCCACATCAATGATAATGACAGAGCGCGTGAGCAGATCGTTGTTCTAATCGATCTAATATTGTCATATCGCACACCCCTACTTTCTACTACAGATAATATACTGGATGGCCATTTGTACCTCATACAACCCCACTTCAAAAAAGGTGAACTATCATTTTAAAATGTCAATATATTTAACAGCATGTTCAACAGTTTACTTAAAGACATGTCTGTGTCATTTGATGATAATTAAATTAAGGCATCTTCCACACACACACACACACACTCTCTCTCTTTTGTCTTGTATAGTCTATAACTTAGCACCAGTAGTAGTAGTCATAGCGGTAGCAGCAGTGCTAGCAGTTTAATAAATGTAATTTCAGCTAACTAAAATAAATAAATGCTTTGTCTAACATGTAACCAGACATAAATATATAAACATATTGAACATATTTTACAAGCACTTTGCATACTTATCTTTAACCCACAAGGCCAGTTGAAGTACTTACCAAAAGAATAATAATGTTCATAAAACCTCTGTTCCAACTTAACGGTGATAAAACATGCCCGTCATTGTTAATTGTGTTTTTGAGTTGAAGTCAACCACACACAGTCACTTTATTTAACCCCAGATGTACCCAAATGTAAATGTCCTGCGTGTCAGCAGGGGAATAGAGAAACTTACTTCATTAGCTGGGGAACGAGAGGTGGAGGGTGCATCACAGTTAAACCAGGGCCAGCTAGCTGATGAGGGAATCGGTGATTGGGCCGCCTATAACAAAACATAATACCAATGAATCTTAAACACATGCGGCAACAGAACTGACTACACTGATACAAAAAGTTGACCAAATTAATTTGAATTAGCCAGTACTATTTGTGAAATGCAGAGAAAGATAATGCTATCAGAGATTTAACATGGACCACAGTTTCATTTAGATGCAGCACATAGTACTGTAAACAATTTTTGTGTGTGGATTGAAGAGGGAAGAAAATACCTTCGCTGGGGAGGGGGGGTCGCAGCCTGTGTCTGTAATGGTCCAGGATGGCACGGTTGGAGAAGGTGTCTTGATCCTGGCCACCTGACAACATATTATAGCACATTCAGTGAAATTGAAGACTTTAATGAAACAATGCACTTTATTAAGATGGAGTGAAATTTACCTTTGCAGCCGGTGAACAGCAGGGCGTTGCTGCATCACCCACACTCAAGGACATTCTGGTTGGGGGTGATCGAACCAGCTGTTGACATGAAAACCAATATCTCAGACAAAGTGGACAGTCTAGTAATGCTTCGGTGAGGACAGTGTGTATTCTGGAAGTGTATGTTGTTTCTGTTAGCTGTGAGGAAAAGTAGCATACGTTGCTCACTGCTGGAGACCTGCGTTGGGGTCTGGCTGTGGTCTCAGGTCGTCTGTCCACCTACACAATGAGAGAAAACATGATACCAATTAGGCTTTAATCATGGTCCAGGATGGCACAGTTGGTGAAGGTGTCTTGATCCTGGCCACCTGACAACATATTATAGCACATTCAGTGAAACTGAAGACTTTAATGAAACAATGCACTTTATTAAAATGGACTGAAATTTACCTTTGCAGCCGGTGAACAGCAGGGGGTTGCTGCATCACCCACACTCAAGGACATTCTGGTTGGGGGTGATCGAACCAGCTGTTGACATGAAAACCAATATCTCAGACAAAGTGGACAGTCTAGTAATGCTTCGGTGAGGACAGTGTGTATTCTGGAAGTGTATGTTGTTTCTGTTAGCTGTGAGGAAAAGTAGCATACGTTGCTCACTGGAGACCTGCGGTGGGGTCTGGCTGTGGCCTCAGGTTGTCTGGCCACCTACACAATGAGAGAAAACATGATATCAATTAGGCTTTAATCATTACAGTTACACAGGTCACCCACTGAATATCCATTAGATATATGTTTGAGAATAGCTTGAATTTGTCCAACTACCATTATTATTTGTATCAATGCACATTTTTAGAAGTCTACGCAGTATGTAAGCCTGAAATAATACATAATTGATAAAATGTGAACCACTCAAATTACCTTCTTGTGCTTTGGAGGGGTCTGGCAGTCCACTGGGCAAGACAGATGAGAAGGAGACACTTCCTCCATAGCACTTAATGCTGTGCTGCTGAACCAGACTGGGTTCAGTGGAAAGAAGCACTCCTCCACCTGTGAAACAAAGAGCAAAATCCACTGACAATATGTCATATCAAATACATAAATTACACAATAATAACCAATTAAGATATTTTAAGAAATATAAAAAACAACAAAAAAACAAACAAACCTGCTGCTGAGCCATCCTGGTCTGGGCTGAACCCTTGGACTTGGAAGGTTCACCAGGCTGGCTCGTCTGAAATGAAAAATAGTATTGCATTGCATTAAACAAATTGTAAACGACTTAAGAAAAATTTTCACGCACTCTCATACACACATTCCACTGTAAAAATTACCTTGCGGCAATGACTGGCTGGCTGCCACTGAAAGGGGTCAGGTGACCGTGGAGCGGGGGCCTCTCCCCTCACAACCAGTTTAGGAGAGAATTTCCTAACTGGTGGTGAAGGCCTGGGAGAGACCTGGGGTGCTGGTGGTGGTGTCTCCAGTTGCTGCATGGTGGCTGACCACAGCAAATGGACGAGGATCCCCATCCCATCATGATCGCTCAGATGGACCTGCAGAAATTACATAACCAAATTCATTTACAGACAAAGTTTTACCCACAAAAAGCAGCTGCTGTCAAACATTTCTTTTTCCACACAAGGACATTCTACTTACACCATCACTGCTCCACAGCTGCAGCCGGTCATGGGGGAAGTACTCCACAGCTGAGAAGTACCGCACACCTAAAAAAATAAAATCATTCAGTATAATCTCCATGCATGTAATTGTGACTTTTTACTCATTACTACACCTCAATGCATATTGCATTTTAAAAACGTAACTCCATTTAATCTAAGAGTCTTTTTACATACCCATGCGTGCTGAAACACGGTGGTATTCCTGACGAAGGAGGTCCTGGTAAGACACTTCACAGTTCAGGCGGGGAGGGAAGTCAACAACAAAAACCTGTAGAAAACAAAAACATGTTCATTTCATCTGTCATCATTTCATCACATCCAATTACAATACATAAACATTATGATTTAAAAGTTAATTCAATCTAATTCGACTAGCTAATGTACTATTGCTAATACTATTAAGAATGAAGATTGAAGCAGGCCATGAAAAAGCTTACGTTGGGCCAGCGGCTGCGAATGCCGATGAGGAGCTTGGTGTAGTCGGCGGCAGCCTCCTCGATGGTCCTGCTGGCTGTCAGGTTGTTGCTAGGCGCCAGAAGACAAACGGCGTCAGGGATCCGAGGAACCACAGCATTCAGCACCTCGGTCCGCAGGGCAGAGGCAGCAGCCCCTGGGGTCGACATGAAGCCAAAGGAAAAGGGTTCCTCTGGCATCTGGACCAAACCATCTACAATGGCTCGTAGATGGGAGTCTCCGACAATCAGAACAAACTGCAACAACAAACATAACTTCTTTAGCAACAAAGTCATCAACCCCTCTCAACATCAGCTGTTTGCTTCATTAACTGGACAACAATAATACCTTCTTGTCAGGAGACTCAGGTGGCATGACCAATTTGTGTCTGTGCCCAGTGAAGGCTGAAACTGGCCATGGCAGCACTCTGTGGCGGTAGCCAGTACCGCGGCCTGTAAGGAAATAAACAAAACAAATAATGTAAAAAGTTAATGAATCAAGCAAACCTGAAAATAAACGTAAACTAACAGAAGCAGTTTATAAGCTTTAACCAACAGAATATGAATTAATGATTAATTACTTTAGTTATAACTTGAAGATAAAATAAGTGGATACTCACGTGCACGAAAGTCGGCACGCACATCATCCAATCTCCAGAACTGTGCACCTGGGAGTGATGTTCCAAAGATCTGAAGATAGATAATCAAGACATTAATCCTAACACAGTCTGGACAGTCTTGCAATGTCTCAATTTATACAAAGTCTGTTGTTCAAAACAAGTTTCTGTGTGTGTGTCGGTTGTGATGAGAACATACGCTGTTAACTGGAGATCGGGAGCAGGGGGGTTGGGTCTCCATGGTCCTTGACCCACCATCCGGTGGGGACTCTGCCTGGTCGAGCTTCCTCCATCGCAGCTTCGCCGCCTGGGAACGCCTCCCCTTCCTCGGCATCCTGCTGGAGACAACTCAGACAAAAGAGCTACTGCACAAAATTAGAGGATTCAAAAATAACTGTCTGCTGTATTATAATATCTAATATGTAAACAGGAAGGATAGAGTAGAGATAAGGTGACAGAGAGAAAGATGTTTTTAGATGTATGTGGAAGATGATGATGAAACTCCAGGAATCTCAACGACGATCTCCAAATGCTGCCAACAAGCGGTTTGTAAATCTCTGACCGTGACCAAAGGGAACCTGCAATAAGAAACAAGCTAGGGGCATTACGGACACTTCTTAGACATCTTTTCATGCTATGTGTGTGTGCACCCACCTAACTTCAGCAAATATACCAGTAGTAAGTATGAACATGCACAAGCAAAAAATGTAATATTTGTAGTATTAACTGTGTTAATTTACCACACTGAAAGTTAGTTTTTAAATCTGATGTCTACTAGTTTGGCCAATAATGAATGAATGAATTTGTTTAAAGGAACATGTCTATAAAAAACACACAGACGCACACCAGAACACACCATTCTCCATTAACAAAAGCATTATATTTACTTATTTGACATAAAACACTTTGCCTCACTAGACAGTCTAAATACTCATTCTACTACAGGGATCAGCAACCTTTGTGACATGGGGTGTGATTTTATTGTATCAATATAGGCCACATATTTTTTGAAGATATGTTCCTGTTATTCACAAAAAACTGGTTCCTATTTCAAAACACTGCTTTTCAGAAACGTGTAGAAAATATGTAGCAACCGCATACTGCACTGGGAACATTTAAAAAAGTATTTATTATATCAGAATGAAACAGCCACGACATTTCAACCACATGTACAAACCCTGGACACAAGTGACAAACAGCCAATCATTGAACAGCTGTGTGGTCTGGTTGCAGCGTCATCTCCAGGTGTGTTCATTAACAACACAACATATATGTATGAGATGAGATGTATGAGAACGTGAGCGCTGCAGGAGCGGAGACTATAAACAAAACGGCACGTCAGTCTGGCCCAACTCTGAAGCAGGTGGTAATAATGAGACCGGCCGCTCTCTTTCAAAATAAATGCACAAAACGTCCCCGGCGGTGAGCCATTTAGGTGGCGGTGCCAGGTGTCGCTGGGCGACGTGCCAAAGGTTGCCGAACCCTGTACCCCTGTACAGCCATCTTAAATCACTGTTTTCTTAAATGGAGTCTGGCAGCTATCACACATAACGGCAACAGGTGACTGTAAATGAGCGCCTGGCCCAACTATTAAGCAGGTGGTAATAATGAGACCGCTCTCTCTCCAGCTCTCCTTTCAAAATAAATGCACAAAACGTTCCCGGCAGTGAGCCATATAGCGGTGCCAGGTGTCGCTGATAATGCGGCGACGTGCCATCTTAAATCACTGTTTTCTTAAATGGAGTCTGGCAGCTATCAAACATCTTAGTCAAAATCGAAAATGACTTATCTGTGTAGAAATCATATGTACAATTGTTTTAAGCAAGCACAATAACTTGAACCAACAGAAGGAAATATGAAAACATAAATTAACCGAGTTTGAGTTCAGACGTTCGCACATTTTCCCGTCGTTTGAGCGGCTGTAATATTCTTGCACAACCAACTGAACATATTTGAATGTTTTTCAGGCAATTGCAGTCGAAACACGATAGAGTCACGTCAAACATAATCCCACAATTTCGGACTAGCAGTGACGTTCTGGTACTGCTGTGTGTTCTAGCTAATG
Source organism: Chelmon rostratus (assembly GCF_017976325.1). NCBI lineage: Eukaryota > Metazoa > Chordata > Actinopteri > Chaetodontiformes > Chaetodontidae > Chelmon > Chelmon rostratus. The sequence continues at coordinate 1,059,004 of NC_055679.1, forward strand.
CTCTGATGCTAGCAAGTTAAAAAGACAAAGCGTATTCTTACCTCTGATGCGATCAAAGGGGAAGAGCAGAGCCGCGGAGGGGTTTTATATGACCGCGCCTAACAACAAACTCGCGTGAATCAAACTTACCAATAGGACTCGTCTTGTATTGACTGTCAAATCAGATGATGGATGGCCTGTACACGTCATTCCTGTTTGCCTGACAACAGCTGGAGAACAGTGTTTTACGAACCAGCCGAAATTCTCGTAAATTCTTGGACGTCCCGCAAGATGTGTGTGCGTGCTGTGCGTCGGTAAAACTTAACACAAAGCCCAACAATTAAAAAGCACATGCATGCTCCTGTCCTTGTAGGATTGCGCATACTCCAATGCACAAATACTGAAGGTGAAATAAAGAAACGATCTGTTAGTCTAAGAGTGATCACTAATTTTAATGGCCTATTATTTATGACTTTGTTATTACGCCAGGCTCGCTCCGCCAGCGTGAGCTCGCGCGCCGGAGTAGCGTGAGGTCGCGCGCTGGCACGCGCTGCTGGGGGAGCAGCAGCAGAATACAGGACTGTGAATTACTGAAGTGTCCTTTGAACATATTTTCTATCAGCAATTATGTGTAAATATTAAAGTTGATGGCGTTCACGCGTGTCTCCCACATAGCCAATTTTCAACCTTCTCAGTGCCAGTGTTTCTGTGGCTTTCTCGTGTCTGTCTCTGTTGATCACCTCAGCTGACGGAGCTAACAGCTAACGGCGCTAATAGAGCTAACGGCGCTAACGCTAACAGAGCTAACGGTGCGAACATTTCTAATAGAGCTAGCAGAGCTAACGGCTCTAATGTTAACGGCAGTAATAGCGCTAACGGAGTTAACAAGGGGGCGGGGGATGGGGTTTTCATTATGCATTTGTCTGTGTGTGTGTCTACATGGAGATGTGTCTGGTATATGTGTCTGAATGTGTGTGTGTGTGTATGTGTGTGTGTGTGTGTTTGTCTGTGTGGATATGTGGGGCTCAGCAGGCTTTAGCTCAGAGGTTGCCATGAAATAGCTGTAGGGGCCAGTGACTCGGTGCATTGCCCCTTGTCCCTAATAATAATAATAAGAAGAAGAAACGCGCAAGATAACGATAGTGACTATCGTTATCGCCCCGAGTCACTGGCCCCAACAGCTATGAAATAGCTGCAAGTGTGTCTGTCTGCTTGAACTACATATTTATCAAACTGTCCCTCGTATTTTGAACAAGCAGCTCAACCAGTTCCTACATGGAGATGTGTCTGGTATATGTGTCTGAATGTGTATGTGTGTGTGTGTGTTTGTCTGTGTGGATATGTGGGGCTCAGCAGGCTTTAGCTCAGAGGTTGCCATGAATTAGCTGTAGGGGCCAGTGACTCGGTGCATTGCCCCTCCCTAATAATAATAATAAGAAGAAGAAACGCGCAAGATAACGATAGTGACTCGGGGCTTTGCCCCGAGTCACTATCGTTATCGTCCCGAGTCACTGGCCCCAACAGAAGAAGACAGAACAGAAGAAACACGCAAGATAACGATAGTGACTCGGGGCAAAGCCCCGAGTCACTATCCCCACCTGCTGATAATTATCCCCACCTGCTGATAATTACCTCTCTACCTCTCCCACTTTTTACCTATTCCTGTTCCTGTTTCTTCCGAACAACTTGCGATTGTGTCAAAACCGTAGCTGATATCAAAAAACCGATTACACTGTGAGATGCGGACAAGTCTGGGCCAGATGTACATGTGTTTTATGTCCAGAGAAAACTGACAAAATGGCCGATTTAAAAAGACACTGTCCGGCAGGCTGCGACTCAGAGAACAGGAGTTTGTATTGTATGCAGTGAGATTTGGGTTCGGCGAACCTCCTGAACTAAGTCCTCTGGTGAGAGAACCGTACCTCCGATCAGATTGTACTATAGATCATCGGACTCCCGAGACCTTCCTGAGTCCGACCATCTCCTCGTTTTATTCCTGAGACAACAACTTTTCGTTTTATGGCGATCTAAAGACAGGAGGCATTTCTGCTTTGCTCACAAAACAGCTCTGAATTTTAACATGGGACTTAATGGGAGAACAGGAGGGCGCTGGCTGCACAAAACGTCTCACTATTTAAATTCAGTAAGTCTCTCGGCTTTTTTGAGGACATCACACGAAAGAGGACAAGTTTGTCTACAAAAGATCCCAAAATTATGCGTGTAGAGTGTAATTTGTGGCCGTAGCGACGAGAAAAAGAGAAGATTTTCAGATCGTTTTTAGACTCTGTGCCACTCTAGCACGCACTCTAGCACGAACATTCCGCGCAATACACACCCATTATAATCTCAAAATTTCCCGCCAAACGATCACTGTCATTGAACAGTGACTGATCAAAAACTATAGGACCAATCAAAATGTGGATGAACACACCAATAGACCAGACTTGGGTCTACATTTTAAAGTTGAAATGAAGTCTCTCGGTGAATGTATGCCTGAGCTACAGATGTTTGAAAAACTCCAATTTCAATCTTGTTTTTTTCGCCCGTCCCATTCATTTCTTATGGGAAATTTATCGCAGTTTTTCGCGTCTTACGACGCGAAAAACTGCGATAAATTTGAGAAAAGTAATAGCACACCGATCCCGAACAATACGCACGTTTTGATATATAATTTGCGAGGGTTTTCTCAAAGCTGTGGGACGAGTTTGAGGACGAAAACTTGGAGGAAGATGAAAAATAATAATAAGAAGAAGAAGAAGAAACGCGCGGGATAGTAATAAGTGACTCGGGGCTACGCCCCGAGTCACTGGCTCCTGCAGCTATTTCATAGCTGTAGGAGCCAGTGACTCGGGACGTTGCCCCGTGTCCCTAATAATAAGAAGAAACGCGCGGGATAGTAATAAGTGACTCGGGGCTACGCCTCGGAGCGTGCCCCGTGTCCCTAACTAGAAAATTCCCCCTGGGAAATTTTGAAAGGGACACGGGGTGCGTTTGAGCCGACAAAATTATCTACGTTTTAAAGTTTGAATGAAGTCTCTAGGAGAAACTATGGCGAAGCAGCGGACAATTGAAAAAGGCTGCAATGTGAGAAAACGGCAGATATCAGAGGTAGTCAGTCCCTGATTAATGAATTGCTCTCAGCTGTGTTTCTGTGGCTTTCTCCTTGTCTGTCTCTGTTGATCACCTCAGCTGTCTGTGTCTGCTTCTCTCCTCTGCTTCATGTCTCTGTTAACATGAATTAATGAACTGAATCAATAAACATGAATGGAGCTAATGCTAACGGAGCTAACAGAGCTAACACTAACGGAGCGAACAGCTAACGGTGCGAATAGAGCTAACAGCTCTAACGCTAACAGAGCTAACTGTGCTAACAGAGCTAATAGAGCTAACGGCGTTAACAAGGGGGCGGGGGGATGGGGTTTTCATTATGCATTTGTCTGTGTGTGTGTGTTTATGTATCTGTCGTTGTGTGTGACTGCGTATGTGTGTGTCTTCGTCTGTTTCTGTGGCTTTCTCCTTGTCTGTCTCTGTTGATCACCTCAGCTGTCTGTGTCTGCTTCTCTCCTCTGCTTCATGTCTCTGTTAACATGAATTAATGAACTGAATCAATAAGCATGAATGGAGTTAATGCTAACAGAGCTAACAGAGCTAACACTAACAGAGCTAACACTAACGGAGCTAACAGCTAACGGTGCGAATAGAGCTAACGGCGCTAACGCTAACAGAGCTAACTGTGCTAACAGAGCTAACAGAGCTAACGGCGTTAACAAGGGGGCGGGGGGATGGGGTTTTCATTATGCATTTGTCTGTGTGTGTGTGTTTATGTATCTGTCATTGTGTGTGACTGCGTATGTGTGTGTCTTCGTCTGTTTGTGTGTGTGTGTCTGCTTGAACTACACAAGCAGCCCAACCAGCTCCAACATGGAGATGTGTATAGTATATATGTGTCTGAATGTGTGTGTGTGCGTGTGTGCCTGTGTAACTTCTGCCCCACCTGCTGATAATTACCTCTGCACCTCTCCCACTGTTTACCTGTTCCTGTTCAGTTTTGACGTGCTGTTTTTAATCACTTTTTAGCTGTTGGTTAGCCCTTTTTGTGTGTGCATTTGTGTGACTACTGTCTCAACCTCTTTGGCAAAGAGCTTTCTGAAGCTGAGTTTAACTGCTTGTTGGACAGAGATTGTTTTCAAACAATGCCCTTGTTTTGACTGAGCTCGTTAAGATAATCATTCTCAGGCTGGTTGTCCTGCAGATGTGTGTGCGTGGGTTATTGACCGGTGTGTGTGTAAATGACAGTTGCACCTGTTAAACTCCTCCCTTGAAAAGCGGCTTTTTCGCTGTCGGTTTCTTCCGAACAACTTGCGATTGTGTCAAAACCGTAGCTGCTATCAAAAAACCGACTACACTGTGAGATGCGGACAAGTCTGGGCCAGATGTACGTGTGTTTTATGTCCAGATATTTTTTAGAAAAATGACAAAATGGTCGACTTAAAAAGACTCTGCGACTCAGAGAACAGGAGTTTGTATTGTATGCAGTGAGATTTGGGTTCGGCGAACCTCCTGAACTAAATCCTCTGGTGAGAGAACCGTACCTCGTATCAGAGTGTACTATAGATCATCGGACTCCCGAGAACTTCCTGAGTCCGGCCATCTCCTCGTTTTATTCCTGACACAACAACTTTTCGTTTTATGGCGATCTAAAGACAGGAGGCATTTCTGCTTTGCTCACAAAACAGCTCTGAATTTTAACATGGGACTTAATGGGAGAACAGGAGGGCGCTGGCTGCACAAAACGTCTCACTATTTAAATTCAGTAAGTCTCTCGGCTTTTTCGAGGACATCACACGAAAGAGGACAAGTTTGTCTACAAAATGAGCCCAAAATTATGCGTGTAGAGTGTAATTTGTGGCCGTAGCGACGAGAAAAAGAGAAGATTTTCAGATCGTTTTTAGACTCTGTGCCACTCTAGCACGCACTCTAGCACGAACATTCCGCGCAATACACACCCATTATAATCTCAAAATTTCCCGCCAAACGATCACTGTCATTGAACAGTGACTGATCAAAAACTATAGGACCAATCAAAATGTGGATGAACACACCAATAGACCAGACTTGGGTCTACATTTTAAAGTTGAAATGAAGTCTCTCGGTGAATGTATGCCTGAGCTACAGATGTTTGAAAAACTCCAATTTCAATCTTGTTTTTTTCGCCCGTCCCATTCATTTCTTATGGGAAATTTATCGCAGTTTTTCGCGTCTTACGACGCGAAAAACTGCGATAAATTTGAGAAAAGTAATAGCACACCGATCCCGAACAATACACACGTTTTGATATATAATTTGCGAGGGTTTTCTCAAAGCTGCGGGGCGAGTTTGAGGACGAAAACTTGGAGGAAGATGAAAAATAATAAGAAGAAGAAGAAGAAGAAGAAGAAACGCGCGGGATAGTAATAAGTGACTCGGGGCTACGCCCCGAGTCACTGTCTCCTGCAGCTATGAAATAGCTGTAGGAGCCAGTGACTCGGGACGTTGCCCCGTGTCCCTAATAATAATAATAAGAAGAAGAAACGCGCGGGATAGTAATAAGTGACTCGGGGCTACGCCCCGAGTCACTGGCTCCTGCAGCTATTTCATAGCTGTAGGAGCCAGTGACTCGGGACGTTGCCCCGTGTCCCTAATAATAAGAAGAAGAAGAAGAAGAAACGCGCGGGATAGTAATAAGTGACTCGGAGCGTGCCCCGTGTCCCTAATAAGAAGAAGAAGAAGAAGAAGAAGAAGAAGAAACGCGCGGGATAATAATAATGGTTAACGCTTGGCATGAAAAAGTAAATAGATAACAAAATCAGTTTTGCCATTGGGAGGAACGCCTGGATCAGTTGTAGAAAAAAAAACATAATTAATGTCAAGTTCTTTATGTGTGTGAATCGTTTCAAGAAAAAGAAGGAGAGATAATTATCTTGTTGATGGTTGTGGTTGGCATCAGCAGCTTGGTCTGCATCTCCTCTGCTGGGGCTGGCATCCTCCGCTACAAAAAAGCAAGTAGAAGATTAAATACAACTGTTTCAGTGTGACGGTTTTGACTGTAGAGTATCATTTGTTTCATGTTTCACATCAATTCAGAAAGAGAACAACTGAGTGATCCAAAACTGGACTTAACCTAATATTTGCTTTTACCTGAATGTCCTCTTTTGTGGTTCAGCCTCCTCCCTAACATCGCTGTCCCTATCCAGTCTGCATCTGCAGGATTTATCATCACAGCAACTCTGTGGCACTCAAGAAACCTGCTGCAGTTGCAGTTTCCTGTCTTGAACACGGCACTGTCCTTATCATCTTACTGTCTCATATTTCTGACCCAAAATAAATACATAAATAAATACATAAATAAATAAATACAGTTGCACCACTAAGACTTGATTTGTAACATTATGTAACATACAATGATTGTTATTTCCAGCCAACACATACCACCGTGATGTCATCATTAATGTGTACAGAAAAATGGATTCTCATGAAACAAAAAGACAATTAAAAATAAAATTACATGCACCCTTTGAGCATGCTCAGACACTGATACAACATATGGAAAATAAACTTTGGTCAAGCAGCCAGGCAGAAGTGGAGGGACAGCCGTTACCGGACCTGTACAGGCCGTCGGCCGACACCATCACTCTCCACTATCCACTCAGCTACCAGATGCAACATGAAGACATAAGTGTAGCAAAACCCCAGGAATGAATTGTATGTGGTAACCCACATAAAGAAAAACATATAAATGTAAATAAAATAAATGCACCCAGAGTACATCCACAAAAGCTAGAAATACATGCATGATCGGCTAGCAAATGTAATTACATACATATATTTTGCAGACAGAAGACAAACATTTAAGACTTAATAAGTGTTGGCTGGAGAGGCTATTAGCCAGTCAAAATACAAAACACAGGACTGTGATAGCTATAGTATGTTTGAAGAACACCTGACTGAACACATTTATCAGGTTGTGAAATGTAAATGTGATCAATCAGAGTATTCTTGTCTGTCGTGGATTCTGTAACTAATTGAGTGTAACCTCTGGATTGAAACAAATCTCTAATACTTTTTTTTCCTTTTGAGAGGAGATCCTCATTGAAGTCACCACAAACAACAATTGGCTGATGATTCATTAAATCCAATGAGTCCAAGAGGCTTTTCAAGTTTGGTAAGAATGTTTGCAAACCAAAATCTGGTGGCTTGTACACAGTCGCTATGAGTAGTTTGACTGGCGCCTCAATCTTTAAAACAACAAATTCCAGGTCTGTAACATCTTGCATGTACCTACGAGCCTCTGCTTGAACATTGCTCTTAGAATACACTGCAACTCCACCTCCAGCTTTTTTTGCCATGTCCACACAGCTGTTGTAAGACATCTGTCTGCTGCGTGTGAACATGGTGTATCCCTCCAGATGGAAAGTTGGGGATACAGAGGACCCTGACAGATGTGTCTCTGTCAAACACAACACATCTGCCAACCTGAGTTCATGATGGGCTTTCAGGTCCACAAAATGAGATGGAAGTCCTTGTGTGTTGTGGTGGATAATAGTCACAGTCTGAAGTGATTGGTCCATTGATTTAAAGTGGTGCAACAGTGGTCTGGCTCTCTGGAAATATGCATGACTCATATTTTCCAGAGCTGTCGTGATTTGAGGGTCAGAGAATATCTTTTTCTCATCAAAGTCTGTGATGGTGAGACCTTGAAGTGAAGTTGTGCGGCTGAGCGCAACATATGCCATTCCTGGCTCAAACACATGCTTTAAGCTCACAACCGCTGACGTCATTGTCATGCCTTGCACTTTGTGGGCTGTACATGCAAAGGCCAACTTTAGTGGGAACTGACGTCGAACAACTCCTTTCTTGCTGCCAAGTCTCTCCTCAGACCTCTCGATATAGACCAAGTTATCTGAGGGTCCCAGGATCTTTTTGCGGAATGTCTGTCCTGCTGTGGGATTGTCCAGCTGCAGTCCAATCAGCCTCACGGCTTTTGGTGCACTTTGACTCGTCACAATGTGTGAGATTGTTCCAAACGTCCCGTTGACAATCCCATCCTCTACATTGAGATTCCTGGTCAACATAACGCGTACTCCTTGAGCAGCCATTATGTTGTCAGGCAAGTCTCTTCTGTTGCCCTTGATGTTGTTGTCCAGGATCGCCATGTTGCCTGTTCTGGGGTCTTTTCTATAATCCTCAGCTGCAATGTCAATGAAATCCTGGTGAAGAGAGGGCACAGTGACTGTATTGTGACTGTCGACCTCTTTGTTTGTGGCGTAGATGTGTAGCCTATCTGCCGGACAATCCTTTGCGTCAGCCACAGCCTGTGTGAGCAACTCCCTGTCTTCACTGCTCAAAGGATCCTGCTTTTGCTTCACTCTGAGGCGGTTCAGAAGTTCAGCAAAAACTCGATCGTCTTTCTGTCGCATGATCTCTGTCAAGTTGGCCATTTTGAAGTTGTCTCTCCAGAGATCAAACTGATTGTCCTCGTACACACAGAGTGGCTTGGCTCTACTTAAGGGTGGCAGTTGGTAAAAGTCACCTACAGCAAGGACAGACATTCCTCCAAATGGTTTCCTGTTTCCTTTAATCTGCTGAAATCGCCAGTGGACATAGGCAAACAGCTCTTTGGAAACCATGGATATCTCGTCGATGATGAGAATCTCAGCATTGGACAGTGCTGCTCTGACTTCATCGAGTGCATTTCCAAGGCCCTGATATGGTGGCTTTAAGGTCCTTGGGAGCTTGAGGATGGAGTGCAACGTTTTGCCTGAGATGTTGAAGGCTGCTGTGCCAGTGAAGGCGGTCAGCAGCACGGCAGGCTGGGACATGTCAGCTTGGTCCCGGAATCTGGGGAGCTCACGCAGAATCCGAGTTGCCTCCTGATGAATGCACTTGATGACATGTGACTTGCCACATCCAGCTCCTCCAGACACAAAATAATAAAATGGTTCTGGATTGAAGCCCCACAGGCGATGGAGGCACCACTGACGCACACTGTAAAAGATGGATGCCTGTGTCTCATTCAGACCTTGATACAATTTTCTCACAAAGTCTGGACTCAACTGTGGTGCGTCTACTCTTGGCATGGAGTCCCTGCTATATCTTTGGACTTCATAGTCAGGGATGGCGTCTTCTTCATCCTCTGTCGGTATGGCTTCACGCTGGCCGAGACACTCCAACCGGTCCACTTCTACTTCTGGTGCAAAGGTGTTCCAAGCGTTAATAACTGGACCGTACTGCTGATACTGTTGGAATGCTTCGTCAATTTTTTTGCCTTGTCCTTCATATCGCTTCATGTTGTAATCCACGATCTCTCGGACGGGCCTTCCCCACCTATTTGCACATTTGTAAAACTCTTCATATGTGGGATAATCCTTGTCTTTCAGCTCATTATCTGACCTGTGAGGGAAGTAAAGTTTCAGCAGCCGTCTGAAGTACTTCTCTGGTGTTTTCTTCTCTGAGAAGCGAGTGAATCTGATGACTGCTGGTTTGCCTCCAGATCTCTTCGCAATGAACCCTTTGCCATTTTGGAGGGGTATAGCACTTTGGCGTTCTATTGCCTGGCTGTATACTACCCTGTACTCTGATGCAAACTCAGCCAGACACATTCCGTTAAACTGTGGACTAACAGGTCTGTTGATGTATTTGTCTGGCAATCCTGACATCCACACCTCCTCTGAATCTGGTGCCATGCCCTTCAATCTGGTAATGGGATGGCTCATTTTTAGACCATCCTCATCGGTTTGAATAAACACACAAGAGCGGGAGCACTTTTTTAGGGGTAAACTACAAGTGCGAGCCACAGCCTCTTGAGCGCTGACTTCTCTGTGTTTGGCATAAGCCTGCATAATCTGTTTCATCTCGGCAGACTCATTGACGTTGGACTTTTTAATGTCTTTAACGACTGAGTTAAGGAAATCCGTCATCTCGTGCTCTGGTTTGGTGACATATGACATCATATACATTACGCAACTGTAATCATCTATTATGTATTGTATGTCCATGTTGGCGTTCCAAGCTCGGAGCAGGTCTGGATTGTAGGCATTGATCCAGCAGTCGTTTGGATGACGCTTCAGCATTACCACGTTGCCACTGCTCAGATGTTGAACATGTTTCATGTACTCCTCGTGTTTTATGTTGCAACGGTCGAGCAGATCTGACAAGCTTGTGAATGAGGAGTTTGGATCCATGAGCAAGTCTCTAATTGGCTGAAGCTTTGCCTTAGCGTCCTTTTGCAGCTTTGCGACCTTTCTCTTATGCTCCTGTAATTGTTTGGACAAATCTTTGATGTCTTTGTCTTTGCTATCTGAAACAACAGGCATGGTGATCCATGTGTCCGTCATTGGGAGTTTAGGGAAGCCAAATCTGCAGGAAACATTACCTTTTCTACACGACTTTGAGTGTTTCCGGCTGTGCATCTGAACCTCGGATACAATTTTGTGAAGTTCGGGGTCTGTCTTGGGGTCAGGCGTCTTGCACGTTATGTATTTGTCGATGAACTTGTAGATGTTTGATTCAAGATCATCTCCAAACACGGGGGCATCTTTAATCCAGACCAGCATGTGAATGTGTGGGCTTCCCCTGGCTTGAAATTCCACACGATAAAAGTAATCCAATACCTCACCAATGGGCTGTGCTGGTGAGAGGATTAGGTTTGTCATCAGAGCATCTACTCTCTTTTCAAACATGCGCATAACTGTGACAGGGTTGCTGCGCAGAATGTCCCATTTAGCATTCCAGTCGAGCTCTGAAAACTCCACCAGTTCACCCTGCTGAGCTATAATGACCTCTATGACTTCAGGCCATCTCATCTCAGCAGCAGAGAACGTCAAAAAGAATGTCGGTTTGCCTAATTGTCTGAGCATAGCGTGGACGTCTTTCAGTGTTTTGTTCCAATAAGCTGGAGTGCCTCTGAGGGGTTGCATGAATCGTGTTGCCTCTTTAGTCTGAATGAGTCTTTCCAGCTCTTCTTTGTCTTGGAGCATGGAGTTATTAATTTTGCGGCCATCTCTAGTCCTAGATTTTCCTTTGCGCATTTGAATAGACATACTGTTCCTGGCTATGTTTGTCTCTGTAACAAACTGGGCAAAGAAAAGATAGCTTTGGTCTTCGGCAAACCTTGTATCTGCAGAAAGCAGCCTAGCATTGAAGTACATGCTGGGGGACAGTTTGATTGTTCTATCTTCGTCTAAGGTGTTCTGTCCTGTTGGAAACTGCACAGGAAAGGCCATGGCTTCTAGTTTTGGTATGGCGAAGAAACCTACTGGTTTGTTGCCTTGGGCAGGTGCAATACTGAATACACCATCACCATACGAAAGGATTTCCTGTGCAATGTCTGGAGGCTGCATGCAGGTGTCCAGAGCCAGACCAGGTCTCAGCTGCTCCTTATCTTCCTCTGCTTCCTTGGGCTGCTCACTCTGCTCCGTCTGTGCTGCTGCATTGGACTGGTCTGGCTCATTTTGGCTGTTGAACACCTCCTCTAGGTCTATGTCGGTGTCAATATTTTCCCCCGCATCACTGTGCTGCTCTGGCTGCGCGGCAACAACAGTGTTGTGCTGTGAGTCTTCTTTGTCGGCTGACTCATCAGCTTGTAGGCTCTCATAAGTGGCACTGTCATCAATAGACACATTTTTATACTCCGAGTGTAGCTGTTTGAGTTTAGCCAGGCCAGCTAGCACATTCTTCATGTTGACAGTGTAGAAGTGCTGGTGGCCTTTGTATCGAATGCGTCTCTTTAGTTTTACTTGCAGTAGCTGTGCTTCAGTGTTGGGCCTTGGGAGACTGTTCACAACTGTTTCCATCTCGGATGGAACACACACAACAGCTCCGTGTACAGCTCTCTGTTGTCCTTTTGGCAGAGCGATTATTTTAGCAAAAGGCAGGATTTTAGCAATGAGCTGCCTTTCAAGCACATTAAGTATAGCCAATTCTGGGGGTATTGGTGCTAACTCTAGATTGTTTGCTACTGCAATGGGTGGCATTCTGCCTCTGTTCAGGTGGTTGTCGCAGTTGTGGCAGATCCACTCCTGAAGTCTCTCTTGTGGAACAGAGCAGGGGGAAGAGCAGTCATCATCACAGAAATGAACATAGTTTCCTGTCAAGCATGCTGCTGCCATCTGAGTGTGTCTGCTATATTTGCCTCTTTTGCATAGCTTGACCTGATTGGGAAACATTGTTCTGTTACAGACAGTGCAAACATATGTGGGTCCATGTCCAATAGTCTCACGGAAGGCTGCTATGGCTGCTTCCATCACAGGATCCATCAGGGGCTGGGGAGGTTCCTGGTGATGGGTAACAATTTGTCTATATTTTCTTTTAATTCTCAGTGCTCTCTGAAACTTATAATGGATGTAAAGGGCAGTATTTGCAGCCAGTTTGGATTTTCTCTGCTGGCTAATGTGTTGTATGCATCGTAGTCTAAACTCTGGGTCATTATGATATTTTGTCTTAAATTGTTCCTTTTTTTTTGCCTGTAGCTCTGGTTGCCAGTGTACCTCATTGTCATGTACATTTTCTTATTTTTTTGGACTTCGAGATTCATGTTGTACCTCTGGGACATGTACATTTTCTTATTTTTTTGGACTTCCAGATTCATGTTGTACCTCTGGGACATGTACATTTTCTTATTTTTTTGGACTTCCAGATTCATGTTGTACCTCTGGGACATGTACATTTTCTTATTTTTTTGGACTTCCAGATTCATGTTGTACCTCTGGGACATGTACATTTTCTTATTTTTTTGGACTTCCAGATTCATGTTGTACCTCTGGGACATGTATTTTTTCTGTTTGCTTGGGAAAGCAGGATCCGTCTTGTACTTGTCTGTAATGTTCTGTTTCTGCTTGCTCCGGAAAGCAGGATCCGTCTTGTACTTGTCTGTAATGTTCTGTTTCTGTTTGCTCCGGAAAGCAGGATTTGTTGCATATTTTCTATTGCGTTTTTCCTTCATTTTTCTTTGAACTTCAGGATCTGCATAATAACGCTTGAATGACATTAGCCGTTTTTTGTGATGATGACTGTCTTGTGCAAATTTGGTTTTTGCAGTCTGATTTTTTTTCTTTCTAAATTCTGGACAGCTGGCATACTTGTTCTTCTGACGTTGGATTCTTCTTGTCCTCTTCAGTTCATGAGACAATGGTGCACAGTCATTTTTGTTGTCACTTGCATTCCGCCTTGCTTTTTTTCGTCGCTGTTTACTCAGCTTGGAGACATTTACTGTTTGTGGGACAACTTGTGGGATTGCTGAGGATGTGTTAGGGACGTCCAAACATTTGTCACTGATGCAAGCTGTCGGAACATCTTCTTGAGGTGGGGAGGGGACAATTTCATACTGGGTGTCTTTTGATTGTTCAAAGCGTTTACCGGAACCGACAGCTTCAAATAATACAGGCACAAACTCGTAGCTGGCATAATCTCCACGATTTTTAAACAGTTTGTCCAGGTGGTCAGCCAGGTCACTGAGTTGAGAGAAGGTAATCATGATTGCAGTTCCGTAGTGGTGTGGTAAGCCTGCTGCATTTCTTGTGTGTGAATCAAAGACTCCATATCTCCCTGATTTGTCACGGAAAACTGCAATGCACTCTGGAGTTATTATGATTAAAGCCAGGCTGACTTCTGCTGACAGACACTCTAGCTGTGTGGCAAGGGACAGCCCCCACTGCTCTCCTCCTGAACTGGGTGCTTTGGCTTTAAGGGGGCCTAGTCTGGGAACAGACATGTGGACGTCGTACATGTTTGTGTCTGTCAGCACTTGTTTTGGCATTTCCTCTAATGTCAGGTGGTTACTTTGGAATTTTTTGTCCAGAATTAGCTGTTGTTTAATTCCAATATAAAGTGAGTCTCCTGTTGCCAAAACTTTGTCAAGGGCAGTCGTGTTGAACTGACTGCCCTCATTCTGGTAAGCCAGGAAAGTCAGGGACATGCAAGTGCACTGGTGATTTCTGGAGAATTTTTTGTATCTGCTGTCACTCTGACTATGACTTGCCCTCACAGTTTGAACTTGTTGTTTCTCTGCCCTGGCTGTGACCTGAAATTATGTTATAAAAAGGATTGTTACCATTAGCATTACTCTGTTTTACATATTATTAGCACTGCTATTATTATTATTATTATTATAGCTGTGATAGTAGTATAAATAATGTATTTTAACTAATTTAATAAAGAAAAAGTAAACTAAGACTTTCTGTAACATTTTACAAGACCTTAAAGGGATAGTTTGTTGAAGTGGGGTTGTATGAGGTACAAATGGCCATTAAGTATAGTATCTGCAGTAGAAAGGTCTCTGCTGAGAACTCACCTGCAACTCACTCACCAGTCCTCCACACAGGCAGGCTCCTTGTCGAGCTGTATCACACTTCAGCTGTTTGGATCAGCAATGTGAGGAAGAGGTGGAGTGACACAGTATTGAGTGAGTTGCAGGTGAGTTGGTTAGTTACTTTTTTCTCCTCCAGGTGATGCATTGGAAATTTTCACTTTGTATCATACTTTGTATCATTAAACTGGTGTATTATTTTGAGGCAGTGAAAATATGTTGTCCCTCATTCACAGAGTAAACTGCCTGTGTCTTGGTGCAGCTTGATGTGCCAGTGTTTCTCAGTGGGAAGGTGGGCAGGAGACCTTTTTACTAGGGGTGGGCGATATGGCAAAAATATATCACAATACAGTGAAATCAGTAAACAGTAAAATCACAATCTTGATTTTATCACGATTTTTATACATTGATTTTAACTATTCTTGTTTATTGTTTTTTTTTACTATTTTGCTTGTTACTGAACAGTGCATTCCAATACAGCCCTCAAAAAAATAAAATATAACAGCATTTAGCACAAAGAACCTTTCTGAACAGCTCTGACTTAAAAAGGCTGGGCCATACCTCATGCGGCTAAACTCTCAACTCCATATTCAAGTCTGATTCGAAGCTGCCACATCAATGATATATGACAGAGCGCGTGACATAGAGCAGCTGCTTCAACGATACGTATGGAGTGGAAATGGACGCGTTGAGTCCAGCAGAGCTGTAACTGTGTGGAAAAGGGCCAATAGGTTGGTTGACTGCTGTGTTTAGCACTTCTACTACTTAAGTGGACTGAGGCAAATACTGTGGTCTGGCTAAAGAAAAAATACAATGCATCCATGCAAGAGCATAGAACAGCAATGGATAAAATATACTACAATCTGTCTGCTTGGGCAGATTGCTGACACGTTCTAATCGATCTAATATTGTCATATCTCACACCCCTACTTTCTACTACAGATAATATACTGGATGGCCATTTGTACCTCATACAACCCCACTTCAAAAAAGGTGAACTATCATTTTAAAATGTCAATATATTTAACAGCATGTTCGACAGTTTACTTAAACACATGTCTGTGTCATTTGATGATAATTAAATTAAGGCATCTTCCACACAATGATCAGTATTATTAGTAGTACTATAGTATCACACACACACACACACTTTGCATACTTATCTTTAACACACAAGGCCAGTTGAAGTACTTACCAAAAGAATAATATTGTTCATAAAACCTCTGTTCCAACTTACCAGTGATAAAACATGCCCGTCATTGTTAATTGTGTTTTTGAGTTGAAGTCAACCACACACAGTCACTTTATTTAACCCCGGATGTACCCAAATGTAAATGTCCTGCGTGTCAGCTGGGGAATAGAGAAACTTACTTCATTAGCTGGGGAACGAGAGGTGGAGGGTGCATCAGAGTTAAACCAGGGCCAGCTAGCTGATGAGGGAATCGGTGATTGGGCCGCCTATAACAAAACATAATACCAATGAATCTGAACACATGCGGCAACAGAACTGACTACACTGATACAAAAAGTTGACCAAATTAATTTGAATTAGCCAGTACTATTTGTGAAATGCAGAGAAAGATAATGCTATCAGAGATTTAACATGGACCACAGTTTCATTTAGATGCAGCACATAGTACTGTAAACAATTTTTGTGTGTGGATTGAAGAGGGAAGAAAATACCTTAGCTGGGGAGGGGGGGTCGCAGCCTGTGTCTGTAATGGTCCAGGATGGCACGGTTGGTGAAGGTGTCTTGATCCTGGCCACCTGACAACATATTATAGCACATTCAGTGAAACTGAAGACTTTAATGAAACAATGCACTTTATTAAGATGGACTGAAATTTACCTTTGCAGCCGGTGAACAGCAGGGGGTTGCTGCATCACCCACACTCAAGGACATTCTGGTTGGGGGTGATCGAACCAGCTGTTGACATGAAAACCAATATCTCAGACAAAGTGGACAGTCTAGTAATGCTTCGGTGAGGACAGTGTGTATTCTGGAAGTGTATGTTGTTTGTGTTAGCTGTGAGGAAAAGTAGCATACGTTGCTCACTGCTGGAGACCTGCGGTGGGGTCTGGCTGTGGCCTCAGGTCGTCTGTCCACCTACACAATGAGAGAAAACATGATACCAATTAGGCTTTAATCATGGTCCAGGATGGCACAGTTGGTGAAGGTGTCTTGATCCTGGCCACCTGACAACATATTATAGCACATTCAGTGAAATTGAAGACTTTAATGAAACAATGCACTTTATTAAGATAGAGTGAAATTTACCTTTGCAGCCGGTGAACAGCAGGGGGTTGCTGCATCACCCACACTCAAGGACATTCTGGTTGGGGGTGATCGAACCAGCTGTTGACATGAAAACCAATATCTCAGACAAAGTGGACAGTCTAGTAATGCTTCGGTGAGGACAGTGTGTATTCTGGAAGTGTATGTTGTTTGTATTAGCTGTGAGGAAAAGTAGCATACGTTGCTCACTGGAGACCTGCGGTGGGGTCTGGCTGTGGCCTCAGGTTGTCTGGCCACCTACACAATGAGAGAAAACATGATATCAATTAGGCTTTAATCATTACAGTTACACAAGTCACCCACTGAATATCCATTAGAAATATGTTTGAGAATAGCTTGAATTTGTTCAACTACCATTATTATTTGTATCAATGCACATTTTTAGAAGTCTACGCAGTATGTAAGCCTAAAATAATACATAATTGATAAAATGTGAATCACTCAAATTACCTTCTTGTGCTTTGGAGGGGTCTGGCAGTCCACTGGGCAAGACAGATGAGAAGGAGACACTTCCTCCATAGCACTTAATGCTGTGCTGCTGAACCAGACTGGGTTCAGTGGAAAGAAGCACTCCTCCACCTGTGAAACAAAGAGCAAAATCCACTGACAATATGTCATATCAAATACATAAATTATACAATAATAACCAATTAAGATATTTTAAGAAATATAAAAAACAACAAAAAAACAAACAAACCTGCTGCTGAGCCATCCTGGTCTGGGCTGAACCCTTGGACTGGGAAGGTTCACCAGGCTGGCCCGTCTGAAATGAAAAATAGTATTGCATTGCATTAAACAAATTGTAAACGACTTGAGAAAAATTTTCACGCACTCTCATACACACATTCCACTGTAAAAATTACCTTGCGGCAATGACTGGCTGGCTGCCACTGAAAGGGGTCAGGTGACCGTGGAGCGGGGGCCTCTCCCCTCACAACCAGTTTAGGAGAGAATTTCCTAACTGGTGGTGAAGGCCTGGGAGAGACCTGGGGTGCTGGTGGTGGTGTCTCCAGTTGCTGCATGGTGGCTGACCACAGCAAATGGACGAGGATCCCCATCCCATCATGATCGCTCAGATGGACCTGCAGAAATTACATAACCAAATTCATTTACAGACAAAGTTTTACCCACAAAAAGCAGCTGCTGTCAAACATTTCTTTTTCCACACAAGGACATTCTACTTACACCATCACTGCTCCACAGCTGCAGCCGGTCATGGGGGAAGTACTCCACAGCTGAGAAGTACCGCACACCTAAAAAAATAAAATCATCCAGTATAATCTCCATGCATGTAATTGTGACTTTTTACTCATTACTACACCTCAATGCATATTGCATTTTAAAAACGTAACTCCATTTAATCTAAGAGTCTTTTTACATACCCATGCGCGCTGAAACACGGTGGTATTCCTGGCGAAGGAGGTCCTGGTAAGACACTTCACAGTTCAGGCGGGGAGGGAAGTCAACAACAAAAACCTGTAGAAATCAAAAACATGTTCATTTCATCTGTCATCATTTCATCACATACAATTACAATACATACACATTATGATTTAAAAGTTCATTCAATCTAATTCGACTAGCTAATGTACTATTGCTAATACTATTAAGAATGAAGATTGAAGCAGGCCATGAAAAAGCTTACGTTGGGCCAGCGGCTGCGAATGCTGATGAGGAGCTTGGTGTAGTCGGCGGCAGCCTCCTCAATGGTCCTGCTGGCTGTCAGGTTGTTGCTAGGCGCCAGAAGACAAACGGCGTCAGGGATCCGAGGAACCACAGCATTCAGCACCTCGGTCCGCAGTGCAGAGGCAGCAGCCCCTGGGGTCGACATGAAGCCAAAGGAAAAGGGTTCCTCTGGCATCTGGACCAAACCATCTACAATGGCTCGTAGATGGGAGTCTCCGACAATCAGAACAAACTGCAACAACAAACATAACTTCTTTAGCAACAAAGTCATCAACCCCTCTCAACATCAGCTGTTTGCTTCATTAACTGGACAACAATAATACCTTCTTGTCAGGAGACTCAGGTGGCATGACCAATTTGTGTCTGTGCCCAGTAAAGGCTGAAACTGGCCATGGCAGCACTCTGTGGCGGTAGCCAGTACCGCGGCCTGTAAGGAAATAAACAAAACAAATAATGTAAAAAGTTAATGAATCAAGCAAACCTGAAAATAAAAGTAAACTAACAGAAGCAGTTTATAAGCTTTAACCAACAGAATATGAATTAATGATTAATTACTTTAGTTAGTTATAACTTGAAGATAAAATAAGTGGATACTCACGTGCACGAGAGTCGGCACGCACATCATCCAATCTCCAGAACTGTGCACCTGGGAGTGATGTTCCAAAGATCTGAAGATAGATAATCAAGACATTAATCCTAACACAGTCTGGACAGTCTTGCAATGTCTCAATTTATACAAAGTGTGTTGTTCAAAACAACTTTCTGTGTGTGTGCCGGTTGTGATGAGAACATACGCTGTTAACTGGAGATCGGGAGCAGGGGGGTTGGGTCTCCATGGTCCTTGACCCACCATCCGGTGGGGACTCTGCCTGGTCGAGCTTCCTCCATCGCAGCTTCGCCGCCTGGGAACGCCTCCCCTTCCTCGGCATCCTGCTGGAGACAACTCAGACAAAAGAACTACAGCACAAAATTAGAGGATTCAAAAATAACTGTCTGCTGTATTATAATATCTAATATGTAAACAGGAAGGATAGAGTAGAGATAAGGTGACAGAGAGAAAGATGTGTTTAGATGTATGTGGAAGATGATGATGAAACTCCAGGAATCTCAACAACGATCTCCAAATGCTGCCAACAAGCGGTTTGTAAATCTCTGACCGTGACCAAAGGGAACCTGCAATAAGAAACAAGCTAGGGGCATTATGGACACTTCTTAGACATCTTTTCATGCTATTTGTGTGTGCACCCACCTAACTTCAGCAAATATACCAGTAGCTAAGTATGAACATGCACAAGCAAAAAATGTAATATTTGTAGTATTAACTGTGTTAATTTACCACACTGAAAGTTAGTTTTTAAATCTGATGTCTACTAGTTTGGCCAATAATGAATGAATGAATTTATATTAAAGAAACATGTCTATAAAAAACACACAGACACACACCAGAACACACCAGTTTCCATTAACAAAAGCATTATATTTACTTATTTGACATAAAACACTTTGCCTCACTAGACAGTCTAAATACTCATTCTACTACAGGGATCGGCAACCTTTGTGACATGGGGTGTGATTTTATTCTATCAATATAGGCCACATATTTTTTGAAGATATGTTCCTGTTATTCACAAAAAAATGGTTCCTATTTCAAAACACTGCTTTTCAGAAACGTGTAGAAAATATGTAGCTAAAACATACTGCACTGGGAACATTTAAAATATTATATCAGAATGAAAGAGCCACGACATTTCAAACACATGTACAAATCCTGGACACAAGTGACAGACAAACAGCCAATCATTGAACAGCTGTGTGGTCTAGTTGCAGCGTCATCTCCAGGTGTGTTCGTTAACAACACAACATATATGTATGAGATGAGATGTATGAGAGCGCTGCAGGAGCGGAGACTATAAACAAAACGGCACATCAGCCGGGCCCAACTCTGAAGCAGGTGGTAATAATGAGACCGGCCGCTCTCTTTCAAAATAAATGCACAAAACGTCCCCGGCGGTGAGCCATTTAGGTGGCGGTGCCAGGTGTCGCTGGGCGACGTGCCAAAGGTTGCCGAACCCTGTACCCCTGTACAGCCATCTTAAATCACTGTTTTCTTAAATGGAGTCTGGCAGCTATCACACATAACGGCAACAGGTGACTGTAAATGAGCGCCTAGCCCAACTATTAAGCAGGTGGTAATAATGTGACTGGCCGCTCTCTCTCCAGCTCTCCTTTCAAAATAAATGCACAAAACGTTCCCGGCGGTGAGCCATATAACGGTGGCGGTGCCAGGTGTCGCTGATAATGCGGCGACGTGCCAAGGTTGCCGAACCCTGTACCCCTGTACAGCCATCTTAAATCACTGTTTTCTTAAATGGAGTCTGGCAGCTAGCAAACATCTTAGTCAAAATCGAAAATGACTTATCTCTGTAGAAATCAAATGTACAATTTCTTTAAGCAAGCACAATAACTTGAACCAACAGAAGGAAATATGAAAACATAAATTAACCGAGTTTAAGTTCAGACGTTCGCACATTTTCCCGTCGTTTGAGCGGCTGTAATATTCTTGCCCAACCAACTGAACATATTTGAATATTTTTCAGGCAATTGCAGTCGAAACACGACAGAGTCACGTCAAACTTAATCCCACTATTTCGGACTAGCAGTGACGTTCTGGTACTGCTGTGTGTTCTAGCTAATGCTCTGATGCTAGCAAGTTAAAATGACAAAGCGTATTCTTACCTCTGATGCGATCAAAGGGGAAGAGCAGAGCCGCGGAGGGGTTTTATATGACCGCACCCAACAACAAACTCGCGTGAATCAAACTTTCCAATAGGAGTCGTCTTGTATTGACTGTCAAATCAGATGATGGATGGCATGTACACGTCACTCCTGTTTGCCTGACAACAGCGGGAGGACAGTGTTTTGCGAACCAGCCGAAATTCTCGTAAATTCTTGGACGTCCCGCAAGATGTGTGTGCGTGCTGTGCGTCGGTAAAACTTAACACAAAGCCCTACAATTAAAAAGCACATGCATGCTCCTGTCCTTGTAGGATTGCGCATACTCCAATGCACAAATGCTGAAGATGAAATAAAGAAATTATATGTTAGTCTAAGAGTGATCACTAATTTTAATGGCCTATTATTTATCACTTTGTTATTACGCCAGGCTCGCTCCGCTGGCGTGAGCTCGCGCGCCGCTGGCAGAGCGTGAGCTTGCGCGCTGGCACGCTCCGGCGGAGCAGCAGCAGAATACAGGACTGTGAATTACTGAAGTGTCCTTTGAACAAATTTTCTATCAGCAATTATGTGTGAATATTAAATTTAATGGCGTGCACGCGTGTCTCCCACATAGCCAATTTTCAACCCTCTCAGTGCCAGTGTTTCTGTGGCTTTCTCGTGTCTGTCTCTGTTGATCACCTCAGCTGACGGAGCTAACAGCTAACGGCGCTAATAGAGCTAACGGCGCTAACGCTAACACAGCTAACGGTGCTAACATTTCTGATAGAGCTAGCAGAGCTAACGGCGCTAATGTTAACAGCGCTAATAGAGCTAACGGCGACGGCGTTAATCTATAACACACACTAAGTGTGTGTGTGTGTGTGTGTTTGTCTGTGTGGATATGTGGGGCTCAGCAGTATAAACAGCAGATATCAGAGTTAGTCAGTCCCTGACGAACTGGTCACAGCTATGGCTCTGGCTTTAGCTCAGAGGTTGCCATGAAATAGCTGTAGGGGCCAGTTGCCCCTTGTCCCTAATAATAATAAAAAGAAGAAACGCGCAAGATAACAATAGTGACTCGGGGCAAAGCCCCGAGTCACTATTGTTATCGCCCCGAGTCACTGGCCCCTACAGCTATGAAATAGCTGCAAGTGTGTGTGTCTGCTTGAACTAAGCATTTATCAAATTGTCCAAAGTATTTGGGACAAGCAGCCCAACCAGTTCCTACATGGAGATGTGTCTGGTATATGTGTGTCTGAATGTGTGTGTGTATGTGTGTGTGCGTGTGTAACTTCTGCCCCACCTGCTGATAATTACCTCGCTACCTCTCCCACTTTTTACCTGTTCCTGTTCAGTTTTGACGTGCTTGTTTTTAATCACTTTTTAGCTGTTGGTTAGCCCTGTTTGTGTGTGTGTTTGTGTGACTACTGTCTCAACCTTTTTGCGAAACTGCTTTCTGAAGCCGAGTGTAACTGCTTGTTGGACAGAGATTGTTTTCAAACAATGCCCTTGTTTTGACTGAGCTCGTTAAGATAATCACTCTCAGGCTGGTTGTCCTGCAGATGTGTGTGCGTGGGTTATTGACCGGTGTGTGTGTAAATGACAGTTGCACCTGTTAAACTCTTCCCTTGAAAAGCGGCTTTTTCGCTGTCGGTTTCTTCCGAACAACTTGCGATTGTGACAAAACCGTAGCTGCTATCAAAAAACCGATTACACTGTGAGATGCGGACAAGTCTGGGCCAGATGTACGTGTGTTTTATGTCCAGATATTCTTTAGAAAAATGACAAAATGGTCGACTTAAAAAGACTCTGCCACTCAGAGAACAGGAGTTTGTATTGTATGCAGTGAGATTTGGGTTCGGCGAACCTCCTGAACTAAATCCTCTGGTGAGAGAACCGTACCTCGTATCAGAGTGTACTATAGATCATCGGACTCCCGAGAACTTCCTGAGTCCGACCATCTCCTCGTTTTATTCCTGACACAACAACTTTTCGGACAAGTTTGTCTACAAACTGATCCCAAAATTATGCGTGTGGAGTGTAATTTGTGGCCGTAGCGACGAGAAAAAGAGAAGATTTTCAGATCGTTTTTAGACTCTGTGCCACTCTAGCACGCACTCTAGCACGAACATTCCGCGCAATACACACCCATTATAATCTCAAAATTTCCCTCCAAACGATCACTGTCATTGAACAGTGACTGATCAAAAACTATAGGACCAATCAAAATGTGGATGAACACACCAATAGACCAGACTTGGGTCTACATTTTAAAGTTGAAATGAAGTCTCTCGGTGAATGTATGCCTGAGCTACAGAAGTTTGAAAAACTCCAATTTCAATCTTGTTTTTTTCGCCCGTCCCATTCATTTCTTATGGGAAATTTATCGCAGTTTTTCGCGTCTTACGACGCGAAAAACTGCGATAAATTTGAGAAAAGTAATAGCACACCGATCCCGAACAATACGCACGTTTTGATATATAATTTGCGAGGGTTTTCTCAAAGCTGCGGGGCGAGTTAAGGGACGAAAACTTGGAGGAGGATGAAAAATAATAATAATAAGAAGAAGAAGAAGAAGAAGAAACGCGCGGGATAGTAATAAGTGACTCGGGGCAATGCCCCGAGTCACTGGCTCCTGCAGCTATGAAATAGCTGTAGGAGCCAGTGACTCGGGACGTTGCCCCGTGTCCCTAACTAGAAAATTCCCTCTGGGAAATTTTGAAAGGGACACGGGGTGTGTTGGAGCCGACAAAATTATCTACGTTTTAAAGTTTGAATGAAGTCTCTAGGACAAAGTATGCCCGAGCAGCGGACAATTGAAAAAGGCTGAAATTTGAGGAAATTTCCCCATTCATTTCTTATGGGAAATTTATCGCAGTTGTTTGCGTCTTACGTCGGCCTTCGATGGTCATAGCTCGAAAACCGTAAGAGATATCAAAATGTGCCGAGGGTCATTTTGAGCCGACAAAATTATCTACGTTTTAAAGTTTGAATGAAGTCTCTAGGAGAAACTATGGCGAAGCAGCGGACAATTGAAAAAGGCTGCAAATTGAGAAAACGGCAGATATCAGAGGTAGTCAGTCCCTGATTAATGAATTGCTCTCAGCTGTGTTTCTGTGGCTTTCTCCTTGTCTGTCTCTGTTGATCACCTCAGCTGTCTGTGTCTGCTTCTCTCCTCTGCTTCATGTCTCTGTTAACATGAATTAATGAACTGAATCAATAAACATGAATGGAGCTAATGCTAACGGAGCTAACAGAGCTAACACTAACTGAGCTAACAGCTAGCGGTGCGAATAGAGCTAACGGCGCTAGCGCTAACAGAGCTAACTGTGCTAACAGAGCTAACAGAGCTAACGGCGTTAACAAGGGGGCGGGGGGATGGGGTTTTCATTATGCATTTGTCTGTGTGTGTGTGTTTATGTATCTGTCGTTGTGTGTGACTGCGTATGTGTGTGTCTTCGTCTGTTTGTGTGTGTGTGTCTGCTTGAACTACACAAGCAGCCCAACCAGCTCCTACATGGAGATGTGTCTGGTATATGTGTGTCTGAATGTGTGTGTGTGTGTGTGTTTGTTTGTGTGCGTGTGTAACTTCTGCCCCACCTGCTGATAATTACCTCTCTACCTCTCCCACTTTTTACCTGTTCCTGTTCAGTTTTGACGTGCTTGTTTTTAATCACTTTTTAGCTGTTGGTTAGCCCTGCTTGTGTGTGTGTTTGTGTGACTACTGTCTCAACCTTTTTGGCAAAGCGCTTGGTGAAGCTGAGTTTAACTGTTTGTTGGACGGAGATTGTTTTCAAACAATGCCCTTGTTTTGACTGAGCTCGTTAAGATAATCATTCTCAGGCTTGTTGTCCTGCAGATGTGTGTGCGTGGGTTATTGACCGGTGTGTGTGTAAATGACAGTTGCACCTGTTAAACTCTTCCCTTGAAAAGCGGCTTTTTCGCTGTCGGTTTCTTCCGAACAACTTGCGATTGTGTCAAAACCGTAGCTGCTATCAAAAAACCGATTACACTGTGAGATGCGGACAAGTCTGGGCCAGATGTACGTGTGTTTTGTGTCCAGATATTCTTTAGAAAAATGACAAAATGGTCGACTTAAAAAGACTCTGCGACTCAGAGAACAGGAGTTTGTATTGTATGCAGTGAGATTTGGGTTCGGCGAACCTCCTGAACTAAATCCTCTGGTGAGAGAACCGTACCTCGTATCAGAGTGTACTATAGATCATCGGACTCCCGAGAACTTCCTGAGTCCGGCCATCTCCTCGTTTTATTCCTGACACAACAACTTTTCGTTTTATGGCGATCTAAAGACAGGAGGCATTTCTGCTTTGCTCACAAAACAGCTCTGAATTTTAACATGGGACTTAATGGGAGAACAGGAGGGCGCTGGCTGCACAAAACGTCTCACTATTTAAATTCAGTAAGTCTCTCGGCTTTTTCGAGGACATCACACGAAAGAGGACAAGTTTGTCTACAAACTGATCCCAAAATTATGCGTGTAGAGTGTAATTTGTGGCCGTAGCGACGAGAAAAAGAGAAGATTTTCAGATCGTTTTTAGACTCTGTGCCACTCTAGCACGCACTCTAGCACGAACATTCCGCGCAATACACACCCATTATAATCTCAAAATTTCCCGCCAAACGATCACTGTCATTGAACAGTGACTGATCAAAAACTATAGGACCAATCAAAATGTGGATGAACACACCAATAGACCAGACTTGGGTCTAATTTGCGAGGGTTTTCTCAAAGCTGTGGGACGAGTTTGAGGACGAAAACTTGGAGGAAGATGAAAAATAATAAGAAGAAGAAGAAGAAGAAGAAACGCGCGGGATAGTAATAAGTGACTCGGGGCAACGTCCCGAGTCACTGGCTCCTACAGCTATGAAATAGTTATATAATAATAATAATAAGAAGAAGAAGAAACGCGCGGGATAGTAATAAGTGACTCGGGACGTTGCCCCGTGTCCCTAATAAGAAGAAGAAACGCGCGGGATAGTAATAAGTGACTCGGAGCGTGCCCCGTGTCCCTAATAATAATAAGAAGAAGAAACGCGCGGGATAGTAATAAGTGACTCGGGGCGTAGCCCCGAGTCCCTAACTAGAAAATTCCCCCTGGGAAATTTTGAAAGGGACACGGGGTGTGTTGGAGCCGACAAAATTATCTACGTTTTAAAGTTTGAATGAAGTCTCTAGGACAAAGTATGGCCGAGCAGCGGACAATTGAAAAAGGCTGAAATTTGAGGAAATTTCCCCATTCATTTCTTATGGGAAATTTATCGCAGTTGTTTGCGTCTTACGTCGGCCTTCGATGGTCATAGCTCAAAAACCGTAAGAGATATCAAAATGTGCCGAGGGTCATTTTGAGCCGACAAAATTATCTACGTTTTAAAGTTTGAATGAAGTCTCTAGGAGAAACTATGGCGAAGCAGCGGACAATTGAAAAAGGCTGCAATGTGAGAAAACTGCAGATATCAGAGGTAGTCAGTCCCTGATTAATGAATTGCTCTCAGCTGTGTTTCTGTGGCTTTCTCCTTGTCTGTCTCTGTTGATCACCTCAGCTGTCTGTGTCTGCTTCTCTCCTCTGCTTCATGTCTCTGTAAACATGAATTAATGAACTGAATCAATAAACATGAATGGAGCTAATGCTAACGGAGCTAACAGAGCTAACACTAACGGAGCTAACAGCTAACGGTGCGAATAGAGCTAACGGCGCTAACGCTAACAGAGCTAACTGTGCTAACAGAGCTAATAGAGCTAACGGCGTTAACAAGGGGGCGGGGGGATGGGATTTTTCATTATGCATTTGTCTGTGTGTGTGTGTGTTTGTGTATCTGTCATTGTGTGTGACTGCGTATGTGTGTGTGTCTTCGTCTGTTTGTGTGTGTGTGTCTGCTTGAACTACACAAGCAGCCCAACCAGCTCCTACATGGAGATGTGTCTGGTATATGTGTGTCTGAATGTGTGTGTGTGTGTGTGCGTGTGTGCGTGTGTAACTTCTGCCCCACCTGCTGATAATTACCTCTGCACCTCTCCCACTGTTTACCTGTTCCTGTTCAGTTTTGACGTGCTTGTTTTTAATCACTTTTTAGCTGTTGGTTAGCCCTTTTTGTGTGTGCATTTGTGTGACTACTGTCTGAAACTCTTTGGCAAAGTGCTTTCTGAAGCTGAGTTTAACTGTTTGTTGGACAGAGATTGTTTTCAAACAATGCCCTTGTTTTGACTGAGCTCGTTAAGATAATCATTCTCAGGCTTGTTGTCCTGCAGATGTGTGTGCGTGGGTTATTGACCGGTGTGTGTGTAAATGACAGTTGCACCTGTTAAACTCTTCCCTTGAAAAGCGGCTTTTTCGCTGTCGGTTTCTTCCGAACAACTTGCGATTGTGTCAAAACCGTAGCTGCTATCAAAAAACCGATTACACTGTGAGATGCGGACAAGTCTGGGCCAGATGTACGTGTGTTTTGTGTCCAGATATTCTTTAGAAAAATGACAAAATGGTCGACTTAAAAAGACTCTGCGACTCAGAGAACAGGAGTTTGTATTGTATGCAGTGAGATTTGGGTTCGGCGAACCTCCCGAACTAAATCCTCTGGTGAGAGAACCGTACCTCGTATCAGAGTGTACTATAGATCATCGGACTCCCGAGACCTTCCTGAGTCCGACCATCTCCTCGTTTTATTCCTGAGACAACAGCTTTTGTTTTTATGGCGATCTAAAGACAGGAGGCATTTCTGCTTTTCTCACAAAACAGCTCTGAATTTTAACATGGGACTTAATGGGAGAGCAGGAGGGAGCTGGCTGCACAAAAAGTCTCACTATTTAAATTCAGTAAGTCTCTCGGCTTTTTCGAGGACATCACACGAAAGAGGACAAGCTTGTCTACAAAATGATCCCAAAATTATGCGTGTAGAGTGTAATTTGTGGCCGTAGCGATGAGAAAAAGAGAAGATTTTCCGATCGTTTTTAGACTCTGTGCCACTCTAGCACGCACTCTAGCACGAACATTCCGTGCAATACACACCCATTATAATCTCAAAATTTCCCTCAAAACGATCACTGTCATTGAACAGTGACTGATCAAAAACTATACGACCAATCAAAATGTGGATGAACACACCAATAGACCAGACTTGGGTCTACATTTTAAAGTTGAAATGAAGTCTCTCGGTGAATGTATGCCTGAGCTACAGATGTTTGAAAAACTCCAATTTCAATCTTTTTTTTTTCGCCCGTCCCATTCATTCTTATGGGAAATTTGAGAAAAGTAATAGCACACCGATCCCGATCAAACCGCACGTTTTGATATATAATTTGCGAGGGTTTTCTCAAAGCTGCGGGGCGAGTTAAGGGACGAAAACTTGGAGGAGGATGAAAAAGAAGAAGAAGAAGAAGAAGAAACACGCGGGATAGTAATAAGTGACTCGGGACGTTGCCCCGTGTCCCTAATAAGAAGAAGAAGAAGAAGAAGAAGAAGAAACGCGCGGGATAGTAATAAGTGACTCGGAGCGTGCCCCGTGTCCCTAATTAGCTTAACAACTGGTGGTGAATAAAGTGACAGTGTGTTGTTTTCCTGAGGGGAGGGGTTCACATCAGTGAGAGTTTGTAGAGTCCAGGGTGTATGCGTGTGTGTGTGTGTGTGTGTGTGTGAGTGTGTGTGGTGGGGGCATATCAGAGTCCAGAGTGTGTGTGTGTGGTGGGGGGCATTTAGAGTCCAGGGTGTGTGTGTGTGTGTGTGTGTGTGTGGTGGTGGTGGTGGTGGGGGTATTTCAGTGTCCAGCCAGGGAGTGAGTGAGTGTGTGTGTGTGTGTGTGTGTGTCTGTGTGTGTGTGTGTTGGGGGGGAAGTTATAGTCCAGGTTGAGTGTTTGTGTGGAGGAGGGGGAGGGCAGGGAGAGAGTTCAGCATCCTGACAGCCTGGTGGACGAAGCTGTCCCGCAGTCTGCTGGTCTTGGCCCGCAGACTCTGCAGTCTCCTCCCTGATGGCAGCAGGCTGAAGAGGCTGTGTGACGGGTGGGTGGGGTCTCTCGCAATGCAGAGGGCTTTGCGAGTGAGGCGGGAGGTGTAGAGGTCGTGGAGGGAGGGGAGAGAAGCACCGACGATCTTCTCAGCTGCTCTCACGATGCGCTGGAGGTTCTTCCTGCAGGACGTGGAGCAGGCGCCATACCACACGGTGATGCCCACTATTTTAGACCGCTGGTGCAGATATTTTTTATTTAATTGTCCTGGACTTCAGCTCACCACAATGGTTCTGTTATGCTTGGAGATGCCTCCTCCTCTTGTGCTCCTCTTTTGAGGTCTACCCTCTTATTCACTATATACATGCCAACCCTGTGGCAAATCATGCATAGACACAATATTGATTTTCATCGCTATGCAGATGATACGCAACTGTATATCCCTTTTAAACCCAGTACCACTAATGTTTCCTGTATTGTGTCCTGCCTTGCCAAAATTAATTGGATGTCCAGAAATGTTCTGCAGTTGAATGAGTCCAAATCAGATGTAATTATAATTACCCTCTCCAGTCCCAGCACTATCATTATTAGAGATTGTTAATCTCTCATTTAGCCTAAGATGCTCAGGCAACTAAAGTGGTGCAGTCCTGCTTTGTCCAGCTGTGACATTTAACCAAGATCAGGTCATTCCTTTCCACTGCTGTTGTAGAAAAAGTCATTCATGTTTTTTATCTCCTGCAGACTTGACTACTGCAACTTAATGCTCTTTATTAAGGTATTAGCAGGCGAAACATCCAAAGACTACAAATTATACAAAACGCAGTTGACAGGCTTGTAGCCTGTATTAAGAGAAAACATCGTAAGGATATAAGGGGCATGTCTTTTCTGTATGTGTCCCATATTTTGAGAGTCATTCCACATACTGTACTATGCAGTCACATTTGAGAGCTACATTACAGAGTGTGGCCTTTGTCATCGTGGGAGATCACATCTTCCATCATATTCCATTCTGCTCTTGTGTCTTTTATTGGAAAACCTGCTCTCTGCCTCTGTGGGACAGTGCAGCAGGATCAGTGCTAACACCTGGGAATGGAAAAGCCTATTTAAGTGCGGGTTTAGAACAAACTCTCAACCAGAGAACTGATGCTTCCCGCGTCCTCAGTACTGTTTGTACTGTACATCAGTAGCAGAGAGAATCTGAGCAGGCTGCACCACAGCATGTGGGACAAACTCAGACTTATTCAGTGGAACTCAGTCTAAGATTAGGACATGGGTTTAGGGTTAGAGTTGGGGACTAAAATCCTTTCTATACAGGTGTGTCTACCCATCATACCCTTATATACTGGAGAACTGATGAAAAAGTCCCTGATATGGTAACACTGTCTATCAAAAAATAAATAAATAAATAAACATATGTTTATTCAAATTGCAGTAACTTCAAACATACATAATGTATTCTCCTACAGGATGGTGGCCAGAGGCTGTGATGCAGGTGGGCATCACAGCCTCTGGCCACCATAAGTTAATTTCTGTAGCAGCTGCCATCTGTAAATGTCAATCTTAATAGCGTGTTTTGACAAAGGTATAAAGACGAAACATTTTTTAAATGCACTTGATTGATTTATATTTTTTTTATGAGAAAAATCAGGCTCCATTTTGCCCTCACTCATGAACAAGATCCCGAGACATTTGAATTCCTTTGCAAAGGGCACTT
Source organism: Chelmon rostratus (assembly GCF_017976325.1). Classification (NCBI taxonomy): domain Eukaryota; kingdom Metazoa; phylum Chordata; class Actinopteri; order Chaetodontiformes; family Chaetodontidae; genus Chelmon; species Chelmon rostratus. Next base: position 1,089,689 of record NC_055679.1, read on the forward strand.
GAGTTACTGCCCCAAATTTAATACCATAGAAAACAAAACTAGAGTGAGTGTGTCCTTCTCCAAAGCAACGTGTGTGCACAAAGTGTGGATAAATCAGTTCTATGAAGGTTGTTAACCTAGCAATAATGTCAGCATCATCTGTTGTTGGTGTAATTAAGAAATGAAGAGGACAGAGGAGAGCCTGTGTTTATCCCCCACTTTCTTTGACATCAGCACTTTCCTCAGGCCATTTCTGGGCAGTTGCCAAGAATAAGCTCACCAAAGAGGTGGAGAAACAGGCCTTTATTTCTTCCATCCTTTTTCGTACTCACCCTCTCCCACCAATTGTCTCACTTGTAAGTCGCCTCTCATAAAATTGATTGAGCCATCACATGCAACTTCTGTGCATTTATCTTTCAGGTAATACATATTTAAACTAAGAGCTGAATTTGTGTTTTCATGTATGTAATGCATCCCTCAGCCCTCGTCCCTTCGTCCCCTCATCCTTTGATCATTTTATTCCCTGTGCTCATCCCTCATCGCCTCACCCCCCATCCCCTTAAACCTCATCTCCCATCCCTCATTCCCTCATCACCTCATCCCCCAACCCCTCACCTGTCATCCCCTTAGCCTTCCATTTCTCATCCCTCACCCCTTATCTCTTCACCCCTCAACCATCATCCCCACATCCCCAGGACCCTAACCCCTCATTGTCTTATCCCCTATCCCTCATCCCCCAAACCATCACCTCTTATCCCCCTCATGCTACCATCCCTCAGTCCTCATCACTCCTTCCCTTCATCCCTCGATCGATATTCTGATTCTGATTAATCCATTGTTTTAGGGGCTGATAAATATGCTGAACAGGAGAAAAGAGCACATTCTGTCTGCATCCCTGCGATACCGTCAATGGGGAAGTAAAGTTCTCATTTATTTTAATATTGGCATTTAATGTTTGAATTATTTTTAATGAGTCCTCATGAGATCCAGATTTGAACAGAATCCCCAGCTAACTGCATCAAATTCCTTTTCGGCATCTAAGCTAAGCAGGGCTGATTCTTATGCTCTGTGACATGTAGTATTATATGTAATGTTTTTCTAATCTTATCCTGCATTTGTCTCTGCATAAAACCTGTTTGGTCAAGGTGGATAAGATCTGATGGGTATTTTTCATGCCCCCTTGCTTTGATAGATGTGGACATGAGATAATCTACAATCAGTACACTTATAGGTCTCCAGTAATCATATTCTTGTCTGTTTTTGCCCTCTTCAGGAATAAAGGAAATGATTTCCTCTCTTTATAGTATTTAAGTACCCAACTGTAGACCCTCATCGGCACTGGGGGCACTACTACACTTCAGTCTTATAGTAGCCAAATTAATTTCTCCAGGTGGCACCTTATTTTGCCTTTCTGTAGCTACTGGTAGATGGAGCGAGTGTAAAAAGGAGTCTCTCTGTGTGTCATTGTCTAATTGTTGTTGATATACAGTTTTTGAAAGAATGACACTGTTGGATCTTCTCATGTTTATGTCTAACCTCCTCAGCCTTGCCACCAACTTTCCAATATTCTAAATAGGTTTCTTTTGTATTTGTGTGTATATTTCATCAATCTCACTTATATCTATTTTAATTTCTTGTTCAATATTTCGGTCCATACTGTCTTCATGTTCTCTTTGTAGCTGCCTCATTTTTTTCATATGGGCTGTACCTGCAATAATAATTACCCTCATAGCTGCCTTGAATGCATCCCATAACATGGGCAGCTCCACCTCTTCTGTATCACTGAATTCCAAAAAGGCTTGAACTTCCTCATCTAAGGGCTGCTTTGATTCACTGGCTATTAAGTAAACTCAAATTAAGCTTCCATAATGTATGTCTGGATTTTTAGTTTAAACTGATAGTAAGATAGAGGGGTCTGTGATCCGAAATATCAATAGTTTCTATATCACCACCAACAATTCCCTGTCTTTTTGTATTATGGATTAGAAAATTGTCAATTAATGTGTACATAGAATGGGGATGAGAATAATGGGTATAGTCTCGGTCTGCCGGATAAAAGTCCCTCCATACATCAATAATTCTCCTCTCCTGCACAACAGTATTTATTTTCTTATCTGTCTTGGTTTGCCTGGTACTTGGCCTTGATGAGTGGAGTTTATCATTCATCTTAAATTATTTGGGGATGCATATATGTTTAAAAAGGTAATCATAATGCCTTCTTCCTTTAATTAGCACTCAACTTTCCTTCCATGTCTTTTTCCCCCAATGAATGCTATTTATTAAGATTTCTACTCCTCTTTTGTCGTCAAATTTATGTGATGATGAGTAGACATGTTTAAACGTCCGTCGTTTGTTAATCTGGACAGTATGTTACCACTTTTACAGGACTGTGCATCCCATTCACATTAAAAGAAGTCATGTTTTATCCTTTTCAGTCCTACTTTCTGAGTTTTATGCATGGAAACCTTGAACCATCCCTTCCCTTTAACAAGCGGAATGTTCTCAAATGTTTTACTCCCGTACATCTCAATCAACCTAAAATCATGCACACGTGTACAAGCCTTCTGACCATGCCCACAATTTACTATAAATGGCTTCAAACACACCCTCAATTCCCTGGTTTCCATATAAAGGGGCCAGCATTTAATTTAGTTTTGAGCAGAAATGGCAGAAGCATAAAGAAGCTAATTTTACTGAGTGGAAACTTGAAATAATGGTCCATCAAAGTGACAGAAGAAAACGGTAGTACTTGGAATCTGGCATTACGAACAAATTGAAACAAGCTGACAAGCAGAAAGTAACTGAAGCAGTGAACACCGTCAGTAACCATGAACCACAGACCCGGAGGAGATAAAAACAAGAAATGGTCTGATTTGTCGGCCACAACAAAATCGTCTCACAATCAGGCTCGATTCATGTAGTCTGATCTCAGCGTAAGTGCTACTGGCATTGAGTAATAGAAGTTTGAACCCACTGAATATAAGATTTTTATTTCTGCCTGAATATTTTGTTGCAAATAGATGCCTGCATATATCTGGACCTTCTTAACTAAAATACACAGTGAGACATGAAGACATCCAAGCTAGACGTTAAAGTAAAAAAAAAAAAAAAAAAACAGTATCACAGAACTAACCTTTCTAATGTCTAGATGTTCTCCATTTTTTTTCATAATTTATTCTATTTATCTAGATAGATATCTATATTTATAGTCAGCAAGCAGTATTTAGGCCATCTATGTCATATTTGGGGTATGCACACAACATAAATAGTGAAGATCCAGACACTGTGGAAGTCATCGGTTGTTATGTGCACACATTCACAGCTCCTGTTTTCAGTCTTTGTGCAAAGCTAAGCTAAGTGGATGCTGGTTGCATTAATCCGGCATCTAACTCTTGGCAAGAAAGTGTATTTCCCAAAATGTTGAAATGTCCCTTTAATCTGTGTACTTGATTAAGAACTATCTGTGTACAGTTTAATAAACAGAGTGAAAAACTTTTCTACATCACTACTGTGTGACCCCTGACAGCCAATTATTAATATGCTGATGTTACTGTACATTTATTGTTTATGGCCATTTATGATAGACGACTATTTCGTTCTGCTTCCAGTCTTTGTGTTTTGCCAAGCTAAACATGTCCCAGACCTGTGCTGGGCATGGAGATGAAACGTACATCAGTATCCTCATCTCCTCTGACTTGATTTTGTTTTATGTAATAAAAGTTGCATTTAAAACACATAAAAAATGCATAAGTTTGGTTGTCAAAGGAAAAGTTTAGCACTGCCGGATTAACTAAAAGCTGTTTTCTGCCATGCAACAATCCTGTGGTCAGAAGAAAGAAACTTTTGGAGCTTCTGTACAGAAATCTTGTCAGTCTTCAAAAACCCACATCTGTCAAACTCTGATTCCTGCTGCCAGGGCACATGGCAGAACATATCAGCCAGCCCAGCACAGTGATCTGTGGATGTGAGGCCGGTGAACGGTACAGTGATGTCCCAGTGGTGGAAGTGAGGAGGGGAGCGAGGCAGACGGAGGAGCTGGGAGCATTCAAAGAAGTCTGGAAAGACAATAAATCACTCAGGAGAGGCAACGCCTGAGGGCCCGAGCAGCAAAGCACGCACTGTGGATGGCATAGCTGATGAGGGAGACACTGATGCATAAAGAAAAGGTGGAGGAACAAAAGAGAGTGAGTTGGTTAGAGTAGATGTGGTGTTTGCTAGGGAAGAGAAAAGCTGTTTACAGTAGAGGCAGAAGGAGAGCATAGAGCACATGAATTACTGGAGACAGTCCGAACAGGAGTTCAAAGATGATGACTTTTTCCACAATTTCAGTTCAGTCAGCAGGATTTCAGATGTGTTTAGGAAATTGTATAAAAGGAAGTAGCATGACGATGAAACAATGTTATACCAGTCCATCTCTCACATTATTTTTTACCTCCACCCCATAATATCAGCCTCATCTTAGAAAACCATCTGTGTGCCTGTCTGAAGCATATATGAGGTGTGCGCATTCTCACTGCACATTCTGCTTTGAAAAGTTCAGTTCATATACATGTGGCCCCCGGAGTCACGGTCAATATAATGGTGATAGTTTTCAGGATGGTCTGAGATCATGTTCAATGTGATGTTGTTTGCAACATACTGCTGCTCTTACACTTCCTGTGAGCTGTGCTTCTGTGTGTCATTGGGAGTCCCTCGGCAGCCTAATCCTATGGCAGCATAGCTGGGGGCTGGTCCAAGGCAAGCCTGAGCCAGCCCTAAATGTAAGCTTTATCAAAAAGGAAAGTTTTGAGCCTGCTCTTAAATGTAGAGAGGGTGTCTGCCTCCCGGACAATAGCTGGAAGATGGTTTCACAGGAGAAGAGGCTCTGGCTCCCATTCTGGTTTTAGAGACTTTAGGAACCACCAGTAAGCCTGCATAATGGGATCTTAATGTTCTACTGGAGTAATAGGGCACTATGAGTTCTTTAAGGTAAGATGGTGCCTGACCATTTAATGCTTTGTAGGTAAGGAGAAGGATTTTAAATTCTATTCGAGATTTTACAGGCAGCCAATGCAGCGCAGCTAATATCGGAGAAATATGGTCTCTTTGGAAAATGGATTTATAAGCTCTATTATAGAGTGTAGCCATTGGTTCATTACGTTCTGAGATGATAAAAGACCAAATTTTGGAGACAAAGGGACATTTGAGGTAACCCAGTGTCACAGATAGAGGGGGAAGAAGTTTCTTCAGCAATTTTAACATCCTGGGATCTGTTTGATAAACAGGAAGACAGAGGGAGTTTAATTTACTGAGCAATATTTGATGATCTACAGTGTTGAATGTCTTATATAGATCAACAAATACTGCAAGAGTGACATCACTCACTAAGGCAATTGCAGATCTGCTCAGTAACAAATAATAACGCTGATGTAGTGGATCAGTTGGACAGGAAGTCATACTGGAACTCACTCAGAAGCTTAATTATTTCATTTATTCTGTCAGGATTTTTCAAGTATCTTTGACATAGCGGGTAAAATGGAGAGTGCTCAACAATTTGAAACTATGTTGGATCATCAGATCTAAAAACTAGAACATTGTGAGACAGTTTCCAGTTAGATAAAAAAAAAAACAATTATAATGTAGAGATTGATATGGGGAAGTCAACATTTGTATTGATACACTGTATATTAAGTCCACAAATATCTGTGGAATGGAAATCATGAAATCAAAATAGTTATTACCTCGTTTTTGTGCAAACTCAGTAAAAGAGAAAGAAATAAAATAAAAATGCATTATATTCTCTCGGCTTCACTTAAACATTGTTTCTTGATTGTTTAAATTTCAATAATGGGCTTTTCATCTGGAGGCAGGTGACTGTGGCTCAGGAGGGAGAGCAGTCGTCCACTTATCTGAAATTTGATCCCTGGCCTCGGCAGTCTATGTGTCGAAGTATCCTTGAGCAAGATACTGGACCCCAAGCTGCTCCTGATGCTGTGCATCGGTGTGTCAATGTGTTAATGCTTGTAATGAGCAGGTGGCCTAGCCACCAGAGGTGAATGGGTGATGTAAATAACAGTCCATTTAATTGTTCTTCACACTTTCCATGAGGCTCTTGGGTTTGAAGCACACTTAAGTATTTGCTTCTGAAAATGCGATATTTCAAACTCAAACACTTCTCTATTTTCAGCTATTCTATATTTCAGTTTTAGCAATTTAATGTTGTAAGGCAGCATGGAATGATGAGATTGAAATCTGTGCTCCTTACTATAACTGTTGCATATTGACTCATATTGATTAACGTTACCCAATATATGCTCTGGGTTATCTCATGTTAGTTCATAACTTCAGTAAGTTTGCCTTATTTGTGTATAAAAGTCATACAATTCAGAATTTGGAATTTTGAAGTTTTGTCTACTAGGGGTCTTTATTTTTTCCTAATGCTGCATGAATAAAACCAGACATTTCACATTCTTTAGGTTGACGTGTGAACATAAAATCCAAAACTGAGCATAGTGTGTTTCTATTCTAGTTGGGTCTTTTATTCGTAAATACCGAGCTTTGTGGCATAAGCTTGTAGCATTAAAGTCATCCTCCTCAGCTGAGCTATAATGCTAGCTAGCAACTAACTATAAAGTAATCTGCACAAGCAAGCGGTGTCAGAGCAAGGTCAGGGGAACAGACGCAGCTTTAGCTTCACATCTTTGTACAAGGGCACCTCTACTGTAGATGAGGGAGGGGAGATGGTGATTCATCCACCTTACCCCTCCCATATTTTCCTGGCATATGTTTCATACTGCTGCACTGTGTGGGAGGATTAGGATCTTATAGCTATATTGTCATATATATATATATATATATATATATATATATATATATATATATATATTTCCATATTGCAATCATGGTGCTAATAAATGTGAAATACGATATGACAGACAAACAGCCTCTGTCATTTTATGACAGGTTGTAAATATGTTTAATGCTGTGCATTATTGTATTTCAGCGGTGTAGACAGCCTGAATATTGCTGGAAAACTGAGATACAGGTCATGATGTAATGCTCTCCTCCTCTATAGAAACAAACATAGACTTGCATCTGTCCACATACATGCATAGCATGTATGATATTACTGTGTTTTGGTGTTATCTACCGTAGCCTTATCTGCTAAGCAGCATGAGTCTGCCTTTGTTTGTGTGTGTGTGTGCGCGCGCGCGTGTGTGCAGTGTGATCTCAGTGCAGCCATTAATGAACTTGCATACCTTCTTCAGTAATAAGTTCTGTTTGACAAGTATTTAATACAGATGAATGAATCTGACTTGGAGTGAAATTAATTTCTCCTGCATCACATTTTCAGCCACAAGCCAAGTTTCCAAGTCATCTAATAGGTATTTGTATATATTTGTGTGTGTGTGTGTTGTGTGTGTGCATTGCAGTCACTGAAAGCTGTATTGCATCCTTGGTGACTCCTACAGCATTAGCACCATACTTAATGCCTTCAGACAACAGGTTTTATAGCTCTAGAACAGCATTTTCACAAACATAAAGATTTCTTAGGAAAATAAATGTTGACAGTTAACTGCTTTTGCTTAATCAAAGTTTATGGCCTGTCAGTGGATGTCCATTGATCCTAGTCATCCATCCATGGTCACTGGTGATTAGGCAGCACACAAGAAGCTTATTATGCATACGTGTTGGGGTGGTGGAGGAGGAGGCTTACTTGAGAGGGCAGCAATTGTATCAGGGTGGCATAGGCCCCCTCTGGCCCCCCTTGGCAGCACCCCTGGTCATACGTTAATTTGAACACAAGATACTTGTGCTCAAAAAGAGGATTCATTCTCAGTGAAGAACCTTGGAGCCCTAATCTGCCTCTATACATGCCAAAGAGCAGTGATTCCTAACACGTCTCTGGGGGTCATCAGGTGGAAACCTCCCTTCAACGGTGTTTCGCTTACTTAGTCCCATGACACCTCCAGGAGGCTAGACGGTGAACTCCGGCGTCCCAGAGTCACCCCCCCTAGTGCCAGTTCACACTGCTTCTACACAATCCAAACAGCACCGCCACGTTCAACTGACCCAGGCCTTTTTTGGAGATGCTCCAGGTAGTGGCCAGTACCGATGCTACCATTTAGCTAATGCTAATGCTAACCACTAACCGCTAAGAAGAACAGAAGAAGACAATACAGTACCGATGCTACCATTTAGCTAATGCTAATGCTAATGCTAACCGCTAACTGCTAAGAAGAACAGAAGAAGACAATACAGCTAAATTCACCTATACTGTTAATGTTAACTGCTAGATGCCAATACTAACTGTTAAGATGCTATCATACTACCACCGCTTTAGCTGTTGTTGACTGCTACAATGCTACCACAGGCCTAGATGCCACATGTAACTGCCAAGTGCCGCACTACTGTCATCTACCCCTGCCTCTCACCAACTGCACCAATAAAAGCGGGGTGTGGGGATGCAAACCCTGGTTCGGGTAGGGGGGTAAAGTAAAGAGGTAGAGTCAAAGATGAAAGTAGGGATTGGATACAAACCTTGTTTGGGTAGGCGGTAGAAAGTTTAGAGGGTGCTGAAGGTGGAGGCCTAAATCCACAGCCTCTTCTAACATTTCCTTCAAGAAGCAAACAAAACTGGAAGACAACCAAAAAAAGATCAAAAAACAAGCCAACTCTGTATCTTACAACACAAACTCACCTGAACAGGCCACATGGTCCCAAAGAGAGACTCTAGCTGGCCACACCCCCACCTTATCTACATGGATGGATGGATGGATGGATGGATGGATGGATGGATAGATAGATAGATAGATAGATAGATAGATAGATAGATAGATAGATAGATAGATAGATAGATAGATAGATAGATAGATACTTTATTTATCTCCAAGGAGAAATTTGCAGTTCCAGCAGCTCAAAAAGGTGGACACACTAGGGCATGCAAAATAAGAACAGGAACTACTTTCAAGTAATGTGCAACTTACAAGTGATGAACAACTTTCAAGTACAGATCAACCTTCAAGTAAGGCACAACTTTCAAGTAAGAGGCAAAAATCCAATACAAAATACAAAATACCAATATAAGAAAAAAAAATAGTGAAGTAAAAAATAAAGAACTAAGCTATACAGGATAAACATCTGAACGACAGGATAAACATCTGAACTAAACATTCGAGCAGTTAAATATGTGCGCAGTAGTGCAGTTGTGCAAAGTAGCAGTGTGCAATAGTCTGTTTGAGTCCAGCATATGGATGTGTGTGAGATAAAGTGCGTGTGTCCATGTGTGGTGTAGGTGTGTAGTGCGTGTGTCCATGTGTGGTGTAGGTGTGTAGTGGGTTCGGAGTTGTTGTGTTGGTTATTGTTTTTGTCGCCCTCCCCGAGAGGTGTTGAAGAGCCGTACAGCGTGGGGGAGGAACGATCTTTTCAGTCTGTCCGTAGAGCAGGACAATGACAGCAGCCTGTCACTGAAGCTGCTCCTCTGCCTGGAGATGGTGCTGTGCAGTGGATGATCAGGATTGTCTATTATGGACAGGAGCTTGTTCAGTGTCCGTCGCTCTGCCACAGATGTCAGACTGTCCAGCTCTGTGCCAACGACGGAGCCTGCCTTCCTCACTAGTTTGTCCAGGCGTGCCGCGTCCTTCTTCTTCAGGCTGCTTCCCCAGCACACTACTGCGTACAGGAGGGCACTCGCTACCACAGACTGGTAGAAAATCTGCAGCAGCTTTTTGCAGATGTTGAAGGACGCCAGCCTTCTGAGGAAGTACAGGCGGCTCTGTCCTTTCCTGCACAGAGCGTCAGTGTTGGCAGTCCAATCCAGTTTCTCATCCAGCTGCACTCCCAGATATCATTCATTCATTTTAGACTTTGTGAATTGAGTAAAAATTATTAGAACACAAGAGTTGTGAGTGTTTTCTCTCAAGCCCTGTCTAAATATGAAGCAGCAGGTTCATTCCACTCAGCTGGAACCACCTCCACGCAGTCCCCTTTGATGATGAACGGTTCTGGACATGGCCTGGGTCTCCTCAAGTCCACCACCATCTCCCTGGTCTTGGTGGTGTTGAGGAGCAGGTGGTTGGAGTCACACCATGTGATGAAGTCCTGAATCAGTTTCTTGTACTTATCCTCTTGTCCACTCCTGATACAGCCCACTATTGCTGTGTCGTCCGCGAACTTCTGTACATGACAGAGCTCCGAGTTGTACTGAAAGTCGGACGTGTACAGGGTGAACAGGACCAGAGAGAGCACAGTTCCCTGCGGTGCTCCTGTGCTGCTGGCCACAGTGTTGGACCTGCAGTCCCCCAGCTTGTGTTTCAACTCCCATCTCTGTCAGTTTGTCCCTGAGGAGCAGTGGCTGGATGGTGTTAAAGGCACTGGAGAAGTCCAAGAATATAATCCTCACAGCACCACTGCCTCTGTCACAAATTCTCCTTATTCTCTGTAGTTAGTCGCTATAATTCCAGTTCTGTGAGTATGTGCGCAGCATCCTGCTTCCATGTTATCTTAACTGACGTAAAGCTCAATTTAATATGCTAAAACATTTACATCACAGTAATGACAGTATTGGAAAATCCATGTCTATACATATATATACACACTCAATCACTCAATTCACTATGGACAAGGCATGTGCATATGGTAAAAAAAATCCATTATATATAAGCTGCATGTCTCGAGCTGCAACACGCCCAGGACTTGCTAGTATGCCATGCTTCTTGTGAGCACTGTACACATCTCTCTTTCAAGACTCGCTGACGTCGACTCAAGCACCAGGCTCGTCTGTCAGCAAAGGATCCTGTGATCAGAGAAGCTATCCCCTGACCACAGGCATTAGTGGAGATGACCCAGGGAGACACCATCCCCACTGGAGCTAGCTGGGGTCAGCATCTTGACCGTCACCCTGCTAACCAACATCAACAAACACGAGGCCAGCCTGATGGCAGAGCATGTTGGCATCTCGGAGGATGACTTCACCAATGGGGAAAACTCCATTAGGCTCTGTTCAAAAAAAAAAATATATATATATATATATATATATATATATATGTGTGTGTGTGTGTGTGTGTGTGTGTGTGTGCGTTCTCAATGCTGTCCAGAGGGCAGTCCAGGACAGAACCAGCTCTCCTGGCCAGTTATTTTATTTGGAATCAGGCTGCTGGCCTAGCAGACCATCTGCCTCACCCTCCCCAAACTTGTGGGATGAACTTTGCAGGAATGGCCATGGCCCTGACCGAGAGGTTAGTGGCTAAACCTCTCTAGTCTCTCTCAGAGGTGGGGGGGACTCAACTCCTTGATGTCCTTGTGGACCCTAAAGGCTTATTCAGCCCAGCAGTAGCCACTCTTCAGAAATGCAGAAATGAAGTGCAGCACCCTCCCCCGACACTGGCACATGTTTGCCCAAGCTATGGCTCAACCAGCTTACCCCAAGCCACCAGAAACCCTTCACTGCCAGTGTGATGCCAGAAGACTATGCTGCAGGCGGGAGAACAGGTTTCGTTCTCCCAAAAAGATATTTGAAAAGCTTGTTCTAGACCATGTAAGAGGTGTGCAGAGACTATGCTGGCACTCACAGTTCATGGCCATGCAAAGAGGAGGGTGGTCAGACCTGCGAGCTGAGTCACAAATGCACACATCAGTACACAGGCACACACTAAGCCCAAACCATGCCACCAAACAGGCTAGAATATAATCCCTCTGGGTGTTTACGTACCATTGATACCGCACACATTGTTATTCTATGTGTCTGACATCAATGTGGAAAGGATCTCTACAGATATTTTTATTTAAAAGTAAGATTTTTTTTTGCTTTTGTTTAACTAGAAACAGCTGCTATAATGCTCTCAGCAAAGCCAGCTGACTCCATTTACAGAAACAGTAGTTTCATCATCATCGGTTGACTCAATCAAGCACGGACTTTTGAGTGCAAGCATTTTCAGAACAAAAATTCTAAGACATCTTCAGAGACCTACAAACCTGTTGACAAGTTGGAAAAAAATGCAATCCAGTATAGCAAATATTTATCTGTAAAGGTATGCTCTGCTTTTGGTACTGTAGTGACACCCATTGGACAATATAAGTATGTATTGGTACATGTATTGGACACAGTATAAACCTTCATGAAATTTTCATAAATCTTCAAGGCATTTGAAGATACTTTCTGTATGTATATGCTCTGCTGGGTTGTCTGCTGTATAGCAGACGATGACCTCAATAATACAAATTAGTAGAATGATCTTGAATGAAGCTTTTAAAAATAGAAATTAGTGCATAGCAGTTGTATTTGATTGCATTAGATTGCACAAGTGTACCTAATACAGTGGCCAGTGAGTTTATATCTACATATAAAATAATGAATTCATTAATATATCTATGTTAAAATATTTGAGACTGACAGCATCAGCATGCAAAAGAGATATGACTGGTAACGGATGTGGTTAGTATAACTTAATGACTGCCAGACTGCACATGACATGGCATATAGGCAATAGGCATGTTAGCTCTATTACATTAATAGGCCTATGTAAATGACACGTGTCAGGTGTTGTATGCAAAAAACAGCGTTTCTGTTTTTGACCTGAGTGTGTCTTTAAAATTTAGCTCTCTCAGCTAACTTCACTAGTAGTATATATTTCCCCAGTGATGGGTTAAATGCAGAGAATAATTTCCCAGTCTTGGGATCAATAAAGTAAATAAACTTAAACTTAATTTAAACTGTCACCAGGTCCTCTTGCTCCTGCTGGCGATGAAGTTGCAATAAGTGGCCTGAAGCCAGGAGGGTAGCACCAGGATCGGGCATGGTCTGCGGGGTCTGTCCTGCGCGGATGCTGATGCTGCATCTAGTCCAGAGTTACTTTAGTTATTTTGGTGCATTTGGAGGCCTCTGCTTCCAGTGCTTTTCTGTGCTTGTTTTTCTTGTTTTTTTTTTGATGTCCTCATGGAATAATGGCTCCTCACCGGACCTGGCTCACTTGCTGTGACTCTGTTAACCCCACCCATCCAGCAACTGGGTGATTGACAGGCCCTGACTGACAGCTAACGAATGGGATGTGTTGATGGGCTGTGCGAATGGCCAGTCAGCCACACAACTGGACAATAGGTCACATAACTGGCGGGCCAATTATGTGGAGGAAAAAAAAATCTGTTAACTAGCCCCCACTAGACACCAGCCCACCAGATTAGTGTCTGTTATGGCCAGTCTACCCCTGGTAACCAATCTTTGAGATAAGCTTGTTTGGCAAATAACCCCTACGGAAGTCTCTATATCCCATGATGAGACACTGAAACAAAAGTTGAAATAGAACTTTTGTTTAAGAAACTCAGGTTCTCATGAGAGAGTTATCACACCACATCAACCCTCTTTGCCTGTAGTGAGGAAGGTGCTCACTTAGACTGAAGAGAAAATGTTTTGTCCGGCTCTTATAACAGGAGGAAGTCCTTCCTTTATGGAGCATACATCATATTTGTCTGGCTGTCAAGACTGGCGTAGTGTAAAATGGCTTCTGGGAACAGCGTGGGAGCATGTTCCCATTATGAGGTACCTCATTCATGTTTTGCAGAACTGGCATTAATTTCCTAACCTAAAGTTCTATCAGCAGGATATGGTCCCCCGGGTCGAGTGTTTGATCCGGAATGTATAGCATGACTCACTGGAATGGAGCCATCATCCATAGATGAACGATTTTTTATGGGTTCATAATTTCCTGATTATTTCTAATTCTAATTTCTCACATGTCTACAGCATGTTCAGCTGACTGCCAGTGAACTCATGAGAAGACTCTCTGGATTGTATGAGCAATCCATGTGAACTAATTAACTGAAAGTGAATTACTGAACTATTTTATTAGTTTATTTGATTATGATTACTATGTAGTGTTATTCATTCATTTTATCTGATTTTGTGTGATTGTAGGATGACTATTCAACTGCCTATGTCATTTGTTTGTCAGTGTATATTTCTTATTGCATTATGGAATTTTATTTATTTTTTGATGGCATTTGCAACTGTGTGAGATGGTCAAGTCTATTTGCACACCTGTGTGCCATTGATGATGACCATACAAACTGGGATTGCCTAGTGCACATTTTCATGAGCGTTCATGATGCTTGATTTTTGTGGGTTGAATGTCTCTACCACAAACACACTGATGTGAGTAGTTTTTTCTGATTATGTGCTGATGCAGTTGTCAGCACCTGCAGCCCTGAAGTACGTGTGCAAAGTTTTTGGCTTTATTTTAGAAGAAACCTTTCAACTTCTCTGCTTTTGTTACTAGTGTCTCCAGTATTGTTTCTATAGTTGATAAAAATGTTTGGTGGTGGGGGTCCAAAGGTACAAAAAGGTTATTAACTAAATAAGAATTATTAGGATATTTTGTGAATAAAAGGTCCTTGTGGAATGATACATCACCTTTATGAACTGATCATGTATGTGTTTAATCTAAACAATGTGACGGTGCCTCAGTGTTAGGAAACTTCCCAACACAGAAATTCTCCCAGTTGCTGTTGCTTTGTGCTCCACATCTCCTTTCAGCAGCAGATGATTCTTGACACATCACAGGTAGATGCTGCCACCATGTGGTCTTAAAGTCTTTCCACATCAGTGGATGGTCCACTGGCTTCCAACACAACCCCATACAAATGACACATGAACCAAACTACAGTTTTCATGCACTTATTTAATATATCAGTTTTTCATATTCACAACAAATACATTAAGCTCTTTCTCCTTATGATACAGCCATAAATATTTTTACACTCAACTGTTTTTCTCAGAAGTCTCCCTATCAAAATGTATTTTAATCTTTGTCTCTTTATTTTGAACGTTTTATAATTTGTTACATTTGTAGTCTCCATGCCTCCTAGCAAACTGACAGTATTTCCTTTGTACAACTATTTACAGGTGAAAAACAAAACAAAACAAATCTCCATAAATTTTTTTCATGATAGTTCTCAGTTGAAACGAATTGCTAGGTTTAAGGTGCAGGCAAGAAGGAGAGGGAGGGAATGTTAAAGAAGAAAAAGGCGAATGAGCGAGAGGAACAAAGACAGAGAATGTGTAGTGAGGTTAGAGGTGGGTGGTGGAGATCCTTAGAGGTGGAGCTCAGTGATTACTCCTGTGGATTCTATGAAGGTCTGCCAGATATACATCTGTGATAATATTCTCATAGAAAATAAAGATCTCGAAGGAAAAAAAATACAGCGCTATGAAAGACATTACTGTTTACTCAGGTCCCGTTATGTGTTCAGTAAGCAATTAGAATGTGTAACAGCAGATCCCAGTACAGCAGACTACAGCCACTGCTCACTGAAGGATGACACTGACGCCTGTGTCAGAGGACTAAGGACATGTGCTACTTCTAGTGAAGCTGACAGTTCATTCTTGACCTGGGAAATAGTAGATAAAACAATTTAAATTCCTTTGCCGTAAACTAGCCATGATCTGAGCACCTCGGGGGCTGTGAGTCTGTGTGGGCTAAACGTTGACCTTGACACTTCATTCTTCACCTTGGAAACAGCAGTTAACTCGATCAAAAGCTCTAGAACTGGTAATTAGCTAAACCTTGAGTTGGTAGTTGGAAAGTTTCAACATCCACACTTCCAATGTTCCAAAGCATCTAAGTGGGCAAGCATGTAATCACTGACCCCTGGTGGTCCGGTGGTTTAAGATGTTTTGTAAAGGCAAAAAATAAAGTCAAAACTCTGACTTCATTCTCAGAATAAAGTTGCTAATCTCAGAGCATTTGGAACAAAGTCTGACTTTAAATTCTAGGTATGATCCTAGCCTTGTGTCAGAATTCTCAAAAACAAAAGGAGGACATTAAGAAAATTTAATCAGAATTCCAGAAATCTTGTCAGAATTTGGGTTTGTTTGTAGAATAAAAGTATTAAAACTCAAATTGAATTTTAATCTCAGAATCCCACTGGACATAATCCTCTTCTGTAGGTACCTATACTGTTATGAACTAGTATTTTGTACTTGTGACGGAGTGTCTTCATTACCTTTTTAACTTTAGAATTTCAAGACATCAAGAAGTTCACGGCAGTTATAGTTCAGTGACTAGTCCAACCAAACAAGCTCAAATCTCTTCTCAAAAAGGCCAATAACATGTCAGCTCAGGTTTCTTCAGATATTTGGGAAGTTATGGACAGAGCAGAACCTCACATCAGCTGGGTTACATGACTGAGTGATATGCAATGTTTAATAAAAGGCCAAAGTGTCTCTTATCCACCAGTCTAACCTTAACCTGCATACTATGTAGGACTCAAGTACAGGTATTAGGACAGATGAAAGTGGAGTAGTACAAACCAAACTCTGTGGAGCCCCCTCCCTTTAAACGTACAGGTGAAACCACGTGAGGTGGCTGTCTGCTATTGGCTGGCCTTTACTGCCAGGTGATACCAGCTGTTTCTGTGAGAGTGCATTCAAAAATCCAACATACACCAGTTTGTGCTCAACAAGTGGACCCACAGCGTGTTGCAAGAACACATCATAGCCAACACTGGCAACGCTACAAAACAATGACAGTTTAGGTAAAAGAAAAACTCTTTGAAGAGGCTATAATCTGTTGTTTTTGTTCTGCTTTCTTTTTTCTTCCAGATAACCTGAGGGTTTGCTTCCAGCCTGTCTGATCAGCTGACTGCTTGTGTTTCTACCAATGGCCAGATGAACAGCACATTTTATGAACTCTGCTGGAGCGCAAGGAGCAGCGCATTGTGCTTCTACACTCTGAATATTAATCAGGAGTGTTAGAATGGTGTTTAGAGCTTTCAAAATATAAAATGACAGCCCTGCTCCCGAATCTCAGCAATCAAACTGACGACTGCAATGACGGGAATATTGACCAAAAAATAACAGCCAAGTTGCAATAAAAAGGTTTGCTCCACCATGCGGCATACAGCACACCACGAGGCCAAATGAAGTTCACGTAACCTGCCTCGCTTTCACCAGCAGGAATCAGGCTTCACACAGAATTGGGTTTGGTTACTCTTCAGATATTAATCACACACAGTTTTCGTCTGCAGTCTTAACCTGGGTAATGTGATGTTAACGAAACACATCTTTGTGCATCTAGTCCAGAGTTACTTTAGATGTAATATTTCTGAATGTTTGAAGGTGTATCTTTTCAGTTTTGATGGAGCTGGAGTAAGAAATTAGCCCCGACCAAGGGTTTGGTACTGTCTCAAGACATTACAGATGATTATTCAACGGCTCATACAAATTGTCAGGGGAAGAATGTTAAAAATGCCAATTGACTAGATGGGAGGCAAGCTTCTTAGCCATTTTTGAGGTGGGGGGAAAAAAGCCAGGTGGGTAAAAAGAAACACAAAAAATTAGCTACAAATAATGCTCTTTCAAAGATGGAGCAGGAATTCTTGCTCACTTGTCAGTGGTGACAAATACTTCTTACGAGTTTATATGTTCAATATGCTTATTGTTACACATTTTATGAGCTCTGCACTGTGACTCAAATGTCCAAACTACAGACCACGGTGAATAGTAAGGCTGTCCTGGGTCAGGGCGAGCAGTGCGCCATGCTACCAGTCTTAATGCTAAGCTAGGCAAAACTACATCCCCTCTCTCTGCCCTGGATGCACAAAGATGGGACTGATGGGTCAGATGCCAAGGAAGTGTAATTCCTAACACAGACATAGTTTGATAAAAGGTAGGCAACAAACTTCAGAATAACATTGCTGTGGGTAGGGGGTTGCTGGGGGGTTAGTTAATGATGGAAAGACGTACATGATCCTTGATGAGTATGAAGAACCAGTCTGTCAGTGTTTGGAAGGACGTTTCAACTGTTGTTCTACCTCCACAATATCCATCTATAAGGCCGGCAGTCTCATTCGCTCAGCTCTCATCACTGTAGGTATCGTGACACCTGGCTGCTGGGGGGTTCATCAAAGACAGTCCTTAGATGACAACTGAGCCTTCCCAGCAAAATATTCACAGTTCAGCCCCTGCAGATGACTCATACATTGGAAACTGAATTTTAGGTCATCAGCTCTGTATGTCACAATTTATTCTTCATCTCTACAAAGTGCAAGTACACGAGTCACAAAGACTAAAATGACTAAGTGTCAAAAGAAAGACCGATAGCTTCAAATATAGCGGTTCTGGAAATAAATCCATAAAACAAAACAAGAAGATCACATAAATAAGTAAATATCTGCAGGCCTGCCTGTACAGAAAAAGGCAAACATTGACGATAAAACAAAAATAACCTGTAATAACACCTACAACCCTTAACACACACTGGAATGAAAAAAGTTCAGGTGCATGTGTGTAGAGAAAGTAAAAGGTGTGATTGAAAGAACATTTTCAAGACTAACAGAATGCAGAACCAGAGGATCGCCGGTCCTTTCAGCAGGTAACGCTGCAGCCCATTAGTCAGCAGCTGCAACAAGTAAGGTCCTATTTTATGCCGAGTGCAATATGAAAGCCACATGATCAAAAAAAATACAAATAAAAATTAAAAAAACGACACGACATGCACTTGGAAAAGCTTTGTTGCAAAGATGCTGTGTAACAACTTTGAAGCTTTGAGCCACAAGTACTGTACACACTGCTTAGCTCAGTGTAAATGCTGGGCAGCAGCTTGGCTTAGACCAGGCTCTTTAAACAGAAGAACAAACCTCTGTTGTTTAGCTTTCACCTCCAAACAAATCTGCATTTCTTCCTCCCTGTGAATGACCCCTGTGGCCGGCAGGACATGTCAGGCTCTGGACTTTTCTACCGGAAACCTACAGACAAAACCGCTTCTGCTGCTTTCACACAGGCATGAAATCCTTTGAAAAGGCAGAGCGTCTCAGGAGCAAAATCTTTCCATCACCTATATAAAGCTCGCTAATTAACACACATCTCATTTGTTGGCTTAGACCAGGCCTTTTAAGTGGAAAAAAAAAACAATCTCATGCAACTTCCATCACCTAACAAATAAGCATTTTTCCTCCCAAAGAACAGCTCCTGCAGCTGGTGGAGCAGTGCAGGCTGCAGACGTTTCTACAGGAAATCTACAGAAGGAACCGCTTCTCCTGCTTTTGTGTGAAGGGTCAGACATTTTGGAAATAATAGAGCAAAATCTTTCAGTAGATTAATAGCTGTTGCCATTTCATCACAGGTGTCTGTCGAAATTGTTGGGGGCAAACAAGAAGGCAAAAACAAAAACCAAAAAAGTAAAGGCCTGTGCTAGAAAAGAAACAAATGACAGAAAAGCTCAGCATTCCTAGCAAGTGCTAGTTAAAATCTAAAACATGAGAAATAAATGAAAAAATAGAAATAGATCTGTCTTTCAAGTCATCTTCCTTCGGGGTTAAACTCTGCTGAGTGGCCTCCTGCTCATCTCGGGAACGGACTAACGCCTGGCATTCCATCTCAACTGAAGGACGGGAGGCCTCTCCTCCTTCCACTGGCCCGTTCTGCCATCACTCAAAGTGCAGTCCAGCGGCCCGGCTGATAAACCAGCCCCCCCTCCTCACCTGCACACGCAATGAATGGATGAGCCGCACCCAAAGACGCTTCACCTCTCTGTCTCTCCTTCCTTTTACCTTCATCCGTTCTCTCCAGCAGGCAAGTCGGTCTGTGACGCTTGTGGTCTCCTGCTAAACCTCTTTTGGTATGGATGTCTTGGAGTTTTCTTTTTTTTTTTTTCCTTTTGTGTCATTCAAGTTTTTTTTTTTTTTTAATTTTTCCCTAATTCAGTTTTGTCTGTCACTGTTTGCCTGCTGGACAGCTTTATGTTGGATGGACTCCAATGAGGCTGCCTTCTTCAGATTGACAGACGAAGAAAAAAGCACATTCTTTGAGACTATTTGTTTTTCAGGAATGAATGAATCCACCGCATGGACACGAGACTTTTGAGAAGTGACGAGGGATGGACTGGTGGGATCTGCAGCACTTACTTAAATGCCGAAAACTCCCCTGAAAAGTAATAAAGGTACAGAGCATTAATAGTAGTAAGCACTCTTGCAGCAGCATTAGTAATGACAATTATCAGGATTCGCAGCTGGTATCTTATCACTATGTTTAAACTCAACGGATTCAAATTAGACCAGTGTTGAGAGCGGACATTTTTTTGAGCTAACTGGTTTGGATGCTGGAGAGAAGACAAAGATTTGAGCAGAAATGTCTTCAAATACAGCTCTCCGCATGTCTGCGCCTATGGAATGACATCAATGACAAAATCTCTAACTGCACTCATATAAAACATCACCACTATCCATTTCACAAAGCTAATATAGATTTCTGGGCTACTGCATTTGATTCCATTAGCGTAAAAATTCCTCAGATTCAATTCAATTACTAATCGAGTGGTCAAATGATCTACTCAGCATTATATCACTCTGACCCTTGTTTATTAGAGGATTTATGTAGCAAAGGTAAGTATGTGTGTGTGTGTGCATTTACTTTTATCCTTGTATTTTGAGTTTTATAATTTTCATGAAACAACTCATTTGTGTGATGAGGCAACTATTGTTTTCATGTATGTGTGTATGAGCTCACCATAGCCACCGGCCTGGATGGGGGTTTTGGGTGAGGCGCAGGCGTACAAGCTGAAGTCCTCCGTCTGAAAGCCCGCTCGATTTAACGAAGGCTCTGAGGCGCTGCGGTGGATTTTGGGTAATGAGCGAGCCAGCAGCTCGATGGACGCCAAGATCTAACAGAATAAACAGCCACAGGATCACCAGTCAGAATCAGGATGGCCAAACAAAACCATTAGCAATGCTGTGTGTTGAAAATGTTGACAATGTTGTCATCATTAAATTGAGTATATGAAATCTAATGTAAAATTCACAGAGAGCAGATAAAAGAAAGCTAGCACCTATCTTCTGGGCCTACGTCACATTCTGGAGCTGCACATACACAGTCTCCAATAGTCACTGAATGATTAAAATACCAATGTTTCTACTACTGTACACTGTAAATCCTAAAATAAAAGAGTATCTGTATAATCGGTATGTACAAGTAAAGATCAGTTGCTAATACAAGCCTGCATGATAGATTCAGAAATATTATTCTCTAATTAACTACAAGCTTGTACCCTGCAGATTTTCTGATCAGGGTTAGCTACCACCAATTAAAGTTAACACCTCTGGTTGATGTTTCACATACAAAGCCTCCCAGGACATGGAGGGATTATGCCCTTTAGAGGGCTTTTAATGTGAAGTATCTGTGGAGGAAGTGTTGTGTTTCGTGGACAGAAGCTTTACACTGATTGAGAAAATGGAGTGGGAATGACTGGAAATCAATTTAATTAATAAGCGAAAACAGTATTTGTGTTAAAAAGAAAAAAATGAGAGAAAACAAGTGGTGAGATGGTATGACCGTGTTGCTGTGTAGATGGAATACGTGCTGTGTTGAGTCTGCACTAAAGGCAACATGTCATTCTCACATATGATAAAATATATCTGTAACAACAGAGATGGTTAGAAATAAAGGCCTGTCTCTAACAGAAGAAGTAAACATCTAGTTATATTTGCAATTGAGGTAAAAAAGACCATTTTACATTTTCATTCTGTCTTTACTGTATAAATGATATGCATCCATTGTCTCCCAGTGAAAATTAAAGCATTAGCCTATTATCTCACCTGAGGAAAGAGGGGTCGCTCCTCTCTCTTCTTCTTCAGGCAGTCGGCCATCAGTCTCTTCATGGCCTTCGGACAGTTGCTGCGGACCTTGCTGAGGTCAGGAGACAGGTAACCTCGACCCACCATGAATATGATCTATGGGAAAAGATGTGTCATTACAATATTTGGCTGCAGGGTTAACAGGCTATTAACATTTTGTAGAGCTGTAGCTTCCTACAGAGCTCAAATGTTAATGTTAGGAAAATTGGACTGGACTGTGCCACTGATACATTTTTTACTGTGTTGATTTTTATTATTATAAAGTGAAAAATGTATTATAAATTGACAAATTAAATTGCATCATAACAGTTAGGTGTATTTAACTTGAATTAAGTACAGTGATACACAGATAAAGATCGTATAATTTGTCTATTAATAATAGCTTCCCTATGATGAAGTAACAATTATATTTTAAAAAGGAATTAGAAAAGGCTTTTAAATGATATCTTTTGTTGTTCTATTTGCTGAATACTTTGATTTAAGGCTAGTTCTTAAAGGTAATGTGTGCCTCACGCAACAGCAAAATCTAAATGATGACTATAGAGCTCAAAGGAATAATCTAATAATCAGTCAGACACTTTGACATAATTGATTAATCATGAAAGTCATTTCATGATTTCACACTTTGTATCTTGTTTCAGCTCCACAGTTATGAGGATTTGCTGCTTTTCTCTGGATTACATCTTTGTATGTCATTCCATTGTATTACTACTGAACCTCTGAGTTTTGTACTGTTGGTTATTACCTTTGCCTCAGGGACATGTTTCACCTTTTTTTGCAATTAATGTAGTTAAATCAGACAACCAAATGGGGGATCAGTTCATCAAAATTCAGGACAATAATTAACAACAGCAGCAGCTACAGATGATTATTAAGACTCCCGAAGGACTGGTTCACTCATGCAGGTGACACCATGAATTTAACATGTAGTTCTTTACATTTAGCATAAAACAAAGTGATGTGGAAACACTTAAAAGAACAGGAAAAGGGTATTCCAGCTAAATGAAATTAGAGTAATATTGGAGGAATTGGAGGCAGATAAGCCCACGCTGTTTACTCGATTTAAAGGCATGCTGACAGCACACCAGTAGCCTACAGCTCTACAGTCCTCCTGTGGTTTGCCTTCGACTGGCCCTAAATATTTAGCCTGTATAGGAAGATTTACTGAGGCAATTTGCTCTTGTCTAGCTTGTGCAGCCTATTTAATAATGTAAAGATCAAAACCCACAAAGCAACACCAATTTTATCTATCACTGTTTAAATGATTAGTGAAAATAAGAATACATTGAAAGGTTGTACATCAACAAGTGCTTAGAAATCAACAAATGTATCTTTACTCAAACTGTTTCTTAGAAAACGCTTTAAACTGAATTACAAGCATAACATTTATTTCTACTTAGTCACAGATGTGTTTCTGTACATATAAAAAGACATTTTTGCTAAGCTTTAGAGGTGTTGGTACAGTAGGTGTATTTTTTGACTTTGGACAGGGTCACGTTAGCTTCAGTCTTTATGCTAAGCTAGGCTAACAACATCCTGACAGGGGATTGATATCCATCTGAACAGCCCACTCTCAGGAAGAAGGTGAATAGGTCCACTTCCCAAATGTTGAACTATTTCCTCAAAGAATATAATTTAAGTTGCAAGATGTCTGATCTGTTTTGACAATGCATGATGTATCCACTCAAAATGCAAATAAATTAAAAAAAATCTTACTGGGTGGGGGAAATTTA